>NC_134693.1:71668292-72018292 GCF_050947455.1 Rhinoderma darwinii | reverse complement strand
TTTTTACATTTTTACATTGTCACATTCAAAGAGCTGTAACTTTTTTATTTTTGCGTTGGCATAGCTGTATAAGGTCTTGTTTTTTGCGGGACGACTTGCAGTTTTTATTGGTACCATTTGAGAGTAGATGCGACTTTTTGATCACTTTTTATCACATTTTTTTAAAGTCAGGATTACCAGAAAACAGCAATTTTTCCATTGTTTTTTATTTTATTTTTTACGGCGTTCACAGTGCGGGTTAAATAATGTAACAGCTTTATAGTCGGGGTCGTTACGGACGCGGCGATACCAAATATGTGTAACTTTTTTGCTTTATTGTAGTTTTTTTTAATAGTAAAGCATTTTGTAAGGGGAAAAAGTGGGTTTTTCATTTTTTTTGTTTCACTTTTTTTTTTAAATTAACTTTATTAAACTTTTTTACTCTTTTACTAGTCCCACTAGGGGACTTCCCTATGCTCCGATCGCTATTATAATACACTGCAATACTTTTGTATTGCAGTGTATTACTGCCTGTCCGTTTAAAGCGGACAGGCATCTGCTAGGTCATGCCTGCGGCATGATCTAGCAGGCATTCGCTCCAGGCAGACCTGGGGGTCTTTATTAGACCCCCGGCTGCCATAGAAGACACAGACACTCGGCGATTTTATCGCCGGGTGTCAGTGAGATGAGAGGGAGCTCCCTCCCTCTCTCCAAAACCATTCAGATGCGGTGCTCGCTATTGTGCACCGCATCTGAAGGGTTAAACGGGTGAGATCGATACTAATATCGATCTCACCCGGCAGAGCAGGGACGCCCCCAGCCCTCAGCTGCCTCTGGCAGCCGAGAGCAGGGAGATTTCACGGCTCCCTGCTCTGTTTACTTTATTCTACAGCAGCGACGTAGAATAGCGGCGCTCTAGAATAAAGCCCACTAATGACCGCCGTAAAAAGACGTATCGGCAGTCATTAAGGGGTTAAATATAGTACACAATCACATAATACAGGATAAAAAAGGAACCATACACGGAAGAGATAATACAGCAGGGTCAGATGGAACAGACCATGAACACACAGAGTCAACCATCCAAAAATGGCTAAAGCACACGCTAAAATAACCCACAGGAGAAAAGATAAACGTGGGCACAGGATAGCCAAGACCCCACATATAATCAAAATGCTGCCTAACTAGTGAACAGTGATGAATAGCTAGACTAGAAGAGCCCTAACAATACATAAAGGCACTAATGGCCAAGGGACTCAACCTAACCCTAGCTAATATTAATATATAGGAAAAAGAGGCCAGCACATACCCTGGGACATGATGGAAAGCGGTGCAGAAGTACCAAGGTGGACGGATGAGTAAACGCCTCGACGCGCGTTTCGCCCTGTAGACCGGCTTCGTCAGGACATAGTTTTACTGGTAACAATAGCTCAGCATGCTGAGCCCTTGTTTCCAGTATTTTGGGCCGGATCAGTGACAGAGGCCTCTTAACGAAGTCTCCAACGCAGATGTGAGCAGGGCCACAGTACCATGCTCGAATTCAGGAACAGTAGAGTACTGAAAAAAAATTCTGCCTCAGTCACAGCACTATGAGGGATGATGGGAAGGGATACTGAAGGAGCACGAGAGGCAATTCATTTAGCTGGATAAGCACGGTCCCTATACTTGCCCTTAGTGAAGGGCAATTTCCAATTCTGTAACTTTAGTCCTTATTTAGCCTACATGGAGCAGAGTTCTTCTGTTTATGTTGGCATAACATATCAGCAAAGACTTCTTGTTTTAGGTACTGTGAATATGAAGCAGTGTATGGTAATATGTTCTGCATCAGGATTGCAAGGAGCAGTGAAGGCTGATGACTAATATTATATGTAGGGATGGACGATGCATCGAAACTTCCATACTGTTTCAATACCGTTATTTCATGTATTTCAATACTAAGCTGTGCGGCCGCACAGCTTAGTATAGTAACACATGAATGTAGTCAGAGCGGTGCTGCGGCTGTGTGATACAGCCATTGCCCCGCTCCGGAGTCCTGACAAGTGCGCGCGTGGTCAGCATGATGTGATGCGACCAGCGCTGCACGAATGATTGCTGTCACTGAAGATAGAACATGGCGGGCGCACTGTAAAACACCCACATGTTCTGTCTTCAGTTCCAGCAGCGTCGCTCATTAGTGCAGTGCCGGCCGCATCACCTCATGCTGACCACGCGTACACTTATTGTCAGGAGCGGGACAATGGCTGTATTACACAGCCGCAACACCGCTCCAACGGCGGAGATCAGAGAAACCTTTAATCTCCGCCGCTATTCCCCTGAATGCTGCGATCAAAGCGGACTGCAGCATTCAAGGGGTAAATGAAAATGGGGGATGCCCTTTGGATCGCGTCACAGGGAATCCCTGTGACGCGATCGAGGGACATACCATATATGGGCAGACAGCCCAGGGTCCATTGAAGGACCCCAGGGCTGTCTGACAATATTTCCTGTTAGGGCATACTTAGGTATGTCCTAACAACTGCCTGTGTACTATCAGTACACAGGCTAATGTACTGGAATATAGATATATGCCAGTACATTAAAGTTTAAAAATAAAAAAAGTAAAAAAAAATTGGTAATATTAAATAAAATAAACCCACACATTTTTTACAATAAACATAGTCTCAATACATAAAATATACACAAATTCGGTATCGTCGTGACCGTAATAACACGTTTATAGCGTCATCCATGTTTACGCTGTTATAACATAAATAACTGCTTTCTTTCAATTAATGTCAGGCAAAAGGTATTATGAATTTGAACCTCCATGTGCCTCACATTAGTAATAGTAATAGTAATTAACCCCATCATCTACCTCAGACATTAAACCAATGTTGTACATTATGACTGAGGAACATGATGGGGTTAATTACTATTAATGTGAGGCACATGGAGGTTCAAAATTCATAAAAACCACGCGCCTCACATCAGAAAATGGAAGAACTTTTTTTTTTTATTATTCTTATTGTTGGAAAAGTATCGTTTTGGTATCGAGTATCGCAATACTACACGAAGTATCGGTATCGAAGTCCAAATTCTGGTATAGTGACAACCCTAATTCTATGTAGCTTTTTTGGCAATTAAAGCGAAACAAAATATGTATCTAGAAGCTGTGCTTACCTTAACATGGAACTCAGCTGGGATAGTCTTTGACCCAACCAGCTGTTTCATCAGGAATTCCTTCCAATTAATATATTTGGCATGGATAGCTAAGCAATAGAAAAATATAATATTTCAGAAATACATGGTGACCTTGTTTTCAAACACAACAAGCATAGCAAGGTCAATTATTTTTTATTTCCTGACTTATGGAAGCCTTAACTCATTTTATTTTTTCATAGACGTAGTGGTATGAGGGCTGTTTTTTGCGGGACGCGCTGTAGTTATTATTGGTACCATTTTGGGGTACATGCGACTTTTTGATCACTTTTTATCCTATTTTTTGAGAAGCAAGGTGACCAAAAAACTGCAATTCTGCTATAGTTTTTTTAGGGGCTTTTTTTATACAGCGTTCACCATGCGTTATAAATTACATGTTAATTTTATTCTGCGGGGTCAGTACGATTCCGGCGATACCTAATTTATAGCACTTTTTTATGTTTTACAACTTTTTGCACAATAAAATTACTTTTGTAAAAAGAATGTATTTTGTCTGTCGCCATGTTGTGAGAACCATAACTTTTTAATTTTTTTGTCGACGGAGATGTATGAGGGCTTGTTTTTTGCGAGACGAGCTATAGTTTTTATAGGTACCATTTTTGGATACATGCGACTTTTTGATCACTTTTTATTTCAATTTTTGTAGGGCAAAGTGACCAAAAATCAGAAATTCTGGCATAATTTTTTACGTATTTTTTGACACTGTGTAGAATAAATAACATAATATTTTTATAGTTTAGGGCGTTACGGTCGCGGCGATACCAAATACGTATGGTTTATTTATTTTTTTCATTAATAAAGGACTTGATAACGGAAAAAGGGCGATTGTGTTTTATTTTATTACTTAAAACTTTTATTATATTTTTTTACAACTTTTTTTCACATTTTTTTACACTTTCCTTTAGTCCCACTAGGGGACTTGAAGGTCCAACTGTCAAATTTTTTTTTCTAATATATTGCACTACCTACGTAGTGCAAGGTATTAGATCTGCCAGTCATTCACTGACAGCAAGCCGATTAGGCTTCGCCTCCGAGCTGGGCCTAATCGGCTTCCGTAATGGCAAACAGGAGGCCATTGTTAGGTCTCCTGTTGTCATAATAGCAGTCGGCAGCCGTCTGATTGCAGGGCACAGCTGCCGATCTGCTAGCAACCACAAAGATGCAGCGATCTTATCCAATCGCTGCATCTGAGGGCTTAATGGCAGGGATCGCAGCTAGCTCCGGTTCCTGCCGTTACAGGTGGATGTCAGCTGTAACATACAGCGGATATCCACTGCTGATGACGCCGTCTCATCTCCACATTGTGTGATTCTGTCTGCTGGATCCTGTATCTAAGCCAACCACATGATAAACTTAGATACATGGCCCATGTGTGATCCTGTCTGATGGGCCCTGTATCTAAGCCTATCACACGGTAGGCTTAGATACAGGGCCCCAGCAGACAGTAATATTATACTGTATAAGATTACTGTCTGCTGGGGCCCTATATCTAAGCATCTTACCATAACCACATGGTAAGCTTAGATACATGGCCCATGTGTCAGCCTGTCTGATGGGCCCTGTATGTAAGCCTACCACATAGTAGGCTTAGATACAAGGCTCCAGCAGACAGTAAATTTTATACTGTATAAGATTACGGTCTGCTGGACCCTGTATCTAAGCCTACCTTGTCCAGGCCATCATTTAGCATAATTTAGCTTCATTGCGTTCTGAGAGTCATAACGTGTTATTTAGCTGTTGAAGGAGATGTGAGGGCTTGGTTTTTGTGTAACGAGCTGTCATTTTTATTAGTTCCAATTTGGGGTACATGTGATTTTTTTTAATCACTATTTATTCCATTTTTTGGGAGACGAGGTAACCAAAAAACAGCAATTCTAGCACGGTTTTGTCTTTTCTTCTTTACACCGTGTTCACGGTGCAGTATAAACGACATGGTAACTTTATTCTGTGGGTCGACACGATTACAGCGACACCAAATTTATATAGTTTTTTTTACGTATACTACTTTCCCACAATAAAAATATTCTTTTCTAAAAAAAATAAAATCATGTTTTAGTGTCGTCGTTTTCTGACAGCCATAACTTTTTTATTTTTCAGTTGATATCTCTGTGGGAGAGCTTGTTTTTTGCGTGACGAACTGTAGTTTTTGTGGGTACCATTTTGGGGTACTTGTGACTTTTTATTACATTATTTCTTAGATAAAGTAACCAAAATAATAAATGATTTATTCTTTTTTATTAAAAATGTTTTGGGTGTTCACCGTGCGGTAAAAATACTGATATTTTTATTGTTCAGGCCGTTCCGAACGCGGCGGTACCTATTATGGATGTAGCCATTTTTAACTTGATTCTGATAACTTGCTGCAGGTTGATATCACACAACATAAGCCATTGAAAAGTCATTGGAAAAGTCAAGATAAGGGAACTAGCCACTATTTATTTAATGCGTTAAAAGTCAAGGTTAAGACAGCTACATCTGTATGTATAGTTGTTTTTTTTTTCATTTTATTCTCAGGGAAACAGGGCGATTATTGTTTTTATTACTTAAAACTTTTATTTATTTATATTTCGTAAACTTTTTCTTGCACGTTTTTTTACACTTACTAGGGGACTTGAATGTCTGATCTTCTGATCCCGGTACAATACACTACACTACTTTCAAGCGCCACTGTAGATTGCAGCCTAAAATTGAAAATTTGTTTAAACTCATGGTAACCGCTAGCATGTCTTTAAGGCTGGGTTCACGCGAGCACATTAACGTCCGTAAAGGACGGACGTATTTCGGCCGGATGTCCCGGACCGAACTCAGTGCAGGGAGCCGGGCTCCTAGCATCATAGTTATGTACGATGCTAGGAGTCCCTGCCTCTCTGCAGGACAACTGTCCCGTACTGTAATCATGTTTTCAGTACGGGACAGTAGTTCCACGGAGAGGCAGGGACTCCTAGCATCGTACATAACTATGATGCCAGGAGCCCGGCTCCCTGCACTGAGTTCGGTCCGGGACTTCCGGCCGAAATACGTCCGTCCATTACGGACGTTAATGTTCTCGTGTGAACCCAGCCTTAAAGTAATCCGTCACTAGATTTTAGGACACCAAACCACCGGAACGACATGCTTGTGGAGTAGTGCCCTAAAATCTAGTGAACGGTTCCGTTAAGACTTTCGCTATTTTCCATCAGGTTTCACTTACTTTTTAAAAGGTCAAAATATTATAGCAGGAGTCATTGCACCAGTGTGAACAGAGCATGAACTGGCATTTATATCTTTTGTTTCTACACGCTGGAATAAAGTTTAAAAAGGTTCCTTAGTACAAACGTAAATGGTTTACTATAATATGCCTTTAAATCTTTCTGAATTGTAAAGCGCTGGAGAATATACTAAAGAATATAAAATATCAATAAAACAGTGTTACTTTTGAATGTTATATGAGCATGGCATAAAGTTTCTTACTTTGGGGAGGCACCAAGATTTTGCTATTGATAGCGCACCATCCTATGGGATGAATATCCACAGTTCCTAGATTGCACCAGTATTTGTAGGTGGAATCGTCTTCAAAACCTTCATACTGTAGTAAAGCCTTATAACCTGTTTGAATGTGAAATTGTTATAGTAAGAAATTCATGAACATAAAAAGCTTTGTTATCTTTAACTAAGAATCTTATAAATTTGAAATGTAAAACAATTTTATACGAAAGGAAATACATTGGTAACAAACACAAACAGACTGCTGAGATTACCCGAGTATAAAAGATTACGAGAGAGAATGGCAGCAGACAAATCCTTACAGTCCGGCTTCTGTCATATTCCCCAGCCGAACTATAAGCTTTATAGGTTTTAAAGGTGTTGTCCGGGCAAGGATTGTTACACTGATGACCTATCCATAGGATATGATATGATCAGGGGGGTCCGACACCCGAGCCTCGCACTGATCAGCTATTCCGGCTGCCTTCGGGCACAGGTTGTTATGCACTGTATGCAGTATTCGGTGCCAGAAGCAGATGGCTCTGTACACTGTATAGTGGACGTGTTGCAGAACTGTAACTCTGCTCCTATTCACTTGAATAGGAGTAGAGCTGCAGTACTGCAGCTCGCCGCTATACTGTGACCGGAGCCATCTGCTTCTGGCACGGACATCCGGTGCCCTGAGGCAGTAGAAGCAGCTGATCTGAGCGGAGTCCGGGTGTAGGACCCCCGCCGATCACATACTGATAACCTATCCTGTGGATGGGTCATCACTATGAAAAAACGTCCCATGCCCAGACAACCCTTTGAATTTAAAGTGATTAATAGCATATCGCTAGGATATGGGATAGTATAGAAATGAGAGTAAGACTGGAAACGAAACAGCAGAACAACCAGGAGGCTAGCTAGGAGGGGGGGTACCGTGGTACTTGCCCTGGGCTCAGAATGTGGTGGGGGAAGAGCATAGACCCCCTCCACATTTAAAATAATTAATAATTGTAAAAAAAATGGTTATTATCTATTGTTTTTATCTAATAGAAAGCGGCCTTAATACTTACGCTTATCGCTCCCGCCTCTTTATCAGTTCCAGGCACCACTGCACTAGATCCGGACGCTGTCCAGCATCAGGACGTAGTCTGCGGGCAGACTCAAGGTCTAAACGGCGTCAGGAGCCACAGCAGTGGCAAAAGCCGGGAGCGAGTATGGTACAGATAGTTTTGTCCGATCTGGGGGTCATAAATATGGGGGGTCTGGGATTGGACAATAATATAGCGGGTATGTAATATGAATATATTTAGGGAGTCTTATATTATTATAGGGGTCTGGAATCAACCCATACGACCAATGACGTACAAGTATGTCATGGTCGTGGGGGCAGAAGTATGGAACGGACTACGGAGCAGAGCTGCTCCATGCGCTGCGCGTGTCAGTTGTGTATTACAGTTGACACCTCACTCTAACAGCCCGGATCGGAAATAACTCATATTCTGGCCATGTAACCATTTAGATGCCGCGGTCAATAGCGACCACGACATCTAAGCCATTAGAAAGAGTGGGAGGGGCCCCTACGTCATCTCATTGGCCTCCCACGATGTGATCGTTGGTTGTTATGGACTCTTGGTCCTCCTATTAACCCCTTACCGCACCAGGACGCACCGGTATGTCCTGTATTGCAGTGCTTTAAGGCACCGGGACGTAGAGGTGCGTCCTGGCTAAAAACTGTCACCCTGTCAAAGGACAAGGTGACAGAACTGTGCCGTCAACTGTTTCTGACAGTTGATCGGCACAGTAAGGGTATGTGCACACACACGAATTACGTCCGTAATATACGGACGTATTTCGGCCGCAAGTTCCGGACCGAACTCAGTGCAGGGAGCCGGGCTCCTAGCATCATAGTTATGTACGACTCTAGGAGTCCCTGCCTCGCTGCCGGACAACTGTCCCGTACTGTAATCATGTTTTCAGTACGTGACAGTTGTCCTGCAGCGAGGCAGGGACTCCTAGCATCGTACATAAGTATGATGCTTGGAGCCCGGCTCCCTGCACTGTGTTCGGTCCAGTACTTGCGGCCGAAATACGTCCGTATATTACGGACATAATTAGTGTGTGTGCACATACCCTAAGACGGCAGGGGACCAATCACAGCGGTTTGGTCAAAGTTATGACGTGGTGTATGTGATGGCGCTAGCTCAGAAGCTAAGCCAGCGCTATCACCACCTGGTATCAGCTGTCCGACACCCCTCTGCAACGGCCAGGACCGATCCGGCCGATTAACTCCTTTGATGCATCGATCAACGCGATCGATGCATCGAAGTGTCTTGTAGCCTGTCGGCAACCATGATGGTTGCCACGGGTGCGGGTGTCAGCTGTTTGTCACAGCTGACATCGTGCTCTAACGGCCAGGACCGAAGCTAGGCTCCGATCCGGCCGATTAACCCCGTAGATGCAGCTATCGCTGCATCTAAGTGATTAGATCGCACCCTATGGTTGCTAATGACAACCATCGGCACGCGCAGGTGATCCGATGGTTGCTATGGCAACCGTAGCCTAACAATCACTTCCTAGTACGGAAGCCTATTAGGCCCCGCCGGGTGGCGAAGCCTAATAGGCTTGCTGTCAGTGAATAGCTGACAGCTCTAATATACTGCACTATGTAGTGCAGTGAATTAGAATAGCTATCAGGGCTTCATGCCTTCAAGTTCCCTAGTGGGGCACAAAAAAAGTTAAAACAAGTTAATAAATATGTTGTAAAAATAAATACGTTTCATGTTAAAAAACACTATAACAGCCTATTTTCCTATAATAAGTCTTTTATTATAGGAAAAAATATATAAAAAAGTACACATATGCGGTATCCACGCGTCCGTAACGACCCAAACGATAAAAATATCACGCTATTTTACCAGTATGGTGAACACCGTAAAAAAAAAAAAAAAAAACTATTCCAGAATCGCTGTTTGTTAGTCACTACCCCTCGCAAAACAGAATAAAAAAAGGGATCTAAAAGTTGCATGTACCCCAAAATTTTACCATTAAAAACTGCAGCCCGCCCCGCAAAAAACAAGCCCGCCCACAGCTTTTTTGACGGAAAAATAAAAGTTATGGCTCTCAGAATATGATGACAAAAAAAATTAATTATTTGAAACAAATGTGATTTTATCGTGCAGACGCTGCAAAGCATAAGAGAAACTATATACATCTGGTATCGCCGTAATAGTACCGACCCGCAGAATAAAGTAAAATTGTCATTCATAGCACATGGCGAACGCCGTAAAAAAATAAATGATAAAAAACATCAGAATTGCAGGTTTTTGGTCACCTTGCTTGCCAAAAAAATTAAATACAAAGTGATCAAAAAATCGCATGTACCCCAAAATGGTACCAATGAAATCTACAGATTGTCCCGCAACAAATAAGCCCTCACACAAATCCGGTGGAAAAAAAATAAAGAAGTTCTGGCTCTCAGAATATGGCGATGCAAAATGTGCAGTGTCCAAAAGCGGATAAGATCTGGCACCATTGATCAGTGGGACACTGGCCACTCATCTGTGGATAATTATTTATTTACCCAATTATTATACCCTCTTATTATACCCTGATGTACTCCACACAGCTTACATATGCCACCACATAATAAACTGAAATACCAGCAAAACGCCAAACAAAACTACCACTAAGCAAAATCTGCGCTCCAAAAGCAAAATGGCACTCCCTCCCTTCTGAGCCCTGCAGAGTGCCCAAGCAGCAGTTTACGTCCACATATATGGCATCGCCATACCCGGGAGAACCCGCTTAACAGTTTGAGGTATTTGTCTTCAGTGGCACAAACTGGGCACAAAATATTGTGCACTAAAATGGCACATACCTGTGGAAATTTGCAATTTTCACTTTGCACCATCCACTGAGCATTCATTTCTAATAGAAAAAAAAACCCTGTGTGGTCAAAATGCTCACTACACCACAATAAAATGCCTTCAGGGGTGCAGTTTCCAAAATGGGGGTCACTACTTGGGGGTTTGTTTTACTATTTGACCCCAGAGCCCTGAACATTGTGGGCTAATGCTGCGAAAATCACCAAAATAGGTCTCACATGCGCCTAACTCCTAAGCCCTGTCATATGTCCAGGCAAATGATAAATGCCTTGAGGGGTGTAGTTTACAAAATGGGGTCACTTCTCATGGTTTTACACTCTACTCTGGTACCTAAGTGAGCTCTGCAAATGCGACATGGCGCACATACACCAGTTCAGCAAAATCTGTGCTCTAAAAGCCACATGGCACTCCTTCCATTTTGAGCTCTGCCATGTGCCCAAACAGCAGCTTAGGGCCACACATGGGATATTGCCGTACTCGTGAGAAATTGGGTAACAAATTATGTGTTGTTTTTTCTCCTATTACCCCTTGTTGAAAAAAAAATTGGTTGCAAAACTACATATTTTTGGGGAAAAATTTGTTTTTTTCATTTTCACTGCCTCATTCTAATACAATCTATGAAACACCTGTGGGATCAAAATGCTCAGTACACCCCTAGATGATTACCCTGAGGGGTAAAGTTTCCAAAATGGAGTCACTTCTCAGGGGTTTCTACTGTACGGGTACCTCAGGGGCTATGGAAATGCGACATGGCGCCCAAAAAACAATCAACCAAAATCTACATGCCAAGTAGCACTCCTGCCATTCGGAGTTCTGCGGTGTATCCAAGCAGCAGTTTATAACTACATATGGGGTATTGCCGTACTCGGGAGAAATTGCTTTACAATTGGTGGGGCGCTTTTCCTCCTTTATTCCTTGTGAAAATGAAAAAAAATGCAACATTTTAGTGGAAAGAATGTAGATTTTCATTTTCAGTGCATAATCCCAATAATTCAGCAAAAAAACTGTGGGGTCAAAATGCTCACTATACCGCTAGATAAATTCCACGAGGGGTATAGTTTCCCAAATGGTGTCACTTTTGCCGGGATTGCACTATTTTGGCCCCTCAGTGGCTTTGCAAATGTGACATGGGGCCGCAAACCATTCCAGTTAAACTTGAGCTCCAAAAGTCAAATGGCGCTCCGTCCTTTCTAACTTCCGCCAAACAGCAGTTTATTACCACATATGGGGTATTGCTGTGCTCAGAAGTATTTGCTTTACAAATATTGGAGTGTTTTTTTCTCCTTTATCTATTGTAAAAATGAAAAAATCTGAGCTAAAACTACATTTTCTTAGAAAAAATTTAGATTTTCAATTTCACTGCATAATTCCCATAAATTCAGCAAAAACCGTGTAGGGTCAAAATGCTAACTATACCCCTAGAAAAATTCCTTGAGGGGTGTAGTTTCCAAAATGGGGTCACTTTTGGGGAGTTTCCACTGTTATGGTCCCTCCAGGACTTTGCAAACACGACATGGCACCGAAAACCATTCCAGCAAAATCTGCGCTCCAAAATCCAAATGGCCCTCGTTCCCTTCTGAGCCCTGCCGTGGGTCCAAACAGCAGTTTATTACCACATATGGGGTATTTCCGTAATCGGGAGACAATGCTTTACAAATGTTAGGGTGCTTTTTCTCCTTTATTCCTTGTAAAAACTAAAACATCGTATGTTTTTTCAGAAAAAAAGTAGATTTTCATTTTCACAGACCAGTTCCAATAAATTTAGCAAAAATGCTAACTATACCTCATGAAAAATTACTTGAGGGGTGTAGTTTCCAAAATGGGGTCACTTTTGGGGGGTTTCCACTGTTTTGGTACCACAAGACCACTTCAAACCTGACATGGTGCCTAAAATATATTCTAATAAAATAGAGGCCCCAAAATCCAACAGGTGCTCCTTTGCTTCTGAGGCCGGTGTTTCAGTCCATTACCGCACTAGGGCCACATGTGGGATATTTCTAAAAACTGCAGAATCTGGGCAATAAGTATTGAGTTGCGTTTCTCTCGTAAAACCTACTGTGTTCCAAATTTTTTTTTATTACAAATGAATTTCGTAAAAAAAAAATACATTTGTAAATTTCACCTCTACTTTACTTTATTTCCTGTGAAATGCCTAAAGGGTTAAAATAATTTCTGAATGCTGTTTTGAATACTTTGAGGTGTGCAGTTTTTAAAATGGGGTGATTTATGGGGACTTTATAATATATAAGGCCCTCAAAGCCACTTCAGAACTGAACTGGTCCCTGAAAAAATAGCCTTTTGAAATTTTCTTGAAAATGCGAGAAATTGCAACTAAAGTTCTAAGCCTTGTGACGTCCTAGAAAAATAAAAGGACGTTCAAAAAACGATGCAAACATAAAGTAGACATATAGGAAATTTTAACTAGTAAATATTTTGTGTGGTATTACGATCTGTTTTACAAGCAGATACACTACAATTTAGAAAATGTAGATTTTTGCAAATTTTCTCAAAATTTTGGTGTTTTTTTTACAAATAAATATTGAATTTAACGACCACATTTTTTCAGTATCATAAAGTACAACATGTCACGAGAAACCGATCTCAGAATCGCTTGGATAGGCAAAAGCATTCTGGAGTTATTACCGCATAAAGTAACACATTACAGATCGGCTGTGTCCACAAGGCCAAAACAGGCTTAGACACTAAGGGGTTAAGCACTACCAGAGGCAGGTCTTAATAGGCGACCGTTAAAACAAAAAAACACTGCAATACATAAGTATTGCAGAAAATTGTACCAGTGATCAAACTATTGCAAGTTTAAGTCACCTTGTGGGACAAAAAAACAATAATAATAATGTAACTTTAAGTAAAGTTTTCAACAAAAATAAAAAACAATTTAAAAGTACAAAAAACCCCTTTATCCGAAATAATAATAATAAAAAATTGTCTTTAAAAGTTTGAGCTATTATAATACAACGTTAATTATCCTGCACGGTCAACACTAAAAATAAAAAACAAGAATTGTTGTATTTGTCACCTCCCGAAAAACGTAAAAAAAAAAGTAAACAAAGTCATATGTGCCCTAAAATGGTAACAATAATAAAAAATGCTCGCCTCACAAAAAAGCAAGCGTCACATTGCCCCATCGACTGAAAAATAAAAAAACTTTGGCTCTCAAAATATAGTGAAACGACCACAATCGAAAAGAATCCTGTGCTAGAAGTTGGAATCACAGTTGCGCTTCATGGAACAGTATGATTCAATTAAAACAGAAAAACAGCATCTGATTACAAGGTGAGCCGGAGAGCTGTTAATCACAGTTAGGCGGAATCACTATTGCCAAGACATGCCCCCAAATCTCCCCCCCCCCCCCCAATTGATATTAATAGGAGGCAGAAACTTTTTTTCCTGGACAGCTTTTAACAACTCGCGGAAAAAGACAAAAGTTTCTGCAAAATCAATGGGAGGCAGAAAAAAAACCTGCTGCTCTCGTTTGTAGCGTTACTTTGTGGCGGTTTTGCCCGCTCTTTTGCATTAGATTCAGCAGTTAATAAAAATAAAAAAAGCAGGCAAAGAACGCAGCAAATAAAAAAAAACAACATTGAAGCGTGCCAATTCAAAATCTGCATCAAACTTCCTGAAGGAATATATAGATCTATCTATAAATAGAAAGCTACAGAAATTATTATATATCCAAAGAAACATATCACAACTAACACAGAGCTGTATGATAGATATTGACATTGGGCTTGAGGACACACTAGGTATGAGTGTCAAGACTCCACACAAACATTTAGAGTATATATGTATATATATATATATATATATATATATATATATATATATATATATATATATATATATATATACACACACACACACTACCGTTCAAAAGTTTGGGGTCCATGAAAACTCACACTTATATTTATCAAATGAGTTGCAAAATGACTAGAAAATATAGTCAAGACATTGACAAGATTAGAAATAATGATTTTTATTTGAAATAATAATTTTCTCCTTCAAACTTTGCTTTCGTCAAAGAATGCTCCATTTGCAGCAATTACAGCATTGCAGACCTTTGGCATTCTAGGTGTTAATTTGCTGAGGTAATCGGGAGAAATTTCACCCTGTTCTTACAGAAGGCCCTCCCACAAGTTTGATTGGCTTGATGGGCACTTCTTGCGTACCATACGGTCAAGCTGCTCCCACAACAGCTCTATGGGGTTGAGATCTGGTGACTGCGCTGGCCACTCCATTACAGATAGAATACCAGCTGCCCGCTTCTTCCCTAAATAGTTCTTGCATCTTTTGGAGGTCTGCTTTGGGTCATTGTCCTGTTGTAGGATGAAATTGGCTCCAATCAAGCGCTGTCCACAGGGTATGGCATGGCGCTGCAAAATGGAGTGATAGCCTTCCTTATTCAAAATCCCTTTTACCTTGTACAAATCTCCCACTTTACCAGCACCAAAGCAACCCCAGACCATCACATTACCTCCACCATGCTTGACAGATGGCGTCAGGCACTCTTCCAGCATCTTTTCAGTTGTTCTGCGTCTCACAAATGTTCTTCTGTGTGATCCAAACACCTCAAACTTTGATTCGTCTGTCCATAACACTTTTTTCCAATCTTCCTCTGTTTAATGTCTGTGTGCTTTTGCCCATATTGCCCATCTTTTCCTTTTATTAGCCAGTCTCAGATATGGCTTTTTCTTTGCCACTCTGAATGCCAGCATCCCAGAGTCGCCTCTTCACTGTAGACGTTGACACTGGCGTTTTGCGGGTACTATTTAATGAAGCTGCCAGTTGAGGACCTGTGAGGCGTCTATTTCTCAAACTAGAGACTCTAATGTACTTGTCTTGTTGGGCAGCGGAGCCTCCCACTTCTCTTTCTACTCTGGTTAGAGCCTGTTTGTGCTGTCCTCTGAAGGGAGTAGGAAATCTTCCGTTTCTTGGCAATTTCTCGCATGGAATAGCCTTCATTTCTAAGAACAAGAATAGACTGTCGAGTTTCACATGAAAGCTCTCTTTTTCTAGCCATTTTAAGAGTTTAATCGAACCCACAAATGTAATGCTCCAGATTCTCAAGTAGCTCAAATGAAGGTCAGTTTTATAGCTCCTCTAAACAGCAAAACTGTTTACAGCGGTGCTAACATAATTGCACAAGGGTTTTCAAGTGTTTTCTAATCATCCATTAGCCTTCTAACACAGTTAGCAAACACAATGTACCATTAGAACACTGGAGTGATGGTTGCTGGAAATGGGCCTCTATACACCTATGTAGATATTGCATTAAAAACCAAACGTTTGCAGCTAGAATAGTCATTTAGCACATTAACAATGTATAGAGTGTATTTCTGATTAATTTAATGTTATCTTCATTGAAAAAAACTGTGCTTTTCTTGCAAAAATAAGGAAATTTCTAGGTGACCCTAAACTTTTGAACGGTAGTGTATATATATAATATCTATCTACCTACAAGATGATAAATGTCTATCTATCCCAAAATGTGTCCCATAGTCCTATACTCTGCATATTCGTGTGGAGTCCTGACTTAGATACCTAGTGTGTCCTCCAGCCCAATGTCAATATCGGTCATACAGCTCTGTATTAGTTGTGATATTTTTCTTTGGATAGAACTATTTATATTTAATAAACATATTATTGCTATATATTCTGGGCCTTTTGCCCTTCTTCTGATTGTAGGTTTTGAGGTGTAATGCTGCAGGCATGGACAACGGACCCACTATGTTTCCTGACACGAGCCTACAAATTTCCTTGGCCTACAAAACAGGCCTAAATCCGGAAACTCAACCCAATATCTGATAACAGCATGCAATGTCAATCAGCCGCTTCTAAGGCCAGCAAGATATTGTCGTGTATTAAAAGAGGCATGGACTCGCGGGACAGGGATGTAATATTACCACTTTACAAATCATTAGTAAGGCCTCATCTAGAATATGCAGTTCAGTTCTGGACTCCAGTTCATAGAAAGGATGTCCTGGAGTTGGAAAAAATACAAAGAAGAGCAACGAAGCTAATAAGGGGCCTGGAGAATCTAAGTTATGAGGAAAGATTAAAAGAACTAAACCTATTTAGCGTTGAAAAAAGACGACTAAGGGGGGACATGATTAACTTATATAAATATATGAATGGCACATACAAAAAATTAGGTGAAATCCTGTTCCATGTAGAACCCCCTCAATACTATAATGTTCGTACATTACTGACATTTTAGTGTCCGTGGCTTCCTAATCTGTCTAAACAATTTTTTTTTATATAATTTTTTTTTTATAAACAGCAGATAATAATTGTTGTAAACACTACCTGCTATTTTTACAATAGATGAAATCCAATACACACGACTGGGCAGTACAGCATCCGTGTTTAAGCTCTCCACCTTGATACCCTCCACAATGTCATCCCACTGATCAGAGAGGGGAACCTTAAAATCATGTAAGGGGAAAAAAAAATAATTAAAACCGTTTTGCTTACAGGGATACTCTGATAATAAATTATGTGTATAAAGGATTTTTGTGAAATTTAAAAAAACTTTTTTTCATAAGCATTAGCTTTAATACAGGACAAAAATCATGCTCATTAAATAATGTCATTGGGACTTCAGTGATCAACAGTAGATCCCTCAAAACTCCTTTAGCATAAAGGATACTGTCCTAGTCTGTTTTTCCTCCTATTTTTCTCACTGAACTTTGTGTGTATTTTGCTTGCTCTACCCTGTCCTTTAACGAACTACCGTTGTCGCATCACTCTGCCCTTTATATACATATTGGCTCAAATACTGGTTGGGTGATGGGTTCATTCAGCTTTATTAATATTTCCCTTGTCAACACAAAGGGCTTGTCACCTTGTACCTGTTGCGCCACTCTTGCTATTCTATTTAGATCATAAGCCCTTTGGGCAGGAGCCTTTGGTCTCATTGTTTGAATTATTTGTCATATTAATATTCCCCAATAGAGAAATGCTGGGGAATTTGTTGCCAATATATACAGATTATCATCATCATCATCACCATCGTTATTTTTTTATTTTTAAACAATAGATTTTTATTGAAATTTCAAAGTTTTTTCGACAAACAATAAAAATACAAAACGATGATCCCTAAACAGTTCGAGATCATCGAAGACAAAACAAAACAAAAATCACAAATACACGGTGCCAAATTCAAATCAAAAGTATGTAGAGAAATCTTTGGAAAGACAGTTGAAGAAAGTATTGGGAATTACTCCAGGGTTGCCAGGATTTCCATCACCATCATTATTAATCAACAGAATAGACATAGGACATTACTTCATCTAGAACTCACATGTCTGAAGCTGCTGACAGAAGCCACTTGGTAATCACCTTCTGTGATGTACATTCCCCAGTCAAAGCCTAAAATCATAGCTGGAAGAGAAAAATAAATATAATGCATTGACGTACGTACGTACGTACGTACGTACGTACGTACGTACGTACGTACATAGACACTCAAACGTTAAAATCTTATTTTAACCTCTTTGCCTCAGTTGCATCAGCATCAGTTTTTTGTCTCTGAAGTGATTAAAACAGACGCAAAAACCGATGGAAAAATGTATCAGTTGCCATCAGGCTTTTTCACAATTTTTACTACAAAACTATCAGTTGTCATTAGTTGTCATCAGTTTTAACCATCTGTTTTTACCACAATGGTAAATGACCAAAAAGGTGGCCTGGGGTGTGCCAATTTTATCAGAGTGGTGCACAGTTTGTAATAGATTAGATACGTGTTGTGTACTTGTCATTTCACAAAATGATCCGGATCCTGCCATGTCAGGACTCTCCTTCTCTGCTCCGGCCTCGGCGCTACACTGAAGTCGGACACACATTGTAATGTCACGTGTGTCATATTCAGTGCAGCGCCGAGGCCGGCGTCGAGAGGGAGAGCCCAGAAGGCAGCTGCTGTCCACTGTTGTTTTTCTGCAACACGTCGGAGGGAAACTGAAAGGGACAACGTATAAATACTAGTATATGTGAACGGCCCCTAACTGTGTAGTAAAATATCTTACCATCCTGTCCAGTGGGTGTTACATCTGCTAGTTGCCCTGCCTCCTGAGAATGGAGAAATGCACCGTTTTTGGCAGACCAGGAAGCTTTTTGCAGAACCTTCGCCTTCTTTGTTGGTGGTTTGCCCTATGAAATAAAAAAAAGCATTAAATAAAAAATTTCAATGATTTTTATATATATATATATATATATATATATATATATATATATATATATATATATAGAAAATGCTTTAATTTTTTCTTTTTACTAATATAGGAGAAGGGTAAATCATTTATTAGGACAGACCAAATTTATTTTTAGAGGAGTACATCACATTTTCTGTATTGTAGATCAATGTATAAAAATTGAAAAGCACTCCAAGGATAGGAAAAGATTTAAAAGGCCAGTGTGGTCTCATGCAACAGGCAGGAATATAACAGAAGGTCTTGTTGTGCAGTAGGATGGGACAGGGTTTGGTAAAGAAAACGTGGTACAGTAGAGAGGACATGCTCATATGAAGTAAAGTTCAAGTAGCTGTACACCAATGTTGCCACTGTATAAATCATTCCTTAGGGAGTCGATAAATCTCAGCTGCACAATAATAAGTGGACTAGAAGATTAGCTGCAACCCTGGTCGTTTTTGAAGTGTTCTAAAAGAAATCTCCACAAAGGTGACTAACAAAAAAAATTCAAACAACAACATTCACCTGGAGCCGAGCAAGAACACTGGCTTTCTTAGAATTGGACGAATAGCTGCGTGAACAGGAGACGTTGCAGAATCTCTTTGTTTTGGAGAAGAAGCTCTCACGTGTGCCAACTATTCCACACATTTCACAGATAGCTAGGGTTGGGGGAAAAGAGTTTTCAGTAAATTGAAAAGAGAAAAACGTCCTTTTTTAAAACACATATTACAAAACTAGCAGGTTTTCTAGGAGAGAAATAAACAGCAACAGCCCACATATCAGATGGCACATAAAGCAAGTTGTGAAAAGTGACACTATTTATAGGTGGAGTCCCCACATTGGATTGGCGGGAGTCCCCCATTGGATCCTTAAGGCCTATGGTGTGTGTGTATATTTATATATATATGTATGTATGTATGTATATATATATCTGATGGGTCCTTTGAATAGGAGAAAGCTGTAATATTGTACTGTGCTCTGCTGTAATGAATGTGACAGCATTGTACAGTATAAAGCTGTGTAAGACTTAAAGGGGTTGTCCACTACTGAAAAATTGATGACATATCCACCGAATAGGTCATCAGTATAACAGTGGTGCGGGTCCGACAACCATGACCCCGCACCGTTAAGCCGCTCCGGCTATTTCCGGCCACCGGATATTATGACCTATTATGCTATGTACGGAGCTAGAAGCAGTTGGCTCCATACATAAAATAGCGGCCGTGCTGCCGAACTGCAGCTCTGCTCCTATTCACTTGAATAGGAGCAGAGCTGCAGTACGGCAGCTCGCTGCTATTCAGTGGCCGGAGCCAACTGCTCCCGGCATGTACGTCCGGTGCTCGGAGGCAGCCGGAGCAGCTTAACGGTGCGGGGTACGGGTGTCGGACCCCCACAGATTATTCACTGATACTCCGGTGGATAGGTTATCAGTTGTCCAGTAGTGGACAATCCCTTTAAAAAAGGAAAGCAGCAGTCACCTGAGCACCGTCACCCCTCCAAGCAGCTGACTGGCAGGGGTGCCGAGACTTTTATCCCCACCAAATAGATGTTTATGGCCTATCCTGAGGACACATTTTTTCACCGGACAACCCCTTCAGGGCGCTTTCACATATCAGTTGCATTAGCATCATTTTGTCTCTCAAGTGATTACAACTGATGCAAAAATGTATCAGTTGCCATCAGGCTTTTTCACAATTTTTACTACAAAAACATCAGTTGTCTTTAGTTGTCATCAGTTTTTACCACAATGGTCCACCAAAAAGGTAGCCCAGGATCTGAAAATGTGCCAATTTTGTCAGTGGTGTATAGTTTGTGATAGATTGGATACATGATAGATTAGATACATATTGTGTACCAGGTCATGGCTCTCCTTCTCTGCTTCGGCCTTGGCGCTACACTGAAGTCTGACACACAAATTGTAATGTCACGTGTCATATTCAGTGACGCGCCAAGGCCGGCACCTAGAGGGAAAGCCCCGAAGGCAGCTGCTGTCAACTGACCTCACCTCAGATCTTCGAAGCAGCCTTGTGAGCCTGCAAGGACACCAAATACTAGCCCTAACTTCAGGGATTAGCTCGTTTTTGGCGCCTTTACAGCTACCCAATCCCACCCCGCATCTCCTACCCACCCCCACACCACGCTGGGATTGCTGTAGATTCTATTCATACAACAAGGTCCGGGTGTCGGCCGTTAAAAACGGCCGTTCGTGTCAGTTTTTGACAGCCGTTTTACATGTTTTGTATCCGTTCCGTGTCAGTGTTTTCCATTTTTGCCATATTTTTGAAAACGGATGAATTTCATGTGTAGGTTGATGAAACAGCGCCCTCCGTAGATAATGCCGCAGTGCCTTCTGTATATAGTGCCCCACCCCCTGTAGATAATGCCGCAGTGCCCTCTTTAGATAGCGTTACGCACCACACCGTATATATTGCCGCACATCCCCTATAGATGACACAGTTCGCTCTGTAGATAGTGCCACACTGCTCTGTATATAATGGCACACACCCTGTAGATAATGCCACAGTACCTCCTGTAGATAATATCACACAGCTCCCCTGTAGATAGCGCCACACAGCACCCCCTGTAGATTGTGCCAAACAGCGCCCCCAGTAGATAGCACCACCCCACTGTAAATAGCGTTACTCCCCTTCCCCTGTAGACAGCGCCACTGAAGCTCCTTCTAGCAGCGGAATCCCTGGCCAGAGCATTGCCGACGCTGTGACCGGGGATTCCCTCAAGGAGGAGCCCATGACGCCACTGTCCATATATGGACAGTGATGCCAGGGTTTATTCTCTGGGCGGAATCCCCGGCCACAGCATTGCCGACGCTGCGGCCGGGGATTCTGCTCCAGGAGGAGCCCCTGACGTCACTGTCCATATATGGAAAGACAGAGGCGGAAACACATACAGGAGAATGAAGCATGTCCATGGAGCAATGAGAGCTTTGATGGCATAGGCCTCTGGATCCTGGGCTCAGGAGAAGCAGGGAACCTTGCAATTTACGCCAATTGGACGCCATTAGTACCACATCCGTCCTGCCCCATCTGGTGAAAATCTGGTTAAAAGAGGGATGACTCCCCAAAATTCACCCGTTTGCACCAGAGGAAGTCCGCGACCCAGTTGTCGACACCTGGAATGTGTACTGCCAACTGATGGGGAACGTGAAGTTCTTCCCAGGTGAGAACCTTTGCAACCCCGGCCATTGCTGCTGCGCTTAGTAATTGAATGAGCTGAAAAGACCTTCTAGGTTGATGGACGGAAAACTAATTAGGTGAAGGAGAAGGTACAGCATCCGTGACTACCTTGATGAGAACTTCAACAGAAGTATAGAATACCCTTTGTCATCCGGATCCAAATAGGAATCAGAAAGCTCCCCCTCTGATAAGAACCCCTGGGGGAGAGGACACACCAGAACGGACCTCCAATGAGGCAGAAGAGACTGGTGGAAGTGAAGTTAGTCGAGTGGACCTGGCCCATTTTTGGAGCATGATACATAAGGAAGACGTGGACAGAGAGTCTAGAGGTGGTTGGTCAGAAGGGCCAACTATCATGCCCATCATGGACTGGGTGATGTCCACAAGGTTACCAACAGAAAGGGAATGGGCCCAGGAAGGGTCAATTACCACAATACCAGGTGTGGGAAACTCTGGGAGTGGCAGGGGTGCAGGAGCTACGGATGCTTGGCCAGGAGGGATTTAAAAAAGGCTTAGATAATTTCCTAGAACAAAAAAATATTAGCTCCTATGTGTAGAAATTTTTTACTTCCCTTTCCCATCCCTTGGTTGAACTTGATGGACATGTGGCTTTTTTCAACCGTACCGTATATGCGGTTGCCACTAGGAGATGCGATACTAAAAATAAAAAAAAAGCGTTGGACCCTCATACAGGCACTGAGCTAATCAGTCTGTACAGAAACAGTATGAAAAGCAGAACACAAGGTGATAGAACAATATCAGAACCAAATAAGAAAATCATATCCAACAGACAACCTTATCAACGTCATAACGAAAAAGGGGAGGGCACTATGTCCCCTAATGGGACGTCCTAAAGAAGTCCACATTGGTGGGAACCGACAGGACAGGACATAATAATTGACTCCATAGATGCGCACAACACCTTGCGACCAAGGGAAGCATCTGCGGATGAAGAGGTATGCACCCTGTGGAATTTGGTAAAAGTGAGCAAAGATGAAAAAGGATGGCAAAACGATATCCTCGTTAAGATGGAATGAGAAGATCACCTTGGGCAAAAATAAAGGGGACAGTGCGGAGTATCTCCTTATCTGAATGCGACAAGACAGAACCATCAGCTCGGAAAACGTCCAAATGGGAGGTCACAGCCTCAGAAACAATACCTTCTAGATAAGCTGACACAATGAGATGTTCCGAAGAGGCTCAAACGGAGCAAACTACAGGACCCAAGATGGAGTCGGGGGTCGATGGCTGGCACCGCATATTTATTTCATAAGAGGTTCGGACATCAGAATTGGACAGAGGCCTGGTGAAGAAAAAATAGACAACGCGGACACATGCCCTTTAAGAGAGCTGAGGGCAAGTCCATGAATCCAACTCTTCCTGGAGGAATGCCAAGAGCGGGGCAAGGAAAAAAAACAAGAGAGGAAGAGGTCGATCCTCGCACCACTGGAGATACGTCTACTTAGTGCTGTGAGAAATATGTGTCGAAGAGGGCTTTTCAGCCCTCAACATGGTTTGGAGCACTCACTAAATCCCGAGCTGCCAGCGCAGCTGATTCAACAACGAGCTCGTTAAACGTATCGACTGCAAACTCGGGTGGAAGAGAGGCCCACTGGAGAGCAGATCATGCTGAAGAGGTAAGTGACAGGGAGCGTCTGCTGGTATAGCCACCATGTGGGTGTATCAACAACTGATTGGCCAGTCTGGAGGGCCCAGAATGGTCAGAATCCCCTCAGTTCTGATCCCCCTGAGGTGCTAGGGAAGAAGAGCCAGCAGGAAAAACATGTAAATCAGGCAGAAGTGAATCCATGGAGCCTCTCAAGCATCGAATGCGTGCGCCTCGGGATCCCCAGACCTAGCGACGAAGACCTGGCAAGTGAGTCGTACACTACTCAACTGTCCTGAAGTTCACTTCATCCACAGTATTTATAACCAGCGGAGAAGTCCCCTCTGTGTGCCAACTGCGATGAGGTAGGACACTGGTGGAGGGTAAAGAACAGAGGAGCTTGTGCTCGTCTTCAGCATTACAGGGGGACAATAGGGTGATAATAACACAGAGCGTCCGACAGATGTTGGGGAATGTAGGGGGACAGCGTCGCTCCTGTTACCCTGCTAGAAGGAAAGGTAAAAAATAAACGAACAAAAAAGCAAGACAACCAACTGTACCAGCAATGCCTCCTACAGACACTAAGCTAAGACTGACTAGTTCAGAGCCTGTGGAAGGGGTAAATGCTGTAGAAAGAGTCAACACTTTTTTTATTCTTCGCGTCACGCCTCCTAGCAGCAACACCATATACCCATGGTCTGTGTCCCCTAATGAGAAAAGTGGTTTGCTATATGTATATTATTAGAAGGCCTAATTCACAGTTTTTCATGCATATGAACGTCCATGTTGCGTCAGTGTGTTTTTCGTGTATCATCGGTTTTTCTCCTCTACAAACACTTCCTGGTTTCACTTTTTTTTTTTTCTTACAGCATTTCTTTACCAACTGATTCATGAAAAACAGACAGCACACGAATGGCATCAGTGTGCTGTCCATTATTTTCATGCACTAATAGACTTTAATGGGCGAGTCTGGTCCGCAAAAACAGACCAGAATAAGATATGCGGCGAATTTCTCCAAATGAACACACGCTCCGTCAAAAAAAACAAAAAAAAACCTAGGTGTTATCCCCATTGAACTGCATTGGTCAATGTGCTGTCTGTTGTTAAAACATGTCCGCGTGAATAAGGCCTGATATGTTAAGAGTGGCATTCAGAATAAGTTGTTCGTAACCATATAAATATTAAACAAACCTCAGTTAACACAAAAACTAATTTCCAGGTAGAAATTTTTTCAAAGTCTGCATAAACCATACACATACCTGGCTCAGCACAATTTTCCTCAGAGACCGTTGCGACGACAGACAGAGGTTGTAAGTTGGAAGTCTCAGGTTCCTCTTCAGCTTCTCCAAAGCTGGAATCTCCAAGACCAGAACTGCTTTCACTAACTGAACTGCTATTAAATTCTCCGTCATAACGGTCATCACCAGGAAATAAATTATACGAATCTTCTACATCCATCGTGGTCTGCAAAGTACCCAGCAAAATGTAAAATGCTTTTATTTCACAATATAAGCATGAAGACAAAAAAAAGCCTCATCAGGCCACATTTCTAGTATAATTACATATTTTTCCCAGTATATATATATATATATATATATATATATATATATATATATATATATATATATAAATATAATTATTTTTTATTTATTTTTTTAACAGTCAAATACACACACACACACACACACACACAGTACTGTACTGTACTGTACAAAAGTTTTAGGCAGTTGTAAAAAATGCTGCAAAGAATGCTTTCAAAAATAGGAGTGTTAATTGTTAATTGATAAAAAATAAACTAGGGGAATAAATAGTAAATAAATCAAAATTAAATCATCATTTGGTGTGACCAGCCTTTGCCTTCAAACCAGCATCAATTCTTCTAGGTACATTTGCACAAAGTCATGGATTATATAGTCAGGTGTATGATTAACCAATTATACAAAATAGCTAGGTTAAAAACAGATCTGTAGGAGGCTTATAACTGGGTGAGGAACAGCCAAACTCTGCTACAAAGGTGAGGTTGTGGAAGACCGTTTCATGTCACAGGTCCGCTATCGCAACACTGAGCACAGCAACAAAACACAAGGTAGTTATACTGCATCAGCAAGGTCTCTCCCAAGCAAAGATTTCAAAGCAGACTGGGGTTTCAATATGTGCTGTTCAAACTCTTTTGAAGAAGCACAAAGAAACTGTCAACATTGAGGACTGTAGATGCAGTAGTCAGCCAAGGAAACTTAGTGCAACAGATCAAAAGACACATGCTTACTTCCCTTCGAAATCGGAAGATGTCCAGCAGTGCCATCAGCTCAGAACTGGCAGAAACCAGCGGGACCCAGGAATATCCATCTACTATTTGGAGAAGTCTGGCCAGAAGTGGTGTTCATGGAAGAATTGCGGCTAAAAAGCCATACCTTCGATGTGGAAACAAGGCCAAGTTACTCAACTATGCACGAAAACAGAGGAACTGGGGTGCAGAAAATTGACAGCAGGTGCTCTGGACTGACAAGTAAAAATTTTAAACATTTGGGTGTAACAGAAGGCAGTTTGTTCGCCAAAGGGCTGAAGAGCGGTACAATAATGAGTGTCTGCAGGCAACAGTGAAGTAGGCAATGTTGCCCGTTTCTTTGTGCTTCTTCAAAAGAGCTTGCAAGTTTGGTATTGCATTTCAGCAAATGGAGTTGGGGACTTGGTCAGGATTAATGGTGTCCTCAATGCTGAGAAATATTGGCGGATACTTAACCATCATGCAATACCATCAGGGAGGCATCTGATTGGCTCTAAATTTATTTATTCTGCAGCAGGACAACGACCTCAAACATACAGCCAATGTCATTAAGGACTAGCTTCAGCGTAAAGGTGAACAAGGTGCCCCAAAAGTGAGGATATGGCCCCCACAGAGCCCTGATCTCAACATCATTGAGTCTGTCTGGGTTTACATAAAGAGACAAAAGGACTGGAGGAAGCCTACATCCACAGAAGATCTGTGGTTAGTTCCCCAAGATGTTTGGAACATCCTCCCTGCCGAGTTCCTTCCAAAATTGTGTGCCAGTGTACCTAGCATAATTAATGCTGTTTTGAAGGCAAAGGGTGGTCACTCCAAATATTGATTTGATTAAGATTTCTCCTCTGTTCATTCACTTTGCTTTTTGTCAATTGTTAAAAATAAACTATTAACACTTTTATTTTTGAAAGCATTCTTACTGTGCAGCATTTTTCCACAACCTCCCAAAACATTTGCACAGTACTGTATGTGTATACACACACACACACATACAGGCACGGTATATACAGTGCTCCCTTAAAGAGGCTCTGTCACCGCATTATAAGTGCCCTATCTCCTACATAGTCTGATTGGCGCTGTAATGTAGATAACAGTGGTTTTTATTTTGAAAAACGATCATTTATCACAGCATTAATCAGAGCACAGCGTGAACTCGCGAGATCATGCTGTAAATGACAACAGCACAGCGGGATCTCGCGAGATCACGCTGTGCTGTGTAAGTCCCACACAAACTTTACCGAAGTGTCGGGAGTGTGAATAGACATCACATCCTGGCTGGAGGCAAAGTGTATTCACTCTCAAGACACTTCAGTAAAGTTAATGTGCGTGTATGTGACAGCACAGCGGGATCTCGCGAGATCACACTGTACTGAGTACAAATGGACATGAATGGAGATAAGTGTATGACGCTGATTGGTCAGTGTCATATACTTCTCTTTACAACGTCCACTTGGTCAAAAGTTAAAACACACCCAGTTGTCTATTAAGAAACTAATTAGCATAAATCTAAAATTGCTCATAACTTGCTCAAAAATGATCGTTTTACCAAATAAAAACCACTGTTATCTACATTACAGCGCCGATCAGATTATGTAGGAGATAGGGCACTTATAATGTGGTGACAGAGCCTTTAAGTTTCAATATTAATTTATATTTACGGATGACCATTGTAACTTGTTGAAAATATCGTAAACACGTGTAGCATGTAGAATTAGCACGGCAGCACATATAGTAAAAGTATACAGCATATAGTTCTGCACTGTAGAGATGCTATTAGACAGGCAGTCAGTGCATATACTTCAGTAATACTACACCCACAGATAGGATCTAAGCCTGATTCACATTGCGTTATTTTTCTATACCTCAGATGGACGGTAGCAACGTATCCTACTGTATTGGCATACAGTGGCATACATCGCCCAAACTCTCCAGGCACTGCTCTACTTGAAGCGCTGTGTTAAAGGAGAATATTGTTCCCACCCAGACACTCTGTCCTATGACCACATAAAACATACCTGGTAAATATAGTATATACTGATATTACTCAGTGATGTTCACCCATTGAGGTGTCAGTATGCCCAGTGGCCATTTGGTAATAGATTCTTATCTATTGCCTTAGTAGCATTTCAATGGTTTTCAGTACAGGAAGGAGGTATTGTAAACTGGACGTTGAGGCAGCTGGGCATACTGGGAATAGATTTACCTATACTGTACAGATGCACATTGGAAGGTATATGGCTGGCCTTAGAGAGGAGTCAATGGAGTGAGTAGAGTCAACTTAGAGATAGGAACATTTAGGCCATGTGAAGTTCTGGGTTTTCTCTCTTTTCTTGCCACCCCTGGACGAACAGCACTTACATCTGGAACAGGCTAAAGAGGCTCTGTCACCACATTATAAGTGCCCTATCTCCTACATAAGGAGATGGGCGCTGTAATGTAGGTGACAGTAATGCTTTTTATTTAAAAAAAACGATCTATTTTCACAACGTTAGGAGCGATTTTGGTTTATGCTAATGAGCTTTCTTAATGCCCAAGTGGGCGTATTTTTACTTTCGACCAAGTGGGCGTTGTACAGAGGAGTGTATGATGCTGACCAATCGGCATCATGCACTCCTCTCCATTGATTTACACTGCTCTAGCGATATAGATATATCACTATGTGCAGCTACATACACAAACCCTAACATTACTACAGTGTCCAGATAATGAATACACATGACCATCCAGCCTGGACGTCATGTGTATTCAGAATCCTGACACTTCTGAATCTTTTTTGTGAGATTCCGGCAAGTGAAACGAAATCTCGCGAGATTACGGAGCTAAACGAGATTTCGTGTCACTTGCCGGAATCTCACAAAAAAGATTCAGAAGTGTCAGGATTCTGAGTACACATGACGTCCAGGCTGGATTACATGTGTATTCATTATCAGGACACTGTAGTAATGTTAGGGTTTGTGTATGTAGCTGCACATAGTGATATATCTATATCGCTAGTGCAGTGTAAATGAATGGAGAGGAGTGCATGATGCTGATAGGTTAGCGTCATACACTCCTCTGTACAACGCCCACTTGGTGGAAAGTAAAAATACGCCCACTTGGGCATTAAGAAAGCTCATTAGCATAAACCAAAATCGCTCCTATGTAGGAGATAGGGCACTAATGTGGTGACAGAGCCTCTTTAAGTTATATGTATGTATAATTAGGGATGCACGGTGCATCGAAACTTCGATACTGTTTCTATACTGTGCATCCCTATACGGTTCGATACCGTTATTTCCTGTACTTCGATACTGAGCTGCGCAGCCGCACAGCTCAGTATAGTAACACATGAATGTATGGGAGCGCGGCTGCGGCTGTGTAATTCAGCCACAACCCCGCCCCTGAGTCATGATAAGTGCGCGGGGTCAGGATGATGCGATGCGGGCGCACTACAAAATACCCCCATGTTGTGTCCTAAGTGCCTGAACTGCCGCTCATTAGTGCAGCGTCGGCCGCATCACCTCATGCTGACTGCGCGCGCACTTCCTGTCAGGAGCGGGGCAATGGCTGTATTACACAGCCACAGCCCCGCTGGCGGAGATCAGAGAAACCTCTCATCTCCGCCGTTATTCCCCTGAATGCTGCGATCACAGCTGACTGCAGCATTCAGGAGAGAATGAGCAGGGGGGATGCCCCTGGATCGCGTCACAGGGAATTCCTGTGACGCGATCGAGGGCCATACCATATATGGGCAGACAGCCCAGGGTCCATTGACGGACCCCAGGGCTGTCTTACCATATTTCATGTTGTTAGGACATACCCAAGTATGTCCTAACAACTGCCTGTGTACTATCTGTCCACAGGCTAATGTACTGGCACATATCTGATATATATCAGTACATTCAAGTTTAAAAATAAAGTAAAAACTAAGTATTGTTAAAATTTAAAAAAAATACACATTCACCTTTTTTACAATAAACATTAAAATAAGTCTCAATACATAAAATATTCACACATTCAGTAATGGCGCGCACAACAATTTTTTTGCATCATTTATGATGTGTGCGCTTTAAAAAAATAAAATAAACACGGCTTTCTATCGCTTATTAATGTGAGGCGCGAGGTGCGATGAATTTAACCTCCATGTTCCTCACATTAATAGTAATTAACCCCATCATGTACCTCGCACATTAACCCATTATGACTGAGAAACATGATGGGATTAATTACTATTAATGTGAGGCGCGTTCAAAATTCATCACACGTCGCGCCTCACATCAGAAAACGGAAGAATTTTTTTTTTATTACTGTTGGCAAAAGTATCTAAATTGGTATCGAAATCGCAATACTAAACGAAGTATCGGTATCGAAGTCCAAATTCTGGTATCGTGACATCCCTATGTATAATAACATTACAGTAGACTTTATATGTGTACATATTCTGGGAATCCCTTATGTGGAATGTGGATTATAGATAAATATATATATGCTATTTATGAATGAGTCTCTATATTATGTACATGTACTAATGGTCAGGTGCTGGATATGGCTTTGGCTGTTCGTGTAGTTACAGGAGACCGTATAGGGTTGGGATCTGGATATATATATATATATATATATATATATATACACACACACACACACACACAAACACATTACTGCCCGCATGTGCTTAGTACTCAGGGAAAGGAGGCGGCTGTGTGTGGTTGTGTTCTCTATGTATTGTGTTGTATCTTGATGTAATGTATATTGCTTTGTCACTTCTATAGTATGAGTAAAGTATTTTTATATATTTAAGTATCTGCGAGGGTTGTACGTTACTCCTGTGGTGTGTGAAGGACTGGAGTGTTTGTACATTGTAAACAATACAGAGTAAGCATCCAGTCCCGGTGTTCCGGGCCAGAGCGCTACTGATGCTCTGGCTGGGGTCCCTGTAGTTGAAAGCCCCTGACATCACTGTCCATATATAGACAGTCACATCAGGGGCTTCCTCAGGGCCAAGCCTGGCGCTACCTGATGCTGTTCCCAGATATTCCAATAGCGGGGAAGCTCCCGGAAATATACATTTAATGTATACCTCTGACAGATGACATACAGTGGCATCCGTCACACGTAGGCTTCAATGATAAAAAAAAAGTATACTGTAGAGTATGGTTTTTTTAGCGGCATCGTTCAAGATGGAATAGTGTAGTCTACTACGCTATTCCATCCTCCAAAAAAAAGGGCATGCAAACATATACCAGAATTCAATAGGACACTCTTGGCCTACGTCTTGCTAATGGGGTCCTATGGACACATTTAGTGTGTACGTCAGGAGTTTTTCTGACGTACATGCTAAACGAAGGGTAAAATGTGATGTGAATCAGACCTTAGGGGGTTATTTATTTATCCCAAGGTAATGTGCTGAATGGCTGTTCACTGTGGCCAATGACGTTTTTCCAGTGAAATTGGCTGGGTTTTCCAGCACCCCCTGTGGAACATAGTTTCACTTTACAATGGCTTAAAGGCTATTTAAACCTTAGCACATTTTTTTTTTTAAATAAAACCAAGTTTTATGAGATGTCAAACTGAATTGGTTTTTATGAAAAAAAATAAATTGTACTTTTAGAGATATATCTCCTATGTATCCTGAACACACAAATGTATATTGAGCTCAAAGCCGAATCGCTCAGGTCAGCCAGACCTACGGCTTTGATGACAGCGGGTCCTGTGCGTCTGTGACTTGCAGGATCCACCGGATATCGATCACCTCGAAGTTGGAAATAACATGAGGTACGTGTGTGCGTGTATATAGCTAATGCCTGGCCATTTTTTGCTCTGGCACCATAACCGGTTTTATTCTACAAAACGGATGCAAGGCTTGGTTTTACTTCTGTGTCGCTAGTTACGTTATTCTATTCCATCATAGGAACAGACTAACGAAAATAACGGAAGCGCTGGATCGGTCAAATGACTGACACCTACAGCAACTGATGGAACCCATCGACTAGGCTCCATCAAATTTCCGTAATTTTGCCAGACAAAATAGCGCTGCACGCTGCGCTATTTTGTCCTGCAAATATAAAGGAATCCCTGAAGGAGGCTCGTAACGGAGCCTCCGATGCAGATGAGAACAGGGCAGACGTGCAATCACTATATATATATATATATATATATATATATATATATATATATATATATAGTAAAAAATACTATATTAAAAACTGCAAAGAAAAAAAAAAAAAGAAGGGAGGTGGAGTAGGAACTGGTATCCGTTACCCCTATTTTCTTTGGAGGTACGTGTGGTCTGCAGCCGCCAACCTTTAATAATACGCCATGGTTTGACTTGTTTAGTCAATGAGATGTAGCGCTTTACAGCTGCATGTGAAGCACCTCATGTAATAATCATCATATAAAATAGGGGCCCTCACAGAAGAACGTAAATCAGAAGCTGATCCTAAAACAGTAGACTGGAGGTGCACCGCTCACATGCGCTGCCTCCCGGAAGCTCCACCTACTGTACATGTGACGCTTCAATGTTGACAAGCACCCGGCGGCTTTCTTCATAGAACCGCACGCATCATTCAACGAACTGAGACTTTCACCAAATTCGATGCATGTGCTGAACACCAGTGACAAGTCTCGCTGCCATAGAGCTCTGCAGCACCCACACAAAGCACTAATCCCACTACCGTGTTGTCTGGAAATGGTTTGCTCCTGGTTGGTCTGAAGACGTAAAAGTCACATGGGCTGAAGTGGTCATGTGATCTTCCGGGCACTTCCCTTCTAACTATTCAGGGTTGACTAAATGGATGGACGCTGTATGAGCGCCTTGGGGGGTCTGACGTCACGCGAGCGCGTCTCTGCGCTCACGTGACCGTTTTCATACTTTTCACTGCTCTGCCAGAGAGCGAGTGGGCGTCAGTGGGTACGCTGTGAATGCCTCGTCTGGGTCTGAGTTAGAGGGGGATCTTGTCTGAGTTTGGGAGGGCCTGGTATGTTTTGGTAAGAGGGGGTCTACTCTGGGCTCTGTTAGGGGGGAGGGGGTCTCGTCTGAGTTGAGGAGGCGGGTTTGTGTTAGGGAGGGGTCGCGCTCCCCAGGGACTCCATCAGTGCTCCTGATGTCACTATCCATATATGGGCAGTGACATCAGGCGTTTCCCATCACTGTGGTGCTGGACCCGGGAAAGGGAAGTATAATCATTGTTTTTGTTTTTTTACAGGTTCGGTTGTTGGACTACTTCGGATTCGAGGACTAATTAGACTACAGCGTTGTTTTTATTTTCATTAAAATTATTAACGTGGTTGTGTGGGTTTTTTATTTCAATAAAAAAAATTTTCTACGTGTCTGTGTTTTTTTAACCCTTTAACGACCGATGACGAAAATGAACGTCATGGTCGGCTGCTAGATCGCGCACCATGACGTTCATTTTCGTCAGTATTTCAAACTGTCACTGTGTAAAACACAGAGTGACAGGCGTGGGCTGACAGCTGTCCGAGACAGCTGTCAAATCAGTCTCGCCGGACAGCGGACGATCGCCGCTGCTTTCGGCAATTAACCCCTTAAGTGCGGCGACGGATTGCCGTCACCACATTTAAGTGGTCTGAAGCACATCGGCAGCCCCCATGAAGTGATCGTGGGGGCTACCGATGCTTGTCGTGGCAATCTGAGGTCAGACAATGACCTCCAGGTTGCCATGTACGGAAGCCTCGGAGGAACAGCCTCCGGCAGGTCCTCGTCGACTTCCTGTCAGAGTGACAGTTACGTCACAATGACAGTTAGCGTACATTACACTACGTGTGTAGTCTAATGTACTCTAGCAGCGATCAAAGCTGCAAGTCTAAGTGTCCCCTAGTGGGACAAGTAAATAAAGTAATAAAAAAGTGTAAAACTAAAAGTTATAAGTTATATAAACACAAAATGCTTTTTTTTTCTATAATAGGACTGTTATTATAGAAAAAAAAATTAACACGTTAAAAAAGTACACATATTTGGTATCACCGCGTTCGTAACGACCCCAACTATAAAACTGTAATGTTATTTTTCCCGCACGATGAACTCCCCAAAAAAATCAATAAAAAACTACGAGAATCACAATTTTTTGGTCACCACCGCTCCCAAAATAAAGAATAAAAAGTGATCAAAAAGTTGCATGTACCCAAAAATAGTACCAATAAAAACTTCTATCCGTCCCGCAAAAAACAAGCCATTACACAGCTTTTTTGACTAAAAAATAAAAAACTTATGGCTCTCTGAATATGGTGAAACAGAAAATTATTTTTTTTATAAATAAGTGATTTTATTGTGCAAACGCTAAAAAAAATGTAAAAACCTATATACATATGGTATCGCCGTAATCGTACCGACCCGCAGAATAAAGTAAAAATGTCATTCATAGCGTACGGTGAGCGCCGCAAAAAGAAAACCTAAAAAACGGTGTCAGAATTCCTGTTTTTTGGTAAGGATTGCAAAAAAATGTAATAAAAAGTGATCAAAAAAAAAATCGCATGTACCCTAAAATGGTACCAATGAAAAGTACAGATTGTCCCGCAACAAATAAGCCCTCACGCAGCTCCGGTGGTGAAAAAATAAAAAAGTTCTGGCTTTCAGAATATGGCGATGCAAAATGTGCAGTGTTCCAAAAGCGGATAAGATCGGGCGCCATTTATCAGTGCGACACCGGCCACACATCTATGAAATATTATTTATTTACCGCATAATTATACCCTCTTATTATGCCCTGAAGTACTCTGCACAAATTACATATGCCCCCACATTATAAACTGAAATACCAGCAATACCCCAAATAAAACTACTACCAAGCAAAATCTGCGCTCCAAAAGCAAAATGGCGCTCCCTCCCTTCTGAGCCCTGCAGCGTGCCCAAGCAGCAGTTTGCGCCCACACATATGGCATCGTCATACCCGAGAGAACCCGCTTAACGTTTTATGAGGTATTTGTCTTCTGTGGCACAAACTGGGCACAACATATTATGCACTACAATGGCATATCAATGGAAAATTGCAATTTTAACTTTGAACCATCCACTGTGCTCTAACCCCTTTGCGCACTATGACTTATGGTGCGGCGGTTAATGTATAGAGCCGGCTCACGTGCTGTGCCCGCTCCATACGCTGCGGGTGTCAGCTGTGTATTACAGCTGACACCCGGGACTAACGGACAGGTACAGCGATCGCTCTGTTACAGAAGCCTGTAAGAATAACAATATACTGCAATACATTAGTATTGCAGTGTATTGTAGCAGTGATCCAATGATCGCTGGATCAAGTCCCCTAAGGGGATTGATTAATAAAATGTGTAGAAGAATTATAGTTATTAGTAGTGAGAATTTTTATTTTTTTTAAAGTTAAAAAAAAACAACACCTTTTCCCATTTTTCTTCTAAAGTAATGTAAAAAAATGAACAAAATTGGTATCGCTACGTCCGTAAAAGTCTGAACTATTACAGTATACCATTATTTAATTTGCACAGTGAACACCTTAAAAAAAAATAATAATTGAAACCGCCAAAATCGCTTTTTTTTTTTTTTGTGTCACCTTAGCTCTAAAAAAAATTTAATAAAACTGTTTAATCACTTTTTATGTACCGAAAAATGGTACCAATAAAAACTGCAGCTCCTCCCGCAAGAAATAAGCCCTCACACCACTATATTGATGGAAAAAGAAAAAAGTTATGGCTCTTGGAAGGCGGGGAGTGAAAATCTAAATTAAGAAAACAAAAAATGAATCAGTCGTGAAAGGGTTAATTCATTTCTAATGAAAAAAAACGTATGACCACATGTTGGGTATTTCCGTACTCGAGAGAAATTGCTTTATAAAAAATGGTTGTTTTTTTCCTCCTTTATCCCTTGTGAAAATGAGAAAATTCACCATTTTAGTGGAAAAAAATTTGATATTAATTTTCGCGCCCTAATTCTAATAAACTCTGCAAAAGACCCGTGGGGTATAAATGCTCACTATACCCCTAGAAAAATTCCTTGAAGGTTTTTCCAAAATGGGGTCACTTTTGGTGGGTTTCCACTGTTTTGGTCCCTCCAGTACATTGCAAATGCGACATGGCACTGAAAACCATTCCAACAAAATCAGAAATCCAAATGGCGCTCCTTCCCTTCTGAGCCCTGCTGTGGGTCCAAACAGCAGTTTATTACCACATATGGGGTATTGTCGTAATCGGGAGACATTGCTTTACAAATGTTGGGGTGCATTTTCTTTGTTATTCCTTGTAAAAAAATGTTTATGTTGTTTCAGAAAAAAAGTACATTTTAATTTTTACAGACTAATTCCAATATATTTAGTGAAAAACCTGTGTGGTCAAAATGCTAACTATACCCCTAGATAAATACCTTAAGGGGTCTAGTTTTCGAAATGGGGTCGTTTATGGGGAGTTTCTATCGTTCTGGCAGCTCAAAGCTTCTGCAAATGTACAGTGGGGCCTAAAACATTTTCAAGCAAAATATGAGTCCTGAAAGCCTCCGGGTGCTCCCTTCCTTTTGGGCCCTGCCGTGTGTCCAGGCAGCGCATTAGGGCCACAATGTGGGTATTTTTGAAAACAGGAGAAACAAGGTGATAGATTTTGTGGTGTGTTTCTTTATTCTCATGATCGCTTTACAAAGAAATGGGTCTTCAAACTAATACTTTTATGAAAAAAGTTAAATTATTATTTTTTTCACCTGTTATGCATTAAATTTAGCAAAAAACTGTGGGGTCAAAATACTTACTATACACCTAAATAATTACATTATGGGGTCTAGTTTTCTAAATGGGGTCGTTTATGGGGAGTTTCTATCGTTCTGGCAGCTCAAAGCCTCTCCAAATGTACAGTGGGGCCTAAAACATTTTCAAGCAAAATATGAGTCCTGAAAGCCTCCGGGTGCTCCCTTCATTTTGGGCCCTGCCGTGTGTCCAGGCAACGCATTAGGGCCACAATGTGGGTATTTTTGAAAACAGGAGAAACAGGGTGATAGATTTTGTGGTGTGTTTCTTCATTCTCATGTTTGCCCTGCTTCCACCTCCACTCTCCTCCCTGGCCCCCTACTTAACCTCTACCTCTTAAACCCCTCTCCCACAGAGTCTCTGCCACCATCTGTGCCCCCCACCACAAATAAAGTTCAAAATCCTCTTCAATGTCCCCTGCACCTCATGAGACATACCTTCCCCCATGAGACCCTCCTGACACTTTCTGTGCCCCACTGACAACTTTCGTATTCCCTGTACCACACCCTCATAGAGCCTCGGGCACATTCTGACCCCACAAAGAGCCTCTTCCTCTGACTTCTGTCTCCCCTCACTTAAAACAGTGGCCTGTCTCCTGCTATCTATCATGTCCCTGCTCCCTTGTAGAGCCCTGACGCTTTCTGAGCCCTTCCCGGTTCTTCGTTCAACATCTGCGGTTTCTGTCCGAATTGCAGAGAAATCGGCCAAAGCTGCAGTACACGGTTCAATTGTTGTGAGGACATGGTAGCAAGTAAAAAATAGAGAAAACGCCAGAAACCAACGCTAAAGCAAAGGAATCAGACCTAGCTCTATGAACTCTGAAAGCAAGAGTGAGGCTGGATTCACACGAGCATGTTCGGTCCGTAAAGGACCGAACGCACTGCAGGGAGCCGGGCTCCTAGCATCATAGTTATGTACGACGCTAGGAGTCCCTGCCTCTCCGTGGAACTACTGTCCCGTATTGTAAACATGATTACAGTACGGGACAGTTGTCCCGCAGCGAGGCAGGGACTCCTAGCGTCGTACATAACTATGATGCTAGGAGCCCGGCTCCCTGCAGTGTGTTCGGTCCGGGACTTGCGGCTGAAATACGTTCCGTCATTTACAGACCGAACATGCTCGTGTGAATCCAGCCTAAAGGGTGACTGGGCGATCATGTGACCTTCCTGTGGGTGTTTTAGTGGGTTGGGACCGGTTTGTAAATATACAGTGAAAAACGAATGCAAAACGGGTAAGAATCGACCATCAAAAACGGAGACACGGATCAGATGCAAAACGGACCAAGACAGCTGTTTTCAATGGCCGGCACCCAGAACATGTTGTTTGAATAGGGCCTTACTGGCATTGCCGCATCTGTAACAACCTGTGCTGTAAAATTATTTGTGTTATTTTGTTCATCTAGCCCAATAAAAACCTGTATGTACCCCAATTAAAATGTCAACTCATGCGGCAAAATACAAGGTTCACACGACGCGAAAAGAGAAAGTTATGGCTCACAAAATGTGGGTCAAAGAAGGGGACTTCTTGGGCAAATGTAGTAAACCATAAAACGTTAGAGATTTGATATGACCGTGTTCATACTGACCTGCAGATTAGTTATTTTCAATACATTAAGTCCACCAAAATGATGAGAAATATACCAATCAATACCTCCACATACATTCTAGTTACTAACCTTCAGTAAAACAAAACTGAAATGTATGGTCTGCTTGGAAGACTGACTTTAAGTAGCTATTATCATTAAAACTTATAAGGGGCCCATGCATTCTAGTAAATAATGGACTTAAATGTACAGGCTAGAAAGTATCGTCTGCATGTAGAACCTCTAAGGAGCCCATACCGTCTGCAGGAAAACCAAAAATGGTCCATACACTCCAGGCACTTTAGTAGAGAATAGGCTACAATGTATTGAGTCCGTCTGTGATGCTGGGAGAAACTCACAGGAGCCAATACATTCTAGGCACTTCGGCACAGGATAGAATGTATAGGCTACAAGGAGACGCTCAACAGAGCACATACATTCTAGGCACTTCAGCACAGGATAGAATGTATAGGCTGCAAGGAGACCCTCAACAGAGCACATACATTCTAGGCATTTCAGTACTGAACAGGATAGAATGTATGGGCTGCAGGGGGAAACTCAAAGGAACATGTACATTCTAGGCTCAAACTTGACTAAATACTATATGCCGAAAGAATATTTTCAAATTCCGCTGGACTTCTGCCATATACCTGGGTTTGAGGGATCCTATTGGTCCACAGCCTCTTCAATGCCCGCCCTGTTCATTTTGGCCACCCCATTTTCTTCGCGTTCATGTTATTCCTCAATGCCAGCGCACCGCGAGCCCGATGGTATCTACAGGGATGATGGGGATTACATATATACAGGGATGATGGGGGTTATACACAGGGATGATGCGGGTTATATACAAGAATGATTGCGGTTATACACAGGGATGATGGGGGTTATATACAGGGCTGATGGCAGGCTGCCATATACATGAATAATGGATTTTTGTAAACAGGGTGAGGAGGTTTATACACAGGGATTATGGGGGTTATATGCAGGGATGATAGCAAGCTGGTATATACATGGATGATGGCGGTAATATACACGGACGATGGCGGGCTGGTATATATATGGAAGATGGGGGTTATACACAGGGATGATAGCAGGCTGGTATACACAGGGATGATGTGGGTTATATACAGGGATGATGGTACGCTGGTTTATAAACGGATGATGGGGGTTATATACAGGGAAGATGGGCATTATATACAGGGATGATGGGGGTTATAGACAGGGATGATGGTGGGCTGGTATATACAGGGATGATGGAGGTTATATACAGGGATGATGGGGGTTATATACAGGAATGATGGGGGTTATATACAGGGATGATAGCGAGCTGGTATATACAGGGATGGTGGCGGTAATATACAGGGATGATGGCAGGCTGGTATATACAGTGATTATGTGGGTCATATACAGGGATAATGGCAGGCTGCTATATACAGGGATGATGAGGGTTATGTACAGGAATGATGGGGTTATGTACAGGGATGATGGGGTTTATATACAGGGATGATAGGTGTTATATACAGGATGATAGCGGGATGGTATATACAGGGATGATGGCGGTAATATACAGGGATGATGTTGGGCTGGTATATACAGGGATGATGGGATTTATATACAGGGATGATGAGGGTTATATACAGGGATGGGGGTTTTATACAGGGATGATAGCAGTTTAGTATACACAGGGATGATAGGGTTATATACAGGGATGATAGCGGGCTGGTATATACAGGGATACTTGGGGGTTTTATACAGGAATGATGGGGTTAGAAAAAAAGGGATGATAGCGAGCTGGTATACACAGGGATGATGGCGGTAATATACAGGGATGATGACAGGCTGGTATATACAGCGATGATGAGGGTTATATACAGGGATGATAGCGAGCTGGTATATACAGGGATGATGGCAGTAATATACAGGGATGATGGTGGGCTGGTATATAGAGGGATGATGGGGTTATGTAGAGGGATGATGGGGGTTATATACAGGGATGAGTGGGCTGGTATATACAGGGATGATGGGGGTTATATACAGGGATGATAGGGTTAGAAAAAAGGGATGATGGGGTTACACAGAGGGACGAGGGTGGTTATATACAGGGATGATGGGAGTTGTATACAGGGATGATAGGGTTATATACAGGGATGATAGGCTTATATACAGGGATAAAGGGGTTATATACAGGGATGATGGGGGTTAGAAAAAAATGGATGATGGGGGTTTTATACAGGGATGATAGCGGGCTGATATGTAAAGGGATGATAGGGTAATATAGAGGGATGATGCCGGGCTGGTATATACAGGGATGATGGGAGTTTTATACAGGGATGATGGGGGTATATACAGGGATGATGGGAGTTTTATACAGGGATGATGGGGGTATATACAGGGATGATGGGAGTTAGGAAAAAAAGGATGATGGGGTTATATACAGGAATGACGGCGGTTATATACAGGGATGATGGAAGTTATAAACAGGGATGATGGGAGTTATATACAGGGATGATAAGGTTACATACAGGGTTGATAAGGTTACATACAGGGTTGATAGGGGTTATATACAAGGATGATGGCAGGCTGGTATATAAAGGTATGATGGGGGTTATATACAGGAATAATGTGTGTTATCCTCCGGATCATGCACATGTGGCATAAATGAGGCTACAGATAGTGGATGTATACACACTCATGTTCATTACATAGTCTCTGGTGATTACTACTCTCATCATCGACCACTTCTCACCTCAACGCTCCGCATCGCCCGCCTCACTATAATGCCCCTTTAGCAGCCACTATACAATATAATTCTCCCTAGCTGCCCCTAGTTACAGTGCCCAGGTAGATAGTGCCACAGTGCCAATGTAGTTAGTGCCACACACAGTGCCCATGTAGATAGCGCCAGTTTCCCCTGTAGGTAGTGCCCATGTAGGTAGTGCCACACCCCCCTTCCTCTGTATATAGCGCCATTGGGGCTCCCTCTAGGAGGGGAAGCCCCAGCCAGAGCATGGCAACGCTCTGGCAGAGGAATCCGCTCCAGGAGTAGCCCTGACGTCACTGTCTATATATGGACAGTGACATCAGTGGTTCCCTCTAGGAGCAGAATCCCCTGCCAGAGCGTTGGAAACGCTCTTGCCGGGATTCCGTTCCTGGAGCCACTGACACCACTGTCCAAAAATGTAGCGCTGTGCCCGGGGAGTCCTTGACGAGTGGAGGAGCTTCCTGTTCTCCTTCGCTCTGTACTAATGCTGAAGCAGGGAGCTGGCGGTTCCTTGCTTCAGCATTGTATTCAACTGTGACTTCATCCTGAGGACGCAGATACAGTTGACACCGGGACATACCACCAGCCGCCTGGGACAGTGGGACACCCACGACGGCTAGAAGGTATGGCGTCAATGTATTTGGGGTACAGCCCAGTTTATATAGGCTGCAGTGTTAGGATATACAGGGGAACAGCAGGGCGTACATGGTCATCACAGCCCCCTGGCAGTATTCTTCCCACTCGCTGTAGGTTGCAAAAGTATTAGGCTCTGTTTACACAGAGTTTTTGGACGCAGAAACCGCGCCAAAAAACCGGCTCGCGGGAAAAGGAAGCGACATGCCCTGCCTTCGGGCGTTTACGTCTCTGGCGTCCCATTGACATCAATGGGAGGCAGAGAAAGTGTTTTTCGCTGCGATTTTGGCCAAGGCACTCAATGGAACGCAAGCGAAAAAACGCGGCAAACGGCGTGCAGACGGAATTTTGAGGCAGAATTTTCTGCCTGTGTGAACAGGGCCTAAGTTGATGTTCCGCCTCATCGCTCGCCCTAATCCCGCGGCCATTAAGCGCCGCGGGCAAAAAAACGCAGGGAAATACACTTTCTCTTCCTCCCATTCATGTTAATGGGAGGTCAGAGACATAAACGCCCGAAGATAGGGCATGTCGCTTCTTTTTCCCGCGAGCTGTTTTTTCCTCGCAGGAAAAAAAACGCCTCTGACTCCCATTGAAATCAATGGGAGGTATTTTCGGCGCGTTTTCCGATGCAGTTTCCGCGTAAAAAAACTGTGTGAACTTAATAATGCCTCCCATTGATTTCAATGGGAGGCGGAGGCGTTTTTTTTGCCGCGAGCGGAAACACCATCTCGCGGGATAGAGAAGCGACATGCCCTATCTTCAGGCGTTTACGTTTCTGACCTCCCATTGACATCAATGGGAGGCAGAGAAAGCGTATTTTGCTGCGTTTTTTGCCTGCGGCGCTCAACGGCCACGGGCAAAAAACGCTGCGAAAATCGGCGTGCAGGCAGAGCAAAATTCTGCGTGCAAAAAACTCCATGTAAACACCAAGGGTCAGTCCACACTGAGTTTTTTGATGCGGAAAAACGGCCGAAAATGCCTCCCATTGATTTCAATGGGGGGTGGAGTATTTTCCAGCGAGCGGAAAAACCGTCTCGCGAGAAAAAGAAGCGATATGTCCTATCTTTGGGCGTTTACATCTCTGACCTCCCATTGACATCAATGGGAAGCAGAGCAAGCGTATTTTTGCAGGTGAGAAACGCGGCAAACGGCGTGCAGGCAGATCAAAATCTGCCTCAAAATTCCAAACAGAATTTTGAGGCAGAATTTTCTGTCTGCAAAAGACTCTGTGTGAAGTGCGGGTGTTGAGGACACAGTGGCGGCTCTGCAAATCTGGGGTAGCTCCGTCAGATGTTGGGGGGAGGGGGGGTGGAGTGTGGCCGGGCAGTGCGAGCTGTGAGAAGTGGTCGATGATGGGAGTAGTAATCACCAGAGACTGTATGTAATGAACATGAGTGTGTATACATCCATTATACATAGCCTCATTTATGCCACATGTGCATGATCCCGGAGGATAGCACCCATCATCCCTGATTATAACCCCCATCATCCCTGTAGATACCATCGGGACAGGACATAAACGCGAAGAAAATGGGGCGGGCAAAATGAACGGGGCGGGCATTGAGGAGGCTGTGGACCCATAGGATGCCTCAACCCCGGTATAAGGCCGAAATCCAGCAGAATCTAAATTATGTGAGGGAGCCGCCTCCTGTGAGCGCCTTTAAGACATGGTCACATGAAAATGACGTAAATGTGAAAGTGCGGCTTTTGCGGCGCATGCGTGGTAATAAATAGCAACTTAGCGTACAAAATGGCTGCCGCGATGGACGTGGACACACCGAGCGGAGCCAACAACAGCGCTGGAAAGAAGCGGTTCGAGGTGAAAAAGGTGGGTGAAGTCTTTTAGTAAGCGGGGCTCCTTGTTGTGACCTCTAATGTAGTTTTTATGATATACAATTGCTTTCTGCTGCTAACGGCATGCACTTCCTGCCTTCTAAATCCCAGTCATGGCGTGGTGAGGGCAGCGCTGTGCTTCACATGGGTATCTGTATGTTTAGTACCACGGTCAACATCCCTGCGGTGTCTTGACGGTTCGACATTTTTTTGACGTGGCCCTAGAAATTCTGAAGCCAGGGGACATATGTTTCAATGTAATGTCATTGGTCACCGGTTCCTTGTGTGTTAAAGACCAACGCTTGATGGCGCTATTTAGCTGTTAAACGAGACACGGGTGACGGTTTTCTTGTCGGGGTGGTCCAGAATGACACCGACGCTTCTTAGGCCCCGTGCACAATGCGTTTATGCTATGCGCCGAGCGTATACGTTTTGAAAATGCGGAAAAAGTATTGAAATGTATAGCTCGGCGTACGCATAGGCTAAAATGTGTCAAACGTAAACCGAAAGTGTCCTTTTGGTCCACGTTTGTCATGGTTTACGTTGGGATACTGTTTTTTAAAGTACGGTATGGCGTAGTCTGCTGCGCTATTCTGTACCTCAATAGAAGGTATGTGTGACGTATGTGACATCAACTGTCATCGATGTTGATGTATACAAACTTAATGCGATACGTTAGGCCCCATTCACATCACGTTTGTGCTATCTGCTGAGCGTATACCCTTATAAAACCGTGGACCGTTAAAAACATACAAAAGTGTGCCATTTTCTGTTTGTCTTGTTTTTTGTTTTTTTTTTGTCGCGTTTGTTTAGCGTATACTTCTACGTTTCTGTCTTTTTTTTTTTTTTTTTAAATCTAAAGTATGTTTTCAGTGAGCACTGAAATAAAGTTTTCTGAAAAGGAAAAAACCTCTTAGATTAGCTGTATGTAAACAGACTAGCGTATAGCATTACGTTGCATACGTCGTCCGTTGATATTGTTAAGGCTACGTTGCATGTGACTATTTGAGGTACTGTATAGTGTAGTAGGCGACGCTATTCTGTACTCAGAAAAGTATCCCAACGTAACCATGACAAATAGACCATAAGATGCTTTCTTAGTTTGTTTATGTACACGCCGAGCTATACGTTTGAATACGTTGTTTTTTTTCTACATTCTCAAACGTATATGCTCGGTGGATAGGCCAAACCCCGATGTGATTGGGGCCTTCGTCCTCGTTTATCTACAGTTAATCTGTACTTTTTTTTTTTTTTTTTTTTTTTTTCTTTCATCTGGGTTCACTTTAAGAAAAAAGTGTTACTTTTTTTTTTTCCAGATAAAAAAATAATGGACAAACTTATACCAATGTATGAGTATACGCTGAACGTATATATTCTATAAAAAAGACGTAAACAGAAAATGGTACACGTTTGTATACGTTTTAACACCTTTGCCCATTCAGACGTGCTGTTACGACCGGGTGGGGGGGTGTGATGTTTGGAGCGATGAGCGCGCTCCATATGCTGCGGGTGTTGGCTGTATTTTGCAACGGACATCTTGGACAAACAGCCGGGAGCAGCGATCGTGCTGTTCCTGGCTGTTTAACCCCTCAAATGCTGCGGTCAATCGCAGCTGCTGCATCTGAGGCGTTGAAAGGAGGGTGCCCCCCCCCCCCTCCGACAGTTTATCGCCCCTCCCCCCTTGCAGTGAGATTGGGGGTGACGGTTGTTATGGTAGCCCAGGGTTTAAGCGAATCCTGTAAAAATGACAATATATTGCAATACGTAAGTTAAAGTTCCCTAGTGGGGCTAATAAAGTGGAAAAATTTTTTTTATTTTTTTTTAATCTATCTCCGTTTAAAAAAAAACCTATATTCCCCCTAAAGTAATGTAAAAAAAAAAAAGTTAACAAAATTGGTATCGCTGCGTCCGTAAAAGTCTGAACAATTACAATATGGCGTTATTTAATGCGCACAGTGAATGCCGTAAAAAATGTAAGCCGCCAAAATCGCAGTTTTTTTTTTGGCCAACTTAGCTCTAAAAAAAAAATGTAATAAAAAGTGATCAAAAGGTTCTACGTACCAAAAAATGTAAGCAGAAATTACGCAAATGCTGCGTGTTAAAAAGAATGCACCGCAGGTCAATTTCTGATCGCTTTTTACGCTGATTTACGCAGCATGTGGATGTGATTTATTCAAATCTCATCCACGTTGCTACTGTATTATGCTGCAGATTTTCCGCAACAAAATAAGTTGCGGAAAATCCACTATTTATTTTACGCTACGTGTGAACTTACCCTTGAACAATTGCATTATCTGCAGATTTTACATTCGCTGAGCCCGCTCCGTACAAAGCCGTTGTCAGCTGTGTATTTGTTATCGCCACGTCCGTAAAAGGCCGAACTATCACAAACTATTATTTAACCCGCATGATTAACGCCGTAAAAAATGAAATCGCTGTTTTCTAGTCACTTCATCTCCCACAAAATATGAAATAAAAAGTGATAAAGTCTCATGTAGCCCAAAATGGTACAAATAGAAACTACAGCTCGCCCCGCAAGAAATAAGCCCCCCTACCACTCAATCGACTGAAAAATAAAGTTCTGGCTCTCAGAATATTTAGACAACTCAAATTTTATTTTTATCTATTAGTTTCTTCCTAGTAAAAGTAGTAATACATAAAAAAAAACTATATAAAATTTACTATCGCTGTAATCTTATTGACCGGTAGAATAAAGTTAACATGCAGTTTTTTTTTTTAGAAACGGTGAAAGCCGTAATAAAGAAACACCATAAAACATTTAGGAATCTCGTTTTTTTTTTTAAATTTTTCCTATTCCACCCCACAGAATTTTTTACCAAGTTCCTAATGCATTATATGGTACCGTGAAACTACAACGCGTCCCGCAAAAAAACAAGTCCTCATGTGGCTTCATCGACGGAAAAATAAAGTTATGGCTTTTGGAAGGTGGGGAGGAAAAATTAAAATCCACAAAAATGGCTGTGACAGGAAGGGGTTAATCCTTCGAAAATACCAGTTACTTATTCAAATCTGTAAAAATGACCATCTGCCCGCTATTATGCCCAGAACCACTTTGGGCCAGTCTGGGCTCGATTGAATTTGATGAGGGAAGTTTCTATCTGTATGTCGGTAGTGATACGTTAGTGGCTCAATGTTGTTCAACCCTTTGAATCAAACTCTTGGTTGCCCACTTCCCTTTTTTGTGCCAATTATTCCTGATTTTGGGCTGCTTTCAACTTTATTCTTCTCTCCGCACTCGGGTTATTGTAATTTATCAATAAAATAAGTTTACGTAGTTGCATAACCAGAAAAACAAATCCTTTCTCCTAGAATTAGGCCTTATGCACACGACCGTAGCTATGTGCACTGCCGTGATTTTCGTGTCGGCCGGCAGTGGACTGTCGGCCACGAGCCGCCCGCAAATTTGCGGGCCATGCACATGGCCGCGGCCATTATTTTCAATGGGCCCGGACCGCAGAAGACGGCCGTAATAAGGCATGTCCGTTCTTTCTGCGGTGCGGCCTTCCGGGCCATGCACGGACCGTAAAAACTACGGTCCTGTGCATGGCCCCATAGGATTGAATGGGGCCGCAATTCTCTCGTAGGTTTTCGGGGGAATTGCAGCCGCAAAAGCACATTCGTGTGCATGGGGCCTAAGAAACCAACTTCAGCATTGTTACGCAGGGGTCTCAAACTCTGCCGGGTAAATGGGCCGCATGTAGAAAAAAAAATGGGAAGTTGATGGGCTGCATTACTTTCAAATTTGATACAATATAAAATCATTATTTAATCAATTAGTTATTTGAACTACCACATGACTATACGGATGCAGCCGCGTGACTATACGGATGCAGCCGCGTGACTATACGGATGCAGCCGCGTGACTATACGGATGCAGCCGCGTGACTATACGGATGCAGCCGCGTGACTATACGGATGCAGCCGCGTGACTATACGGATGCAGCCGCGTGACTATACGGATGCAGCCGCGTGACTATACGGATGCAGCCGCGTGACTATACGGATGCAGCCGCGTGACTATACGGATGCAGCCGCGTGACTATACGGATGCAGCCGCGTGACTATACGGATGCAGCCGCGTGACTATACGGATGCAGCCGCGTGACTATACGGATGCAGCCGCGTGACTATACTTCGTCACTATAATATTACCGCTAGATTTAAATTCACCAGAAATTTGCGCTCTTACTCCACGTGCTTATTTTAACAGTTTTCCAGTTTGTGACGCTAAATGCAGTCTGGCGTCTCAGTTGGCAGCGATTTGGCAGACACAAGAATGTCAAGATTGGGCAGCCCCTTTTTAGGTGGTGCCACAGTGCCCACTAGGTGCCACACAACCCCCCCCCCTACAGATGGCTTCATTGGGGCTCCCTCTGAGTGGAGTCCCCAACCATAGTGTTGCCAGCGCTCTGGCCAGGAATTCCTCTCCTAAAGGAGCTCCTGACGTCACTGTCCATATAGGACCGTGACGTCAGGCGTTTCTCCAGGAGAGGAATACCCGGCCAGCCACGGCAACACTCTGGTTGGGAACTCCACTCATAGAGGGAGCCAAAATGGAGCTATCTGTAGGGGGAGTGTAGCGTGGGGTATGTTGGCCACTATCTACATGTGGGGGGGGCACTTCCTACAGGCGGCTGTGTGCGGTGCTCCTCCTTAGACCTGCTGTATCTGGGATGTTTCGGGAGCTTCGGTGGGCTGCATGTTTGAGACCCCTTGTTTAATGTCCCCATAATAGCCCTCCTAACTTAAATAGTACAAGAACCTGATGTAAAATCTGTTTGAAAAACACAACCCCGTGTTGGCAGTGGCAGAATACGGGCTGACTTAGACTTGCGATAGTCTCTATTCTGCTGACCAATCTGTAGGGTAAGGTGAGGGAAGTCGGTACTTCTGACGTTTTTTGCTTTTCCTCTGCATTGTGCTGTTCCTCTTAATTTTCCTGGAAATGTATCAATAAAGTAAAGGTTTATACCGATCTCCCCATGCCCACACATGTAAAATAAAACCATTCCATGCCTCAAATTTCTTACACTCTTACCCCCCTTCTTTTTTTCTTTTTTTTTTTTTGGGGAACTAGAAGTATTTACTATAACAGACATGTCAGGAGAGCTGGCAGGTACGGGACACTGTCAGAATACTGCTGTGACTATAGGGCATGTTATTAAATGTTCTAGAGACAAAGATTATTTTTCCTGACTAGCTGACTCATCAGTTCATAGACTGATAGGAAACGTTCTTCGCCCATTGCAACCACTGAAAATCGATCATCTCAAACCTAGCGTAATACACTGTAATGGCTGACTAATTGTGAACTAATTTGCAAATAACATAATATGCATTAATAACGTGCATGACGACCACTGCATCTCCTACAAGAAGTTTAAAACGGATGGCGGGAGCCACAGCCAAGGAAGTCGGTGGTTGCCAAGGCAACCGTACAATGCTGGAAGCCTGTCCTGCAAAGCAGCTATGCCGGAGAGGCTTCCGACGTGATCTGTTTGCCCAGCACGTCCCCTGAGCATGGCTCTTGAATATTGTGTTTAATGTTTGTCTATGTTATAGCCTATATGCCCATAATGTTTACATGAATAGAAATTTCCAGTATATCTATACATATAAAGTGTAATTTCTTTCTCTTCCTACATGCTCAGTGGAATGCAGTTGCTCTATGGGCCTGGGATATTGTAGTTGACAACTGTGCAATCTGCAGAAACCACATCATGGACTTGTGTAAGTACCTGCAATTGAATGTCCTTTCAGCCTAAAATGTATCCTATGCGTAAAGAATGAGGACCATTCAATTGTTTGCCTTTAAACCCCACCCACATAAGGCCATATAAGATGGCTGCGGGAGGGACACCCATCTTCATGTATGGGACACCTGTACATCACACAGTCTCTCAACCTTGCAGTTTTTTATTTAGTTTTCTAACCAAACACAGGACTAGATGCAAAAGTAAAGTCTATTTTTCTTTATACAATTTCTACTTCTTGATACTCTTCTGGCTTTGGCAAAAAAAAAAGCATCAAAAACTGACTGTGGTATTTCGCTATAAACAGTAGAGCGCCTGTGCTGCAGCTTTCCGCTTCCGGCTCGGTACACTTCATAACTCCCGATGCCTGAGGCAGATGGAACAAATGATTGGTGCGGGGTCCTGTTGGACCCCCACGATAATATACTAATGACCTATCCTGTGGATAAGTCATCCGTATGTAAAGATGCCCCATGACCAGAAAACTACTTTAACCCAGCAATAAGTGCAGTGCCACCTTAAAATCGCTAAAATAGACAAACCACCGTTTCCGAATGGTATACACCCCTGCGTTCTACAGGAATGAAGTACCGTGATAGGCAGACCCTTATTTCTGATATTTAAAGAGGCTCTGTCACCAGATTTTCAAACCCCTATCTCCTATTGCAGCAGATCGGTGCTGCAATGTAGATTACAGTAACATTTTTTTTTTTCAAAAACGAGCATTTTTGGCCAAGTTATGAGCATTTTTATATTTATGCAAATGAGCCTTTCTTAAGTCCAACTGGGCGTGTATTGTGTATGTACATCGGGGCGTTTTTACTTGTTTTACTAGCTGGGCGTTGTGAATAGAAGTGTATAATGCTGACGAATCGGCATCATCCACTTCTCTTCGTTAACGCCCAGCTTCTGGCAGTGCACAGACACACAGCGTGTTCTCGAGAGATCACGCTGTGATGTCACTTCCTGCCCCAGGTCCTGCATCGTGTCGGACGAGCGAGGACACATCGGCACCAGGCGACAGAGGCTACATTGACTTACCTGCAAACGCCGATGCTGCTGCAGAATCAACTGTAGCCTCTGTCGCCTGGTGCCGATGTGTCCTCGCTCGTCCGACACGATGCAGGACCTGGGGCAGGAAGTGACGTCACAGCGTGATCGCTCGAACACGCTGTGTGTCTGTGCACTGCCAGAAGCTGGGTGTTAACGAAGAGAAGTGGATGATGCTAATTCGTCAGCATCATACACTTCTATTCACAACGCCCAGCTAGTAAAACAAGTAAAAACGCCCAGATGTACATACACAATACACGCCCAGTTGTACATAACTTTAAACACGCCCAGTTGTTCTTAAGAAAGGCTCATTTGCATAAATATAAAAATGCTCATTTTTGAAAAAAATAAATGTTACTGTAATCTACATTGCAGCGCTGATCTGCTGCAATACGAGATAAGGGTTTGAAAAATCTGGTGACAGCCTCTTTAAGGATACTATAATGACTGGGTCTGCTCCACAGGACTGTCACATAGCAAATGTGGCACCAATATTCAAAAAGAGGTCAAAAAGTGAGCCTGGAAACTATAGACCTGTAAGTTTAACTTCCGTTGTGGGTAAAATATTGGAGGGTTTTCTAAGATGCTATTCTCGAGTATCTCAATGCAAATAAACTGTTAACGCAGCATCAGCATGGGTTTATGAGGGATCCGTCCTGTCAAACCAATCTGATCAGCCTTACAAAATACTCTGAACATACCCTACGAGTGTAGTGCTTATTTTTAGCATTTTTCTGGCTTTCTCAAAACGTGTGTGTGTGTGTGTGTGTGTGTGTGTGTGTGTGTGTGTGTGTGTGTGTGTGTGTGTGTGTGTGTGTGTGTGTGTGTGTGTGTGTGTGTGTGTGTGTGTGTGTGTGTGTGTGTGTGTGTGTGTGTGTGTGTGTGTGTGTGTGTGTGTGTGTGTGTGTGTGTGTGTGTGTGTGTGTGTGTGTGTGTGTGTGTGTGTGTGTATATCTTAAGATCAAATATGTACACATAACGGGAATAGACTATACTTAAATGATCAAGAGAGAAAAGGGGAAATTGGCCATCAAGGATAGATGGTTCAAAATAAAGTCCAATAGTACTACTAATGTTTGTAATTCTAATGTCAAGTAAATACAAGAGGATAGCAGTGATGAGAACCTCGTTATCATAAAGGTGATGACAGTTGCAAAAAAACAACAAAAGGGAAGATACACAGGCTATAAACCCCCTCCATAAGTTGCGCAATAAAAAAATATTGATATTAGAGAGGCCACAAAGGTGTGAAACCTTCATTCAGTCCATTAGGATTTAGAGTACTCCAACGGTGAATCCACCATGCTTCTTCTTGTACGAGTTTTTGGTCTAAATTTCCAGCCCCGGGTCCCTTTGTTCTTTTGCCAAAAAGTCATATGTACTCAAATGGTACCAATAAAAAGTCGTCCTGCAAAAAAAAAAAAAACTCTCCTACAGCTATGTCAGCAGAAAACTAAATTTATGGCGCTGCTAAACTAATTTAGATAAGTGTTTTTACTGTGTAAAACATAAAGCTATATAAATTTGGTATTGCTGCAATTGTAACGTAAAACCGCCGAATAAAGCAGTTTATAACACTATGAACGGCATGAATTTAGTGTTTTTCCTATTACCCCACCAAAAATGTCAATAAAAGTTAATCCATAAATTGAGTACACCAAAATGGTGCTATAAAAAAAAAATACTTGTCCTGCAAAAAAACAAGTCCTCATGCAGCTATGTTGACGGAAAAATAAGTTATAGCTCTTTGAATGCGACGATGGAAAAAGTTAAGGGGTAACTAAACATTCAACAAACTTCTGACATGTCATAGTGACGTGTCAGAAGTTTTGATGGGTGTCCAAGCACTGAGACCCCACCTACCGCTTTATTTTAGCGATTAAAGTGCTCATGTGAGCGCTGAGTCGCTTCTTTTTTGGTTCGGCTTTTCCTGGAAAGCTGATGTAGCGGTGTATGGGCTTACAGGCTTTCTATTGAGCCCGTACATCAGTTTTTCCAGAAAAAGCCGAACAGAAACTAAGCGGCTCAGCGCTCACATGAGCGCTTCTGTCGCTTCGTTTTAGCGATTTGTGGGGTCTCGGTGCTCGACATGTCAGAAGTTTGAACGTTTAGTTACCCTTTAAGAAAAGTGCCTGGTTGTTCAGGTTTAAAATACCTTCGGTATTAAGGGGTTAACACAAAGAAGGATTAACATTGAATATCTGCAACAAAAATAAAATTTTCAAATTTCCCCTTTTAATTTGCTCTTATTCCTGTGACCTGGCTGAAGGTTTAAGAAACTTCCAAAATGTTATTTGGAATACCTTTAAAATTGGGTGATTTTATAGTTGGTTTCTGACATATAGACCCCTCAAAGCCACTTCCAGAGGTCTCATTAATGCGCCTATAGTAAGGCTGGGCAATTAATCTAAATTGAGTGTAATTAAATCGATGTCATCTTGCAAATCTCGGTTTTATCAATTATTTTCTCCCGGTTTAAACTCTATCTGCATCTACAGGACTCGGATACAGTTGAATGCAATGGTAGAGCAGTGCGCCGTGTAAGGTCCCTGCTCTACCATTCACTATCTATCGCTGGACGCGAGGCAGTGACATCATCGCGCCTGTCTGTGCCGAGCTGCACAGGCCAGAGGAGCAGAGGGATCTCCTCCACTACTCATTGGAACGGGGTTAGGTGAGTATGTATATTATTCGTTTTGTCAGGCACTATTGGGGGGGGGGCAGCTGTGGGGACTTATACTGTGAGGGCAGCTATGGTGGCATTATACTGTGGGGATGGCAGTTATGGGGGGACATTATATGGTGTGGAGGACAACTATAGGGGCATTATAATGGGGGGCAGTATACTGTGTATGGAGCACTATGGGGGCAATATACTGCGTGGGGGCAGCCCTATGGGGGGCAATATACTGCGTGGGGGCAGTGTCGGGTTATATCATATACAGTGTATATAGCAGGCTCGGGATAAATATTAATTCAATGGCGTAGCATGCAACTGGGGGGGCATGACATTCAAAAAGGGGTGTGGCCAAATCGTTCATTAATTGTAATGGAGGTTACATGTTCAATTAATCGTGGTTTTGATTTAGGTCATAATTGCAGAGCCCTACTCTACAGGCATCATTGATGCTTTGAAAGGCTCTGGCACACTAGTAAATTGGTCTTCTGCGTATTTCTACGCATGAGGCATAACTGATTTTAATAACGGAGCTGCTAAAAGCCCATGCAGGTGCCGACTCCGCTGGGCTGCAGCAATAGATGGGACCAGCTAAATAAGCAAATCGGAGGCTGAGCTTGTGACGTCTCTTGTTGCAGCTCTGCGGTTTCGGCACCTGCATAGGCTGTTGGCAGCTCTATGAAGAGACTTTTTTTCCGACATTCTGGCCTTTTGATTTGGAGCCTTGCCTCTACTCTCAGAGGTGAGGGGAGGTGGAGCTGCCATGACTGTGTGATGTGGGCATCAGTAGCAGCAGCAGCTGATCACATTTTCCTCACTTGTTGATTTCCCCAATACAGACTTCAGCTGAGAGTGATGTGCCGCTCTGGGTGTGAATGGAACTATTTTGCCAACTTTGAGCATGTATTTATACAATTTTTTTATTCACTTTTTTTTATAATGTATTTTTTTTTTTTTTTCTTCTCTGTATCCTCTATACATAGAAGCTGTATCGTCCTGTCTGAGCCGTGTCAGTCAGTCTAACTGAACTGACGGCTTGTCTGAAAGCTGGTCCTGCGTGTCTCTCACACACAGGATCCAGCTAATAACGATCACATCTAAGGGTGTGTTCACATCCGGATTCTGTTGATGGATTCCTCCGACAGAAGGTCTGACAGAACCCATCAACGGAAAAGTTAATGGAATCTGGTAATGCTTCTATTGCAAATAGTTTCTGTTTGTCTCTGTTCTGTATGGTTTCCGTTTTTTTGCGCAATCTATGCGCAGTCGACGGAGACAACCGGAAACCGTTTGCAACGGAAGCATTACCGTTGAAATCAATGGTAATGCAAAGTAAAGCTATTTTTTCCGTTAGATCTGTCGGAAGAATCCATCAACGGAGAAGCTGACAGAACCCTGATGCTGATGTGAACAGGCACTTAATTATGATCGCGCAGGACCAGCTTTCAGCTGAGCAATTCAGACAAGACGATACAGATTTTATGTATACTACATAGAAGCTGTATCGTAAAAAACAATGTATAAAAGTGATTTTAAAAGCTGCATAAAAACACAAAATACATTAATAATTTATTTTTTTTTGTAACTGTGTACTTGGCTTTTAAAGTGATCCTCCGGTCTCGCGACAACGTTTTATATATGACTGGGTATATGAAGGTATATTACCTGGTGCCCTCTATTTATGCCTCTCTGCGGTGGATCCACCACTTTGGGGGTCCCCTCTTTGTTGTCCCAACATGGTTGCAGCGCATCTTATGCTAGGTGTCTGAGACACTCCATTGTTTTGGCCAGAGCTGCTCATGTGAGCCATTCTGGCCAGTCTGAGAACAGAGTGTCTTAAGACTAAGGCTCCATGCACACGAACGTAATTACGGGCCCATAGACTTCTATTAGCCACGTGTACCTTCCAGTTTGTTTATGGGAAGGTGCCCGTGCCGTTGAAAAATATAGAACATTTTCTATTTCTGGCCGTAATAACGGCACGGCAGGCCCATAGAAGTCTATGGGACTCCCGTAATTACGGGTGGCTACGTGTGTGCACCCGTAATTACGGGAGCGTTGCTAGGCGACGTCAGGGGATAGTCACTGTCCAGGGTGCTGAAAGAGTTAACTGATCGGCAGTAACTCTCAGCACCCAGGACAGGGACTACCGCTGGAGTTAATAGTATTAAAAGTTCACTTATCCAGAACTCTTCTTCTTCCTCCAGTCCGGCCTCCCGGGATGACGTTTCGGCCCATGTGACCGCTGCAGCCAATCACAGGCTGCAGAGGGCACATGGACTGCTGCGTCATCCAGGGAGGTCGGACTGGATGTCAAGAGAGGGACGCGTCACCAAGACAACGGCCGGGTAAGTATGAATTTCTTTTACTTTTACTGCAGAAAGGGTTGTCCCTTCTCTCTATCCTGCACTGATAGAGAGAAGGGCTGCCGATTTAGTGCAGTGCAATTTTTGCAGCGAAAACGTGCCCGTAAATACGGGTGGAATACGGGTGACACCGGACCCGTACGTATTTAAGGGCACTGGTCTGTAAATATTGGTGCAATACGTGTCGAATATGTGACCAAGGACCCGTATTTACGGGAGGACAAAAATACGTTCGTGTGCATGAGGCCTGAGTCTGTAAAGTGCTGTAACCATTTTGGAACAACACAGAGGAAACCCTAAAGCGGCAGAGGGGCACAACTGGAGGGCACCAGGTAATATTACTTCATGTACCCATTACATCTATAATTTTGTCCATGGACCGGGGGGTCGCTTTAACTCCTGGTACTTTATTCGTATTCTTTCCCTGCATAAATTTAGAGTTTAACACCACGTATCCCTACGTATCATTGCTTTGAGTTCATGTATATTATGTACACCTGCTCGGCTAAATACTCCTCAAAAATGCTATGTGGAATATTTTTACTCTGCTGGAAAATATGTAGTGCGATCCCTGCCCACTTCAGAACTGATTTGGTACCTCAAGGGGAAAAAAATAATGGGTTTTGGAAATAATCCTAATGTTAAAACTGCTGCTAATGTTACAAGACTTGTAACGTCAGAAAAAAAAAAAATAATAATAAAAGGACGTTGCAAACCTTAAGCCAACGTAAAGTAGACATATGGGAAATGCCTATTTTCTGTGTTATAACTATGTATCTGTCTCAAAACAGTCTCTGAATCGCTTGGATAAGTGAAAGCACTACAAAACTGAAGCGGCAAGGGGTTAAAATACATCCTTAGGAAAAATGGCTAGATCAACCGTGTCACTTTACGCTAGTAGCATTTTTCAAATTCTAGGGATATGTTGCAGCATTTTGTAGTCCTAATAATATATCTCTTTCCAAGTATGACCAAAACCACATGTTACCGTGCGGTTCACAGGACAGGACCCTATAAATACACGTTGAAGCTGCAGTATTCATTTAACCCTTTGGGACTCAAAGTCCACTGTAAAAATCCAGTACACCCCTCGCAAGCAAGCATGTTATCTGTTCAAGATTGCTTCCCTCCACTTCTTCTAATATAAGCCATCTCCTCGGGTCAAAAACTTGATGGGCAATTTTTTTTTTTTTTGCGGTAGGTAGTACCTTCTGATAACCAAGAGAGAAAAAAAAAGTGAGGGATACAAAGTTTTAATAGCTGATCGATGTGGTGATTGACATTTCGTGTGCTGTGGGTCAGATACGCAGGATCCGCTCTCGGCCAAGCCATCAGTTCAGCTGAAATGATGTAATCGGCTGAGAGAACGGTACAGCTTCTATGTATCCTGTATACATAGAAAACTATCATAAAAAGTACAAGTGAATTTGAAGAGGTCAACTAAAAAATTGCTTAAAAACACATGGCTTTACTTATTCAAAAAATAAATCAAAAAAAATTCTAATGTGAACATAGCTATTTAAGTTACTCTAATATTGAGAAAGCGGATGTCTAGATATTTAACCCTTTAGTGACAAGCCTATCTTGGGCCTTAAAGCGGGCCTAAGTTTTTATCATAAGTTGAAATGGTCATGGACTAGTTTTGGTAACGGTCCTTTATTGTAGAACTGTTTTTATCAGAGACATTAATTTTCCTACTGTAAGCTCTGTGGCTGCACATTTACCTGCTTTTCTCCTTGAATCTAGGGGTATATGTACCTATGCTGGCAGTCTGCCAGCACTATACTGTTCTGTACTTCCACTCCCTTACTTTCAATGGATGCATGAGGAGAGAACGTTCTGGACAGAAAATACAACAGGAGAGGCAGCAAACTTAATTTCACATACTACAGGGATTGTGTGTCTTTGAGCAAAGGAACAAGCTGTATCAGGACTCGCAAGAATACTTGTGAAGGGTAAAGGCCCTCATCTGCTTCCTGCAGTTCGTCTTGCAATATGTTTCTGTTGATAGACTAACTTTCCCTAACAAGCAGTGGACAACCGTTTAGGAGGACGTGACCTAGGGCCTGGCGGTTATGACCTAAATCAAATTCATGATTAATTGAACATGTAATCTTGATTCCGATCAATGAACTACTTAGGCCGCAAACTTTTTTGCATGCTACGCCATTAATTTAATATTCCCAAACCTGTTCTTTACTATTGTATATAATATGCCCCCTACAGCTGCACTCCACACAGTATATTGCCCATTCACAGTATATTGCCCCCATAGCTGCCCCAATAGTTCCCTAAATAAAATACTCTCCTAACCCTGTTCCATCGACGAGTGAAGGAGATCCCTCTGGTCTGTGTGGCTTGGCGAGGACCGGTGCGATGACGTCACTGCCTCACGACTGTCCTCGCAGAGCTGTGAGCATCTGGCGATCTATAGTGAATGGTAGAGCAGGCCCCCTGCTCTACCTTTTGATTGAACTGTATTTGACGCAGATACAGTTGAAACCGGGGGGGGGAGGTAGCTGAGGTCTGGGAGCACCTCAAACGGATGTCATCGATATCCGTATCAATCCCGCTCGTTTAACCCCTCAGATGCGGCGCTCAATATAGAGTGCCATATCTGAGTGGTTTTGGAGGGTGGGGGCTCCCCCTCACATCCCACCGGCACCCTGCTACACGATCGCAGTTTGCCGGTGTCTTCTATGGCAGCCGGGGTCTAATAAAGGACCCCTAGAGCTGCCTCTAGTTAATGCCTGCTAGGCCATGCCAGAGGCATGACCTAGCAGATGCCATTCTGTTTTACACAGACAGGCAGTAATACACTGCAATACAAAAGTATTGCTGTGCATTCTAAAAGTGATCAGATGATTACATAGTGAAGCCCACATTTGGCTTCGCCGCATCCATAGCGACCCCAACTATAAAGCCATTGACCCGCTCGGCAAATGCCGTAAAAAATAAAATAAAATAAACAATGCAAGAATTTCTGTGTATGCTGCCTGTAAAAAAAAAAAGTGATTTAAAAGTGATAAAAAAATCACATGTACTCCAAAAATGTCGTCCCGCAAAATAAAATAAAGCCCTCATACAGCTGCATTGGCGGAAAAATAAAAAGTTAGGGCTCTTCAAATATGGAGACAAAAACAAATTTTTAAAGTGTTTTTACGGTGTAAAAGGTAGTAAAAAAACAAAACCTAAATTGGGTAGTTTCAATTGCAACAACCCGCTAAATAAAGTTATCGTGTTATTTATACTACACGGTGAATCATGTAAATTTAGGACACCGAAAATTGGCAAAATTATCCCCCCCCCCAAAAAAAAAAGTTTATAAAACGTAATAAATTATAAATTATATAAAAAATTGCATGCTCATTAAAGGGAATGTGTTGCCAGCAAAACATGTTGTTTTTTTTTTTTTTAGTTAAGCAATTAGTGTGTAGGTGATTAAACATTGTTCTAATTTTTTATTTCTTTTCACGAGTCAGGAAATATTATAAATTGGATTCAATTTATAATATTTCCCAGCACTGGTCACTAGATGGAGCAATTCCCAAAATTGCAGCATTGCATGTGGTAAAGCAACCACATTGCTTTATGCTGCAAAATTGGGAAAAAATCCCTCGCTCTAGTGAGCTCTCAGAATTCCCCCCCTCCTTTATCCTGGCTAGTGCCGGGAGAAACGAGGGGTTTGAACGGTCTAACCTCCTACACAGTGTCGCCATTTTTTTTTGAGCTAACACAGTGTAGAAGGTTTACATACACTAGTAAAACACACTGAAACACGAACATACATAGAAATCACTTACCTGCTCCAGTCACTGCCGCTCCCTTCCGTCGTCTGCCGATGCTCCATGTGCCGGAAGCCGCGACCGGAAGTAGTAATCTTACTGCCCGGCCGCGACTTCCGGTCTACAGGAAAATGGCAGACGGCGCGCATTTCAAATCTGACTGTGTGGGAGCGGCGCATGCGCCGTTCCCACACACACGGCGTACACCATAGTGGATGGAACGGGCCCCGTTCGCAGTCCCTATGGGACTGGAGCTGCCGTATTCCATGTCTGTATGTCGTTAATCGACACATACAGAAATGGAAAAAAAAATGGCAGCCCCCATAGGGAAGAAAAAGTGTAAAAATAGAAAAAAGTAACACACAAACACACAAATATAAACGTTTTTAATAAAACCCTAACATAAAACTGTTCCTTTAACCCCTTCCCTCTTTAGCCACTTTTGACCTTCCTGACAGAGCCTCATTTTTCAAATCTGACATGTTTCACTTTATGTGGTAATAACGTTGAAATGCTTTCACCTATCCGGGCGATTCTGAGATTGTTTTCTCGTGACACATTGGACTTTAAGATAGTGGTAAAATTTGGTCGATACATTCAGTATTTAATTGTGAAAAACACGAAAATATAGTGAAAAATTGCAAAAATTAGCATTTTTCTCAATTTAAATGTATCTGCTTGTAAGACAGGCAGTTATACCACACAAAATTGTTGCTAATTATCATCCCCCATGTGTCTACTTTAGATTGGCATCGTTTTTTGAACATCCTTTTATTTTTCTATGACATCACAAGGCTTATTAGAACTTTAGCAGCAATTTCTCACATTTTCAAGAAAATTTCAAAAGGCTATTTTTACAGGGGCCAGTTCAGTTGTGAAGTGGTTTTGAGGGCCTTATATATTAGAAACCCCTAAAAAGTCACCCCATTTTAAAAACTTCACCCCTCAAAGTATTCAAAACAGCATTTAGAAAATGTCTTAACCCTTTACACATTTCACAGGAATTAAAGCAAAGTAGAGGTGAAATTTACAAATTTCATATTTTTTTGCAGAAATAAATTTTTAATACAATTTTTTTATAACACAGAAGGTTTTACCAGAGAAATGCAACTCAATATTTGTTGCCCAGTTTCTGCAGTTTTAGGAAATATCCCACATGTGGCCGTAGCGTGCTACTGGAATGAAGCACCGGCCTCAGAAGCAAAGGAGCACCTAGTGGATTTTGGGGCCTTATTTTTGTTCGAATATATTTTAGGCACCATGTCAGGTTTGAAGGGCTCTTGCGGTGCCAAAACAGTGAAAATCCCCCAAAAGTGACCCCATCTGGGAAACTAGACACCTCAAGGAAATTATCTAGGGGTGTAGTGAGCATTTTGACCGCACAGGTTTTTTACAGAAATCATTGGAAGTAGGCCGTGAAAATTAAAATCAACATTTCTTCAAAGAAAATGTAGGTTTAGCGATTTTTTTTCTCATTTCCACAAGGACTAAAGGAGAAAAAGCATAGCAAAATTTGTAAAGCAATTTCTCCCGAGTAAAACACTACCCCACATGTAGTAATAAATGGATATTTGGACACACGGCAGGGCTTAGAAGGGAAAGAGCGCCGTTTGGCTTTTGGAGCTCAAATTTAGCAGGAATGGTTTGAGAGGCGATGTCACATTTACAAAGCCCCTGAGGGGACAAAACAGTGGAAACCCCCCACAAGTGACCCCATTTCGGAAACTACACCCATTGAGGAAATTATCTAGGGGTATAGTGAGCGATTTGACCCCACAGTTTTTTTGCAGAAAATATTGGAAGTAGGCCCTGAAAATAATAATCTACATTTTTTCAAAAAAAATCTAGGTTTAGCTAATTTTTTCTCATTTCCAGAAGGACTGAAGGAGAAAAAGCACCACAAAATTTGTAAAGCAATTTCTCCCGAGTAAAACAATACCCCACATGTGGTAATAAACGGCTGTTTGGACACACGGCAGGGCTTAGAAGGGAAAGAGCGCTATTTGGCTTTTTGAGATCACATTTAGCAGGAATGGTTTGCGGCGGCCATGTCACATTTGCAAAGCCCCTGAGGGGACAAAACAATGAAAACGCCCAAAAAGGGACTCCATTTAGGAAACTACACCTCTTGAGGAATTCATCTAGGGGTGTAGTAAGCATTTTGACCCCACAGACGTTTCATAGAATTTATTAGAATTAGGCAGTGAAAATAAAAACAGTCCTTTTTCTTCAATAAGACGTAGCTTTAGCGCAAATTTTTTCATTTTCTCAACAAATAAAGGAAAAAAAGAACCCAAAATTTGTAAAGCAATTTCTCCCGAGCACGGCAATACCCCATATGTGGTCATAAACTGCTGTTTGGGCAAACTGCATGGCTCAGAAGGAAAGGACCGCCATTTGGAGTGCAGATGTTGCTGGATTGGTTTCTGGGCGCCTGTGGGCCCAAAACAGTGGAAACCCCCCAGAAGTGACCCCATTTTGGAAACGACACCCCTCAATGCATTTACCAAGGGGTGTAGTAAGCATTTTAACCCTGCAGGTGTTTTGTAGAAATTAGTGTTCACTCGATGTTGCAGAGTGAAAATGGGATTTTCTTCCATAGATATGCCAATATGTGGTGCCCGGCTTGTGCCACCATAACAAGACAGCCCTCTAATTATTATGCGGTGTTTCCCGGTTTTAGAAACACCCTACATGTGGCCCTAATCTTTTGCCTGGACATATGACAGGGCTCAGGAGTGAAGAGTACCATGCGGAGTGGAGGCCTAATTTGGCGATTTACAAAGTATTGGTTCACAACTGCAGAGGCTCAGATGTGAAATAATAAAAAGAAACCCCTGAGAAGTGACCCCATTATGGAAACTGCACCCCTCAAGGCATTTATTAAGAGGCGTAGTGAGCATTTTCACCCCACAGGTCTTTTCCATAAATGAATGCACTGCGGATGGTGCAAATTAAAAATTTATATTTTTCCCTAGATATGCCATTCAGTGGCAAATATGTCATGCCAAGCTTATGACGCTGGAGACACACACCCCAAAAATTGTTAAAAGGGTTCTCCCGGGTATGACTATGCCATATATGTTGAAGGAAACTGCTGTTTGGGCACGCTGTAGGGTTCAGAGCCGAGGGAGCACCATTTGGCTTTTGGAGAGCGGATTTTGCTTGGTACTAAATTTGTTTGAGTATTGCTGGTGTTTTATAATGTGGGGGTACATGTAAGCGGGGCGGAGTATATAAGGGGCATAGTCAGGTGGTATGAAAAAAAATTAATAATCCATAGATGTGTGTTACGCTGTGAAGCAATCCTTTCCGCACAGGCCAGTGTCGCACTGATAAATGGTGTCATTTCTTATCCCCCTTTTGGTCCACACTCTGCACCTTTGTAGTTTGAGGAATTTTGCTGGGAAAGTGTTGTCCTGGTATAATACGGGCACCGTCACTTCCAGCGGATATGTTTGGGCCCTCCCTTTCCTGGTTCCCTAATTTTAGGTCCTTGATAAATCGCCTCTTCAAACAGAAGAAATGTTCCCCTCGGGCACAACTGCATATTTTATTTCCTGACTTATTGGAGCCATAACTAATTTTATTTTTCATAGACGTAGCAGTGTGAGGGCTGGTCTGTTGTGGGACGAGCTGTAGTTATTATTTGTACCATTTTGGGGTACATGCGACTTTTTGATCACCTTTTATCCTATTTTTTGGGATGCCAGGTAAACAAAAAAATGCAATTCTGGCACAGCTTTTTTCGTTTTTTTATACAGCGTTCATCACGAGTTATAAATTACATGTTAACTTTATTCTGTGGGTCAGTACGATTCTGGCGATACCTAATTTATAGCATTTTTTTATGTTTTACAACTTTTTTCACAATAAAATTACTTTTGTAAAAAGAATGTATTTTTTTTCTGTTGCAAAGTTGTGAGAACCATAACGTTTTAATTTTTTTGTCGACGGAGCTGTATGAGGGCTTGGTTTTTTTGCGGGACGAGCTATAGTTTTTATAGGTACCATTTTTGGATACGTGCATCTTTTTGATCACTTTTTATTCTAATATTTGTAGGGCAAAGTGACTAAAAAACAAACTCTGGTAACGTTTTTTTTTACGCTGTTCACCGCGTGCAATAAATAATACAATATTTTGATACCTCAGGTCGTTACGGTCGTGGCGATACCAAATACATATGGTTTATTATTATTTTTCAATAATAAAGGACTTGATAAGAGTAAAAGGGGGATTGTGTTTTATTTGATTACTTGAAACTTTTATTGTTTTCAAACTTTTATTTTTTGCACTTTTTTTATACTTTTTTTACACTTTTCTTCAAGTCCCACTAGGGGACTTGAAGGTCCAACGGTCAGATTTTTTTTTTTTCTAATACATTGCACTACCTATGTAGTGCAATGTATTAGATCTGTCAGTCATTCACTGACAGCAAGCCGATTAGGCTTCGCCTCCCGGCGGGGCCTAATAGGCTTCCGTAATGGCAGAGCAGGAGACCATTGTGTCTCCTGTTGCCATAACAGCAGTCGCCAGTCCCGATTGCCTGTCAGGGCTGGCGATCTGCTAGTAACCGCTACGATGAAGCAATCGCTTTCGATTGCTGCATCGAAGGGGTTAATGGCAGGGATCGGAGCTAGCTCCGGTTCCTGCCGTTGCAGGTGGATGTCAGCTGTACAGTACAGCTGACATCCACCGCTGATGACGCCGGATCAGCTCCTGACCCGGCGCCATCTTGCCGGCAGCTACGGAAGCCGATCAGGCTCCGCCGCCGGGCGGATCTTGACCGGCTTCTGTGCTAGGCAGACCGGGAGGCCAGTATTAGGCCTCCGGTTGCCATTGCAGCCACCGGAACCCCGGAAATTTCATTGCTGGGGCTCCGATGAGCTGCAAACACCTTAAGTGCAGCGATCGCGTTTGAGCGCTGCACTTAAGGGGTTAATGGCGGGGATCGAAGCTAATTTCGGTCCCCGCCGTTACAGTCGGATGTCAGCTGTAAGAAACAGCTGAGATCCGGTGATGATGGCACCGACTTTCTGAGCCGGTGCCAAACATTTGACGTACATGTACGGCATTTTGCGGGAAGTCAATGCTTTCCATGACGTACATGTACGTCAAATCACGGGAAGGGGTTAAGGCCTAAAATAGGCTGGTCACTAAGGGGTTAACTTATTTATTTATTTTAATTTTTTTTTTTTTACGTGCGGGGTTAAAACATTTTTAAAGTACACTACCGTTCAAAAGTTTAGGGTCACTTAGAAATTTCCTTATTTTTGCAAGAAAAGCAGTTTTATTTCAATGAAAACCTTCAGAAATAAACTCTATACATTGTTAATGTGCTAAATGACTATTCTAGCTGCAAATGTCTGTTTTTTTTTTTTAATGCAATATCTACATAGGTGTATAGAGGCCCATTTCCAGCAACCATCACTCCAGTGTTCTAATGGTACATTGTGTTTGATAACTGTGTTAGAAGGTTAATGGATGATTAGAAAACCCTTGTGCAATTATGTTAGCACCGCTGTAAACAGTTTTGCGGTTTACAGGAGCTATAAAACTAACCTTCCTTTGAGCCAGTTGAGAATCTGGGGCATTACATTTGTGGGTTCGATTAAACTCTCAAAATGGCTAGAAAAAGAGAGCTTTCATGTGAAACTCGACAGTCTGTTCTTGTTCTTAGAAATGAAGGCTATTCCATGCGAGAAATTGCCAAGAAACTGAAGATTTCCTACAACGGTGTGTCCCTTCAGAGGACAGCACAAACAGGCTCTAACCAGAGTGGGAGGCCCCGCTGCACAACTGAGCAACAAGACAAGTACATTAGAGTCTCTAGTTTGAGAAATAGACGCCTCACAGGTCCTCAACTGGCAGCTTCATTAAATAGTACCCGCAAAACGCCAGTGTCAACGTCTACAGTGAAGAGGCGGCTCTGGGATGCTGGCCTTCAGGGCAGAGTGGCAAAGAAAAAGCCATATCTGAGACTGGCTAATAAAAGGAAAAGATTAATATGGCCAAAACACACAGGCATTGGACAGAGGAAGATTGGAAAAAAGTGTCATGGACAGACGAATCTAAGTTTGAGGTGTTTGGATCACACAGAAGAACTGAAAAGATGCTGGAAGAGTGCCTGACGTCATCTGTCAAGCATGGTGGAGGTAATGCGATGGTCTGGGGTTGCTTTGGTGCTGGTAAAGTGGGAGATTTGTACAAGGTAAAGGGGATTTTGAATAAGGAAGGCTATCACTCCATTTTGCAACGCCATGCCATACCCTGTGGACAGCGCTTGATTGGAGCCAATTTCATCCTACAACAGGACAATGACCCAAAGCACACCTCCAAATTATGCAAGAACTATTTAGGGAAGAAGCAGGCAGCTGGTATTCTATCTGTAATGGAGTGGCCAGCGCAGTCACCAGATCTCAACCCCACAGAGCTGTTGTGGGAGCAGCTTGACCGTAGGGTACGCAAGAAGTGCCCATCAAGCCAATCCAACTTGTGGGAGGGCCTTCTGGAAGCATGGGGTGACATTTCTCCCGATTACCTCAGCAAATTAACAGCTAGAATGCCAAAGGTCTGCAATGCTGTAATTGCTGCAAATGGAGCATTCTTTGACGAAAGCAAAGTTTGAAGGAGAAAATTATTATTTCAAATAAAAATCATTATTTCTAACCTTGTCAATGTCTTGACTATATTTTCTAGTCATTTTGCAACTCATTTGATAAATATAAGTGTGAGTATTCATGGAAAACACAAAATTGTCTGGGTGACCCCAAAGTTTTGAACGGTAGTGTAAGTTATTTGCCAATAAACCCATTAGCTATCAGAAGAGAAAGTTGTGTGTGTCTGTGTTCATTTCAAAAGCCATAACTTTTTAACGAGTTTCTTCTGTGTTTTTTTGTTTTTTTTATACGCACCATTTTGGGGTACTTAACCTTTTTAACCTTTTTAATTAATAAAGTTTAGGGGTAATGGAGAAAAAAACAGCAACTCTGACAGAACTATTTTGCATCTTAGAGGCACTGTCACCAGTTTCTAAGTGCCCTATCTCCTACCTAATCTAAAAATAGCTGTTTGAAAAATAGCTGTTTGAAAAATAAACGTTTAAAAAAAAAAAAAAAGATTTTTAATTATATGCAAATTTGTTCTTCATGCCCAACTGGGCGTTTCTTTTTTACTTTTGACCAAGCTGTGCTGTCACTTACTTCTGCAGTTCCTTTACCGGAGTGTCAGGAGAATGAAAAGACATGGCCTCCACACAAACTTTACCGACGTGTCGGGAGTGTGAATAGATGTATCCTCCTGGCTGGAGGTGATGTCTATTCACTCTCTAGACACCTCAGTAAAGTTAACGTGGACGTATGTGACAGCACAGCGAGATCATGTTGGGAGTACAAATGGACATGAATGGAGAGAAGTGTATGACCCTGATTGGTCAGCGTCATACACTTCTCTTCACAACGCCCACTTGGTCAAAAGTTGAACGCCCAGTTGGGCATTAAGAAACTAATTCGCATAAATCTAAAATTGCTCGTAAGTTTCTCCAAATTGTTTTTCAAAATAGAAACCACTGTTATCTACATTACAGCGCCAATCAGATTATGTAGGAGATAGGGCACTTATAATGTGGTGACAGAGCCTCTTAAAGAGAACTTTGAAGTTGTATTCTGCCTCTGCCAGTTTCATCTTAAGAGCCGAATCTGCTTGTATGTTTCTCATTTGTTTAGCTGACTGTCGTTTAACTATGATGCCCCTAAAGTATGCCTTAAAGAGGCTCTGTCACCAGATTTTGCAACCCCTATCTGCTATTGCAGCAGATAGGCGCTGCAATGTAGATTACAGTGACGTTTTTATTTTTAAAAAAACGAGCATTTTTGGCCAAGTTATGACCATTTTTGTAGTTATGCAAATGAGGCTTGCAAAAGTCCAAGTGGGTGTGTTTAAAAGTAAAAGTCCAAGTGGGTGTGTATTATGTGCGTACATCGGGGCGTTTTTAATACTTTTACTAGCTGGGCGTTCTGAGAGAAGTATCATCCACTTCTCTTCAGAACGCCCAGCTTCTGGCAGTGCAGACACAGCCGTGTTCTCGAGAGATCACGCCGTGTCGTCACTCACAGGTCCTGCATCGTGTCAGACGAGCGAGGACACATCGGCACCAGAGGCTACAGTTGATTCTGCAGCAGCATCAGCGTTTGCAGGTAAATACAACATCGACTTACCTGCAAACGCCGATGCTGCTGCAGAATCATCTGGTGCCGATGTGTCCTCGCTCGTCTGACACGATGCAGGACCTGTGAGTGACGACACAGCGTGATCTCTCGAGAACACGGCTGTGTCTGCACTGCCAGAAGCTGGGCGTTCTGAAGAGAAGTGGATGATGCTTCTCTCAGAACGCCCAGCTAGTAAAAGTATTAAAAACGCCCCGATGTACGCACATAATACACACCCACTTGGACTTTTGCAAGCCTCATTTGCATAACTACAAAATTGGTCATAACTTGGCCAAAAATGCTAGTTTTTTAAAAATAAAAACATTACTGTAATCTACATTGCAGCGCCGATCTGCTGCAATAGCAGATAGGGGTTGCAAAATCTGGTGACAGAGCCTCTTTAAGTTTCAATATTCATTTATATTTACTGATGACCATTGTAACTTGTTGAAAATATCGTAAACACGTGTAGCACAAAGATGGTTAGGATTAGGATCTAACTTATAATGTGGTGTCAAAGCCTGTTTAAGAATAAGCATAAAACAAAAAATCATCTTAACTCTGTCAAAAATAAACTTTAAAAAAAAAAAAAGAAACTACATTACAGCGCATTTCAGATTTGGTAGGAGATAGGGCACTTAGAAACTGGTGACCGAGCCTCTTTAACCCCTTAATGACCGGGCATGTTTGTACCTTAATGACCAAGCCAGATTTGTCAAATCTGGTATGTCTGACTTTATCAGAGAATAACTCTGTGAAAGTTTTGAATATCCAAGTAATTCTGACATTGTTTTTTCGTCACATGTTGTACTTTATTTTAGTGGTAAAAGTAGACTGATACGATTTGCGGAAATTAATTAAAAAATAGAAAAATGGAAGAAATTTTGTAAAAATTACCATTTTCCCCTATTTTTAACTGCAATATGTCACATATGTACACACATACTGTACAATTTTTTTAATTAAATATATATTTCTATCTCTTTACTCCATTTTGGCAGCACTTTTGAAAAAATAAAATAAATTTTCAGCAATTTAGAGGACTTACAAATTGAATAATTTTATAAATTTTGAAGTACATTTTGTTTTCCGGCACCAAGCCAGGTTTTCAGAGGCTCATAGGTCTCAGAGTGATGGAAACCCCCACAAATGACCCCATTTAGAAAACTAGACCCCTTAAGGTATTTACCTAAGGGTATAGTAAGTATTTTGACCCCACAGTTTTTTGCTAAATTTAATACATAGCAGGTGAAAAAAAAAATAATTTCACTTTTTTTCATAAAAGTATCAGTTTGAAGACCAATTTCTTTGTAAAGCGACCATGAGAATGAAGAAACACACCACAAAATCTATCACCCTCTCTCTCCTGTTTTCAAAAATGCCCCCATTGTGACCCTAATGCGCTGCCTGGACACACGGCAGGACCCAAAATGAAGGGAGCACCCGGAGGCTTTCAGGACTCATATTTTGCTTGAAAATGTTTTAGGCCCCACTGTACATTTGGAGAGGCTTTGAGCTGCCAGAACGATAGAAACTCCCCATAAACGACCCCATTTAGAAAACTAGACCCCATAAGGTATTTATTTAGGGGTATAGTAATTATTTTGACCCCACAGTTCTTTGCTAAATTTAATGCATATCAGGTGAAAAAAAAAATAATTTCACTTTTTTCATAAAAGTATTTGTTTGAAGACCGATTTCTTTGTAAAGCGACCATGAAAATGAAGAAACACACCCCAAAATCTATCACCCTCTTTCTCCTGTTTTCAAAAATACCCACATTGTGGCCCTAATGCGTTGTTTGGACACACGGCAGGGCCCCAAAGGAAGGGAACACCCGGAGGCTTTCAGGACTCATATTTTGCTTGAAAATGTTTTAGGCCCCAATGTACATTTGGAGAGGCTTTGAGCTGCCAGAATGATAGAAACTCCCCATAAACGACTCCATTTCGAAAACTAGACCCCTTAAGGTATTTATCTAGGGGTATAGTTAGCATTTTGACCACACAGGTTTTTCGCTAAATATATTGAAATTAGTCTGTAAGAATTAAAATGTACTTTTTTTCTGAAACAACATAGAAATTTTTATTATTTACAAGGAATAACGAAGAAAATGCACCCCAACATTTGTAAAGCAATGTCTCCCGATTACGACAATACCCCATATGTGGTAATAAACTGCTGTTTGGACCCACAGCAGGGCTCAGAAGGGAAGGAGCGCCATTTGGATTTATGATTTTGCTGGAATGGTTTTCGGTGCCATGTCGCATTTGCAATGCACTGGAGGGACCAAAACAGTGGAAAACCCACCAAAAGTGACCCCATTTTGGAAAAACCTTCAAGGAATTTTTCTAGGGGTATAGTGAGCATTTAGACCCCACGGGTCTTTTGCAGAGTTTATTAGAATTAGGGCACGAAAATTAATATCAAAATTTTTTCCACTAAAATGTTGCATTTTCTCATTTTCACAAGGGATAAAGGAGGAAAAAAACAACCATTTTTTTATAAAGCAATTTCTCCCGAGTACGGAAATACCCAACATGTGGTCATACGTTTTTTCATTAGAAATGAATTAACCCTTTCAGGACTGATCCATTTTTTGCTTTCATATTTTAGATTTTCACTCCCTGCTTTCCAAGAGCCATAACTTTTTTATTTTTCCATCAATAGAGTGGTGTGAAGGCTTATTTGTTGCGGGACAATCTGTAGTTTTCATTGGTACCATTTTGGGGTACATGCGATTTTTTTTTTTTTATCACTTTTTATTCAATTTTTTTGCAATCCTGAGCAAAAAACAGGAATTCTGACACCGTTTTTTTTTTGCGGCGCTCACCGTACGCAATAAATGACATTTTTAATTTATTCTGCGGGTTGGTACGATTACGGCGATACCATATGTATATAGGTTTGGTCCTTTTTTTTAGCGTTTGCGCAATAAAATGACTTATTTATAAAAAAAAAAAATTCTGTGTCACCATATTCTGAGAGCCATAATTTTTTTAATTTTTTAGTCAAAAAAGCTGTGTAAGGGCTTGTTTTTTGCGGGACGGATAGAAGTTTTTATTGGTACTATTTTCGGGTACATGCGACTTTTTGATCACTTTTTATTCTTTATTTAGGGAGCGGTGGTGACCCAAAAAATTGCGATTCTGTCGTAGTTTTTTATTGATTTTTTTTGGGGTGTTCATCGTGCGGGAAAAATAACATTATAGTTTTATAGTTGGGTTCGTTACGAACGCGGTGATACCAGATATGTGTACTTTTTTAACGTGTTCATTTTTTTTCTATAATAAAAGTCTTATTATAGGAAAAAAAGCATTTAGTGTTTATAGAACTTATAGCTTTTATTTTTACACTTTTTTTAAAACATTTTTATTACTTTTTTTTACTTTTTTAACTTGTCCCACTAGGGGACACTTAGTCTTGCAGCTTTGATCGCTGCTAGAGTACATTACACTACACACGTAGTGTAATGTACTCTAACTGTCATTGTGACGTGACTGTCACACTGACAGGAAGCAGAGGAGGAACGGCCGGAGGCTGTTCCTCCGAGGCTTCCGTGCATGGCAACCCGGAGGTCATTATCTGACCTCCGATTGCCGTGACAAGCATCGGTAGCCCCCACAATCACTTCGTGGGGGCTGCTGATGTGCTTCAAACCACTTAAATGCGGCGACGGCAATCCGTCGCCGTACTTAAGGGGTTAACTGCCGAAATCAGCGGCGATGGTCCGCTGTCCGGCAAGACTGATGTCTCAGCTGTCGGGGACAACTGTCAGCGCGGGTCTGTCACTCTGTGTTTACACAGAGTGACAGTTTGAAATGCGGACGAAAATGTACGTCATGGTGCGGGAACTAGCAGCCGACCATGACGTACATTTTCGTCCTTGGTCGTTAAGGGGTTAAATGTACACCGTTTACCCAGTAGTATAAACAACATAACTTTATTCTGCTGGTCGTAATGATTATGGGGATACCACGTTTTTCTATAGTGATTTTCTATACTTTTGCACACTTACGCCTCATGCACACGACCGTTGTGCCACTTGGCCCGTTTTTGACGGCATCTGAGTGGCACCCGATAGTCTTCACGGACCCATTCTCTTAGGCCTCATGCACACGACCGTATTTTTTCCCACCCATAAATACAGCTCCGGTGTCACACGTATTCGACCCGTTTTGCACCAGTTTTTACGGGCCCGTGCCTGTAAATACGGGCCCGGTGTCACCCGTATTCCACCCGTATTTACGGGCACGTTTTTGGCTGCAAAATTACACTGCAGTAATCGGCAGCCCCCTCTCTCTATCAGTGCAGGATAGAGAGAAGGGACAGCCCTTTCTGTAATAAAAGTTAAAGAAATTCATACCCGGCCGTTGTCTTGGTGACTCGTCCCTCTCTTCACATCCAGCCCTGGATGACGCGGCAGTCCATGTGACCACTGCAGCATGTGATTGGCTGCAGCGGTCACATGGGCTGAAACGTCGTCCAGGGAAGTCTGGCCGGATGTCGAGAGGGACGCGTCACCAAGGCAACGGCCGGGAGACCGGACTGGAGGAAGCAGGAAGTTCTCGGTAAGTATGAACTTTTTTTTTTTATTTTTTTATTTTACAGGTTGCTCTATATTCTGATCAGCACTCTGGACAGTGACTATTTACCAACGTCGCCTAGCAACGCTCCCGTAATGACGGGTGCACACACGTAGTCACCCGTAATTACGGGAGCCCCATAGACTTCTATGGGCTGCCCGTGCCGTTATTACGGCCTGAAACAGGACATGTTCTATCTTTTTCAACTGCACGTGCACCTTCCCGTAAGAAAACGGGAAGGTACCCGTGGCCAATAGAAGTCTATGAGCCCGTTATTACGGGTCGTAATTACGACCCGTAATAACGGGTGTTTTTACGGTCGTGTGCATGAGGCCTTAGCGGGTGAATCGGGTCTGTGAAAAATTCAGGGTCTCCGATCCGAGGAAACCTAGGACATGTTCTATCTTTTCTCGGATCACTGCCGGGACCCGGCCAGCGCACACGTTCATGTGCATGACGCGTAACGGCATTTAAAAAAAATTAACATTTTATTTTTTTGCGTTGCCATAATCTTTTTCTTGCTCGTGTCATTGGGAGACACAGACCATGGGTACATGCTGTTGCAACTAGGAGGCGTGACACTGAGAATAAGTGTCGGGCCCCTCCTACAGGTACTCGGTCAGATTACTTTCTGTAGGAGGCAGGCACCGCAGGGGTTCCATATGATGAAAGTAGTGGGAGAAAGAAGGGCACGGCTGCACTCCCTAGTCTGATAACATAATGAGACTTGGTCATTCAGTAGTCAGCGTATGTGATATGATCACCTTGTTGGTACTTGGCTGTAAGCATTGTCTCCCTCAGGAGGGTTTTCAGACCTTCAGTGGGAATCAACAATCTTTCAGATAGACCACTCTGCCGGATGAGGCAGGGGACTGGTCGATCGTTGTCAGAGGTTTCCGTGCATGGTTCTGTAAATAATACCTATATGTGTAGACAGCCCAGGGTCCATTGAAGGACCCCAGGGCTGTCAGACCATATTTCATCGTGTTAGGGCATACTTGGGTATGTCCTAAAAACTGCCTGTGTACTATCAGTACACAGGCTATTGTACTGGCCTATAGATATATGCCCATACATTAAAGTTTAAAAATAGAATAGTGAAAAAAGTGTTTTAATTTTTTTTTTTTTTTTATATATATTTTTTTTACAATAAGGGCCTGTTCACAACAGTTCGCTTTCCGTTCCGGGGGAGGTTTCCGTCGGGTGAACCCCGCAAAGGAAAGTGAAAGTGAAACCAGCTGAGTCAACTGCGCTATTCCGTCAGAAAACCGGAAACCTGCCGGAATGGTGACGAACGGAAACCATTAGCGATGTTTCCGTCAGCTGTGGTTTCACTTTCCCTTTCCGTTGCGGGGTTCACCCGACGGAAACCTCCGACGGAACTCCGGAACCGAAAGCGAACGGTGATGTGAACAGGCCCTAAACATTAAAATAAGTCTCTACATAAAATATACACACATTTGGTATCGTCGAGACCGTAATAACCTGCGCAACAAATTTATAGCATTTGAGTGTACGCTGTGAAAAAAGAAACCGCTTTCTTTCACTTCTTATTGTGAGGCACGAGATATTATGAGCCTCCATGGAAGAAGTTTTTATTGTTTGCAAAGTATCGTTTTGGTATCGAATCACAATATTACACGAAGTATCGGTATCTAAATCCAAATTCTTCTATCGTGACAACTCCAATCTATTTTTGTAAATAATCCCCCACCCTTCCTTCAGCTGTAACATAATCCTACAGTGAGCTGTCTCTCTGCCTCATTAAATACAGATTTTAGCAGAAAATTGAGAAGAGCCCGGTAACTGGAGACTGGCATTTTTCTCAAGATATATTGCAAAGTTTCTTGTATTTGCTAGTGCTATTGACTTATAGAATGTGTAATTTAAAGCGACTGGTACACTTTCCTGTCGTACTGCAAAGTTCTGTGTGTAGTTCTAGCCTAATGGATCAGTTGTGTATTTTAGGAATAATCCTTGAAGAAAACCTATTATTCAAAAGGTTGTATTCTTTTGTTTTAAATTAAAAATGTAATTACAAATGTGTTCATTAATTCCTAAATGTTGTAATATCTCTGCTAGGTATAGAATGTCAAGCTAACCAGGCATCGGCCACATCAGAGGAATGCACTGTGGCATGGGGGGTGTGCAATGTAAGTGCCCAAATTCCTGAACAATCTGTTACTCAATGGCAATTCTTGTTTGACATTTTAATTGTTACGTTTTGGTTGCTGTTGCAGCTCACAATCTAGTAGGGCTGGGCAATTATGACCTAAATCAAAAACCCCATTTAATTGAACGTGCAACCTCAATTATGATTATTTAGGCCACACCCCTTTTGCATGCCATGCCCCCTATTTGCGTGCTACACCATTGACTTAATATTTATCCTGAGCCTGCTGTACACTACTGTATATAATATACCCCCTGACACTAATCCCACACAGTATGTTGCTCTCCACATATTATAATGCCCCCATAGCTGTCCTTCACACTGTACAATGCCCCCATACCTACACCCACACAGTATAATGCCCCCCCATAATGGTCCTCCACACAGTATAATGCCCCCCCATAATGGTCCTCCACACAGTATAATGCTCTTATAGCTGCCCCCAATAGTGCCTGATTAAAAATAATATACATGCTCACCTAACCCTGTTCCAATGACGAGTGGAGAGAGATCCCTCTGGTCTGTGCAGTTCGGCACAGACTGGCCCATTGACGTCATTGCCTCGCGTCCAGCGATACAAAGTTAATGGTAGAGCAGGGACCTTACGGTCCCCTGCTCTACCATTGCGTTCAACTGTATCTGCGTCCTGAAGAAACGGATAGTTTTTAAACCGGGAGAGAATAATTAATAAATCCAAAATTCGCAAGATGACGTTTATTTAATTTAGCTGAAGTTCAATTTGATTATTTTTCGATTAATTGTCCAGCCCTACAATCTAGGTTCTTGGTCTCATACACATGCACTGGTTTCATAGGAAACCATTTAAATGGACCGTAACTTTTCAAACATCTTATGTTAATCTAATAGTATACCTGATCTAGATAAATTTTGTAATATACTTACTGTTAAAATGTAGTTTTTTTTCCATGCAAACTCTGAAGTTCATATAATCTGCTGTCCACCCCATTTATAAATCCTTCCTGGTAAGTTTTACAGTCTCACACCAGTGCTAGATTCTTTGATTTACTGCTGTATAAACTCCTCCACGTTTAATCCAATTTATCTCCGCTTACCTTTTACGTTTACCTTTATCTGGTGCTGTTACTTTTCCTACAAATTCTTTATTCAAGCTAAGGCGTTGATTCATCCGCTTTTTGGGTGATGTGCACATGGAGAGAGAGAAATCTTGGAGAACTAGCCCCAGGTCTTCTGTGGATGTAGGCTTCCTCAAATCCTTCTGTCCATGTAATCCCAGACAGACCCTACCTTGAGGTCAAGGCTCTGTGAGGGCCATATCCTCACTTAAGTCATTAAGAACCTTCTTCAACGTTGACTCTGTTTGGCTGGGTTCACACAACCTATTTTAAGGCGTAAAAGAGGCGTATTATGCCTCGTTTTACGTCTGAAAATAGGGCTACAATACGTCGGCAAACATCTGCCCATTCATTTGAATGGGTTTGCCGACGTACTGTGCAAACGACCAGTAATTTACGCGTCGTCGTTTGACAGCTGTCAAACGACGACGTGTAAATTGACTGCCTCGGCAAAGGTGCAGGACACTTCTTTGCTACGTAATTTGAGCCATTCTTCATTGAAGACAATGAAGAGCAGCTCAAGATTTACGAGCGTCAAAGACGCCTCGCATAATACGAGGAGCAGCATTTACGTCTGAAACGACGCAGCTGTTTTCTCCTGAAAACAGTGTCTTTTCAGACGTAAAAGCCTCTCATCGTGTGCACATACCCTTTGGGGTCGCCGTCCTGCTGCAGAATAAATTTGGAGCCAATCAAATGCCTTCCTCATGGTGTTGCATGATGGATAAGTATCTGCTTGTATTTCTCAGCCTTGAGAGCACCAATAATCCTGACCAAATCCCCCAACTCAATTTGCTGAAACACAGCCCCAAACTTGCAAGGAACCTCCACCATTCCTCACTGTTGCCTGCAGACACGTTATTGTACTGCTCTCCAGACCTTCAACGAACAAACTGCCTTCTGTTACATCCAAATATTTCACATTTTGACTCCTCAGTCCAGAGCACCGGCTGCCAATTTTCTGCACCCCCAGTTCCTATGTTGTTGTGCATAGTTGAGTTGCTTGACCTTGTTTCCACTTCGAAGGTATGGCCTTTTGGCCGCAATTCTTCCTTGAAGAGCACTTCTGGCCAGACTTCTCCAAACAGTAGATGTGTATACCTGGGTCCCACTGGTTTCTACCAGTTTTCAGGTGATGGCACTGCTGGACAGCTTTCGATTTCAAACTGGAAGGAAGCATGATATGTCTTTGATCTGCTGCATTAAAGGAATAGTGTCACCAAAATTTTTTGTTTTATGTTAGTGTTTTATTAAAAACGTTTTTATTTATTTGTGTGTTTGTGTGTTACTTTTTTCTATTTTTTCACTTTTTCTTCCCTATGGGGGCTGCCATTTTTTGTTCCATTTCTGTCTGTGTCGATTAACGACACATACAGACATGGAATACGGCAGCCACAGTCCCATAGGGACTGCGAACGGCTCCCGTCCCATTGACTTCCGTGTACGGCGTCTGTTTGATGCGAACTGCGCATGCGCCGCTCCCACACAGTCCAATTCGAAATTGGCGCCGTCCGGCGCCATTTTCCTGTGGACCGGAAGTCGCGACCGGACAGTAATATTACTACTTCCGGTCGCGGCTTCCGGATTTGTGCACTTGGACCAGCGGCAGCAAACGGAGCGGACGGGCCGGAGGGAGCCGCAGCGGCAGGAGCAGGTAAGAGATTTCAATGTATGTTCGAGTTTGTGTGTGTTTACTACTGTATGTAAACCTACTACGCTGTGTGTTAGCTCAAAAAATGGCGACACACAGTGTAGGAGGTTACACCGTTCAAACCCCTCGTTTATCCCGGCACTAGCCAGGATAAAGGAGGGGGGGATGCTGAGAGCTCACTAGAGCGAGAGCTTTTAACCCAATGTTGCAATGCTGCAATTTTGGGAAATAGCTCCATCTAGTGACCAAAAATGGGTAGTATTATAAATTAGAAATAATTTATAATATTTCCTGACTCGTGAAAAAAATAAAAAAAATGTGAACAATGTTTAATCACCCACACACTAAATGTTTAATAAAAAAAAAACAAACATGTTTTTCGGGCAACACCATGCCTTTAAGTTTCCTCGGCCGACCACTGCATCTACAGTCCTCAACGTTGCCAGTTTCTTTATGCTGCTTCAAAAGCGCTTGAACAGCACTTCTTGAAACCCCAGTCTGCTTTGAAATCTTTGCCTTGCAGAGACCTTGCTGATGCAGTATAACTACCTTGTGCTCGGTCTTGCCATGGTGGACCTGTGACATGAAGCGGTTTTTCAACTTTGTAGCAGAGTTTGGCTGTTCCTCACCCAGTTTTAAGCCTCCTACACAGCTGTTTCTGCTACAGTTAATGACTGCTTCAACCTACATATGAAAGTGATGATCATTATCACCTGTTTGGTATAATTGGTTAATCAAACACCTGACTATAATCCTATAAAATCCATGAGTCTGCAAGTGTACCCTTAAGAATTTATGCTGTTTTGTAGGCAAAGGGTGGTCACACCCCCTAACGCACCATGACGTAACTACATTTCATAGTTCGTTAAGGGGTTAATTCTGTTCATGTCATACCATGTATTCTAGGCGCTGCTGCACAGACTCTGGGGCACTTTGAATTACCCGTCTAGCCTCTGCCAGATCTGGAGATATTGGTGCCATTATTATTAAATTAGCCCCTATACTATCGGTGGGGCATTCCTGGACATGGAAAAGGCAGGGAAACATGATCGTCGGCGCTCGAACACTGTCCAATCTGCTGCAGACTGTCAGAGCGGCTTCTGCTGTTCTCACTTCTCTGCGGCGTCTGCTTTGTATCGCTGCTGCATATGTGTGCGCTCCGGTTAGCCAGTGATGAGAAGACTTATTAAAAAAAATAAAGTTCAAAGAAAAAAAAAACTTTTTCCTCGCCAGGAAGAAAACGTGTGTATGGTATGTATGTATGTATGTATGTATGTATGTATGTATGTATGTGTGTATGTATGTGTGTGTGTGTATATATATATATATATATATATATATATATATATATATATATATATATATATATTTTTTTTTTTTTATTACCTTTTTGTAATAATTATCTTATACTTGGTAGTATTCATGCACTATGATACATTTTCTTGTGTATATTCTGTTGTGTACATGCATTTAAATAAGTTTATCTATGTATTTGAAAGATATGAAATTTGGAATAATGAGATACTATCATGTATAGTGGAGGAAATAAGTATTTGATCCCTTGCTGATTTTGTAAGTTTGCCCACTGTCAAAGACATGAACAGTCTAGAATTTTTAGGCTAGGTTAATTTTACCAGTGAGAGATCATATAAAAAAAACAAAAAAAAAAAACAGAAAATCACTGTCAAAATTATATATATTTATTTGCATTGTGCACAGAGAAATAAGTATTTGATCCCTTTGGCAAACAAGACTTAATACTTGGTGGCAAAACCCTTGTTGGCAAGCACAGCAGTCAGACGTTTTTAGTAGTTGATGAGAAGGTTTGCACACATGTTAGATGGAGTTTTGGGCCACTCCTCTTTGCAGATCATCTGTAAATCATTAAGATTTCGAGGCTGTCGCATGGCAACTCGGATCTTCAGCTCCCTCCATAAGTTTTCGATGGGATTAAGGTCTGGAGACTGGCTAGGCCACTCCATGACCTTAATGTGCTTCTTTTTGAGCCACTCCGTTGTTGCCTTGGCTGTATGTTTCGGGTCATTGTCGTGCTGAAAGACCCAGCCACGAGCCATTTTTAATATCCTGGTGGAGGGAAGGAGGTTGTCACTCAGGATTTGACGGTACATGGCTCCATCCATTCTCCAATTGATGCGGTGAAGTAGTCCTGTGCCCTTAGCAGAGAAACACCCCAAAACAATGTTTCCACCTCCATGCTTGACAGTGGGGACGGTGTTCTTTGGGTCATAGGCAGCATTTCTCTTCCTCCAAAAACGGCGAGTTGAGTAAATGCCAAAGAGCTCAATTTTAGTCTCCTCTGACCACAGCACCTTCTCCCAATAACTCTCAAAATCATCCAGATGTTCATTTGCAAACTTCAGACGGGCCTGTACATGTGCCTTCTTGAGCAGGGGGACCTTTGCGGGCACCTCAGGATTTTAATCCATTACGGCGTAATGTGTTACCAATGGTTTTCTTGGTGACTGTGGTCCCAGCTGCCTTGAGCTCATTAACAAATTCCCCCGTGTAGTTTTCGGCTGAGCTCTCACCTTCCTCAGGATCAAGGATACCCCACGAGGTGAGATTTTGCATGGAGCCCCAGATCGATGTCGATTGACAGTCATTTTGTATGTCTTCCATTTTCTTACTATTGCACCAACAGTCGTCTCCTTCTCACCCAGCGTCTTACTTATGGTTTTGTAGCCTATTCCAGCCTTGTGCAGGTCTATGATCTTGTCCCTGACATCCTTAGAAAGCTCTTTGGTCTTGCCCATGTTGTAGAGGTTAGAGTCAGACTGATTAATTGAGTCTGTGGACAGCAGTCTTTTATATAGGTGACCATGTAAGACAGCTGTCTTTAATGCAGGCACCAAGTTGATTTGGAGCATGTAACTGGTCTGGAGGAGGCTGAACTCTTAATGGTTGGTAGGGGATCAAATACTTATTTCTCTGTGCACAATGCAAATAAATATATATAATTTTGACTATGTGATTTTCTTTTTTTATATATAATCTATCTCTCACTGGTAAAATTAACCTAGCCTAAAAATTCTAGACTGTTCATGTCTTTGACAGTGGGCAAACTTACAAAATCAGCAAGGGATCAAATACTTATTTCCTCCACTGTGTGTGTGTGTGTGTGTGTGTGTGTGTGTGTGTGTGTGTGTGTGTGTATATATATCTATATATATATATCTCGCTCTCGCGCTCTGTGAAGGGAGACTTCTAGTGTGCAGCATGTGTACACAGAAGATTTTTGCTGCTATCTGGCATTCATGCTGGATGTTGTTAAAATAGCAATAGAAATGTTTTGTTCTTGCCCTACGTCTCCATGACAGTAGTGGCGTCTTAAAAGGGCCTTCTGTTCAGTGTGGATCCTTCTGAATCTTCTCCCCACTCTACAATCTTCTAAACCGGGGCTTAAAAAAAAAAAAATGGTCTTCATTAAGGGTAAGGCCACACGGAGCGGCCCTGACACTGTCGCACCGCGACCAACAACCGCTCCGGCGCAGTGTTCGGTGTGACAATCAAATAGCCTGTTAGTGACCACACGTTCATGCGGGTAAACTGTCCCTTTTATCTGCAAAATCGTGCGGCCATGAATTAATACACTCTTTATGGCCGAACTTTTGCAAGTTACCCCCTATTCAATCTCTATGGCGGCGCCAGAAAATCTGAACACTGCACTCTGTTATCTCTGGCGTTTCCATAGAGAATGAATGTAGCGGCAGTGTGCATGAGCGACCTGCCGCTCTGTTCAAACTTGGGCTTCAGGCAACTTCATGCTCCCCCGTTCTCGTAGATGGTGGGGGTCAGAGCTGTCTGACACCCACCGATCAGCAAGTTAGCCCTTACCCTACGGATAGGGGGTAACTTCTTGTAACCGGAATACCCCTTAACAAGGTTTTTGACAGCCGCGCCTAACAGTGCTAGTGCGGTTGTTGGCCGCGTCGCGACTCTGTTGCTCTGTGTAGCCTTACGCTAAGTTTTGATCCAAGGACATTTTAAAAGTAAGTATCCTTTCAAAGTGTACATCTCTTCCCTTTGGGAACATGGGCCTCCTCCATGATCAAAGGGGGGGGGGGGGGAGGGAGCGACTCTGGCTTCTCAAGAGAACCTTGGAAGTGAATATGGCTCTCTTCAGGCTGAGCATAGCAGCTTCGTGTACTATTTGATGAATCAACTGGAGGGACATAATTCCAAATCTAAGCGACCAGTTTTTGGCTTCTCTACTAGTCTTCAATAATAAAGTAGCTTTCCTTTTCAGGTGCCTTGGCAGATAATGAAAATGGTGCCTATAGCTGCAGACTTTTTTCAAATTTAGCAAGTAGGGGCCATATGGCTATATTCCTAAACAGGAGAAGTTTGTTTTAAACCCTGTCCGTGCTCTATCCCTTGTGAGGGTGATGAACTTCTTGATTCTTACCTTGACAATATGCTAGAGAGGGCTTTTGGACAAGAAAAGGTTTCCTATTGAAAATCGATTCTACTGTCAGAAAATCCTTCTGCAACCAGAAAAGAGCTAAGCAAGAGCCTAGAAAAAAGTGCCAGTTCACGCGGGTTTTTTTTTAAAATTGTATTTTTATTTATTTTTTAAACTGATTTTGCCGCAGAAACTGTTGGAGTCTGCGGCAAAAACTATCTAAACCGCATCCCAATGACTTCAATGGGAGGCAGGTTTTGTTTTTTTCTGTGGCAGTTTTTAGCTGCTCACGGTAAGGCCTTATTCACACGAACGTGTCCGTTTTGCGTGCGCAAAAGTTCCGCGTGGCATGAGTATTTGGTGCGTGCCTGCGTGATTTCCGCGCATATGGCAGCGTGATGACACTGTTTACAAACATTAAAGCAGGAGGTGCTTTTCTTTCATTAATTTATTTTACGACTAGCGCGAATCACGCGCGGCACACGTATGTGCTTCCGTGCGTTATTTTTAAGCACCCATTGACTTCAATGGTTGCGTGATGCGCGACAAACTGCCAAGTATAGGACATGTCGTGAGTTTTACTCAGCGCACATACGCTGCGTGAAAATCACGGACTGTCTGAACGGCCCCATTGACTAACATAGGTCTGTGAGACGCACGTGATTTTCTCGCGCGTATCACAGGCGTAATACATGTTCGTGTGAATAAGGCCTAAAAGCGGCCTGCTCTTCCTTGCTGCGGCTCCGCCTCTAATCTCCCATTGAAATCGACGGGAGGCATAGCGTATTTTGCCTGCGGTGCTTAGTGGCTGCGAGAGAAAAACGCAGTGAAAATCTCAGCAAGAATTTGCAGGCAGATCAATCTGCCTCAATATTCCTGAAAGAATTGAGGCAGATTTTTCTGCCTGCAAAAAAGTGTGTAAACCGGGCCTAAGGGTGATGTAAATAGCATCCGACTAAAGGCAAAGGCTACCTCTCGAACTCCAATTTTAGGTGTAGTTAAGAAAATTGGTGTGATTAGTATCAACGTTGCTTGGACAGGTGCCAGAAATTCCAAATCACCCAAAAACCTCAATGGGCTATGAAATCTGTAATCTCTGCGAAGAGTAACTATCCCTTTTACAGAGGATCAACTTGGCCTGTGAGTTTGACACTTTTCCAGATCTTCAGGATGCATATTTCCATGTTCCCATCCACCACAGGAATACGTTTCTAAGTGGAAATCGGTACAGATCCGGACCGAACCCTTTCAGTTCATAGCCCTTCCATTTGGTCTCTTGTCTGTGCCAAGAATAGTGTCCAGTCAGTACTAACGTCACTAGAGTGGATCAACCATCAAATGTCAGATTTGAATCCAGATGTGGCAAAGGTGTTGTTGGGAATTAAGCTGAACTCCAATCTACAGTCCTTATTCCTCCCAACATACAAGCAGACCAGGTAGAAAATCAATGATCAGGGAAAACATCCCTTCGGAATTGCTGAAAGCGTTATAAACCGTGTTCCAAAGAAAATATGTCAAGATATTATCAGACACCACCACAACCATGCTCTATGCTATGTCAAAATTTTTTGGCTCTTTTTTTTTTTTTTTTTTTTTTTTTTTTTTTTTTTTTTTTTTTTGCAGCCAAACATAGAAGTGAGCGCAATAGAAGGGAGATGAATCAGTCTTTATTTATTTCTTTTTTTGAATATATATATATATATATATATATATATATATATATATATATATATATATATATGAACCTGGCCTTGGGGAAGGGAGGACGTGCTGTCTTCTCTCATCAGACCAGTTATGGGGACTGGACACTTTTGCCGTGAGATGTGCTATATTCTACGAAGACAATCCCTGGAAACCTGTATCCTTATTCTGTGCGAAGTCTTCTGTATTCAATTCCACAATTTCAAGTTTTTCCAAAGCTCTTAAAAAGAAGATATTGGACAAATATAAGATCCTTCTCATGGCTCCATCCTGGCTGAAAAAGGTCATGGTTCCCCCTTTATCTCTGGAAGGGAACACTCTGGCAGTTCCCAATCAGGAAATTCACCAACTACAGCTTATAACATGGATGTTGAAAGGTCAGTGTTGCAGAGCTGAGAACTTTTTACCACCTTTGTTTACATTGTCCGGTGCACTCTTTGCCTTCTGTTAGGACGTGTTGGCCTATTGACCAGGTTTACGATTTTGCTTTTAGTGAATTTGAGAAAAGTACGTTAATCCATTCTCTTGTGTTCCATGGATCAGTAAATCGACAAGTGTAGCAAGCCTATTTGCTCAGCCTTACTCTTAGCCAGGTCCGAGTACAAGGCCCCACTTTACCATTCAGATGCTGTATAGAAGCTGAAAATGTTGTGACCTCTGGAGCGCAGGACCTAAGTGCCACAATGCTTATTTATCTCGCTAAAATCAGGGATATGAACACCAGCCTGAGAGGCCCAACGTGCTAAAATTAAATTATATTGGGAACCTTACAGGACGAATATCCTCAATGTCCTTGGAAGCCACCGGTCCTGCTCTTTCTTAGAGCCTTCTTTATGCCCTGAATTTAATATTTTCCTTTTTCATTTGAATTCCTTTTACTTGTAGCCATACACTCTCTAATGATCGCAGAGACGTCCTTTTTGTCTGTTTATAAATGGTGGTCATGTTTGAAGTAAATGTAATGGCTTAAACTTATCTTCAGGTTGTTCTCACATGTAGTGGAACTGCTACAGATTTTCTGCCCAGATTTGCCAGTTGGAAATCTGCAGCATATTACAGTAGCAGCAAATTGATGCTGCAGAAATTGGCGTGAGGTGCAGATTTTTAAATCTGCAGCAGATCAATTTCTGTTGTGAATTTTCCCTGTTGAGTTGAATGGGAAGTAAAAAACACTAGTAAAAAAAACAAACCCCATTTTCACTCTAAAATATATACTCGCCACTCCTGGTGCTCCAGTAGCAATGTTACCCTGCTCCCCAGCTGGGCTCATCCCATGTAACTGCTGCAGCCAATCACTGACTGCCTCAGTCTCATCTGATGGGCATGATCTGATATGGAATTTTCCTCCGCAAACCCAACCTGTGTGAACATACTTTTATTTATTTTTTTATAGTAGGTTACTACAGCAGAATACTAATAAATTGTTCTGTCTATTCTAGCATGCATTCCACTTCCATTGCATCTCTCGTTGGTTGAAAACTCGGCAGGTTTGTCCGCTGGATAACAGAGAATGGGAATTTCAGAAGTACGTTAAAACTATATTCTTTTGTCTTCCTAGCACTATCATACCAAGCTTTGTAATAAACTTTGTAATATATACTAGTTTTACTGTTTTAGCTGTCTTACTGGAATTCGATCTAAAGAATCTCAGGAGTAAAACTACTGCTGCTAGCTACCTAGGGAGAGCCCCTCTGACTGCTAAGCAACCTGTGACTGAAGGCCCTTTTACATGGGGCCAATTTTGTGGCCAAAAATATGGTCGCTAGTTGGCAGCACTTCTCACTGTTTTAACAGGGAGATGTGCTGCCGACCTGATGCAAATGCATGGAGATCAACGTAGTAACTAAACAATCATTGCTCCGTGTGAATAGGGCAAATTAGTGCTGCTGCTGTGGATGAGTCGTCCGTCACGGCTGGAGGCTATGTAGGGACCGTCATATTGGAGTATCGCTGAGTCGTTGTGGTGAAGGACCTGCGGCTGGAAGTGACAACACAGCGTGATTTCGCGATTGAAGCGGAGAGCACGCTGGGCTGTGAAGAGAACTACTGTATGCTGATTTGACAGCGTCATACAGTTGTCTTTACACTGCCCAGAGTGAAAATATGTAATCTCCTATTTGGCTATTAGAGCCAAATTGTGTGTGTGTGTGTGTGTGTGTGTGTGTGTGTGTGTGTGTGTAGTTTTTTTTTTTAAAACCAATCACGCTGTAGTTAGCTGCAAAGCGCCTAAAATATTAGGAGCAGCAACACTTTACGGGTATGTTCACACGGCGGGGGTCCGTAACGGCTGAAATTACGGGGATGTTTCAGCCTGAAAACATCCCCGTAATTTCAGCCGTACCGGCATGTGCAGGCGCTTGAACGCCGCGTCAATTACGGCCGTAATTAGCGCTGCTATTCATTGGAGTCAATGAATAGCGGCTCCAATTACGGCCAAAGAAGTGACAGGTCACTTCTTCTACGCGGGCGTCTATTTACGCGCCGTCATTTGACAGCGGCGCGTAAATATACGCCTCGTGTGAACAGACAAACGTCTGCCCATTGCTTTCAATGGGCAGATGTTTGTCAGCGCTATTGAGGCGCTATTTTCGGGCGTAATTCGGGGCAAAAACGCCCGATTTACGTCCGTAAATAGGACGTGTGAACATACCCTACTACTGACCCTGCTTCTACACGGTTATACTGTTCGTTGTAAAGCTTTGCTGCTCAAAGTATTTACATTAACCCCTTAATGACCAGCCTATTTTAAACCTTAATGACCAGCCATTTTTTACGTTTTTCTATCGTCGCATTCCAAGAGTTATAACTTTTTTTATTTTTGCGTCGACATAGCTGTATAAGGTCTTTTTTGCGGGACAAGTTTTATTTTTTAATAGCACCATTTTGAGTACATATTATTTATTGATGAACTTTTTTTGGGGGGGGGGGGGGGGAATAGAAAGAACTAAAATTTTGCCACTCTTTCGCGTCCTAAATCTACGCCGTTTACCGTGTGGTATAAATAACACAATAATTTTATTCAGCGGGTTGTTACGATTGTAAGAGGGAAAAGTGTTTTTTGTTTTTTTACTAGTCCCACTAGGGGATCGCTATTATAATACACTGCAATACTTTTGTATTGCAGTGTATTACTGCCTGTCTGTTTAAAACGGACAGGCATCTGCTAGGACATGTGTCTGGCATGACCTAGCAGGCATTCACTACAGGCAGACCTGGGGGCCTTTATTAGGCCACCGGCTGTCATCGGGACACACTTGGCGATCTTATCACCGGGTGTCGGTGGGGGAGAGAGGGAGCTCCCTCCCTCTCTCCAAAACCACTCCGATGTGGTGCACGCTATTGAGCACCGCATCTGAAGGGTTAAACGGGTGAGATCGATACTTATATGGATCCCACACGTTCGAGCAGGGACTCCCTCAGCTACATCTGGCAGCTGAGAGCAGGGAGATTTGACAGCTCCCTGCTCTGTTTATTTATCATGATGCAGTGCTGTAAAAAGGCATATGCATCAGAATAAAGCCCGTTAGTGGCCGATGTGAAAAGGCGTATTGGCGGTCACTAACGGGTTAAAGAGGCTCTTTCACCACATAAGTGGCCTATCTCCTACATAATGTGATCGGTGCTGTAATGTAGATTACAGCAATGTTTTTTATTTTATTTAGAGAGACAATCTATTTTTACCAAGTTATGACCTATTTTAGCTTTATGCTAATGACTTTCTTAATAAACAACTGAGCGTGTTTTTACCTTTTGACCAAGTGAGCGTTGTAAAGAGAAGTGTATGACGCTGACCAATCCGCGTCATATGCTTCTGTCAATTCATGTACTCCGCACATAGTGATGTTGCGTTCACTGTACTCTCACATACACCCTCATTAACTTTACTGAAGTGTCTTGAGAGTGAATAGACATCACCTCCAGCCAGGACGCGATGTCTATTCACACTCCCGAAACTTCGGTAATGTTTGTGGGGGACTAAATGACAGCGTGAGCCCGCTCCATACTTCCCCCTACCCGGCTATGACGTAACTGTATGTCATATGTCGGGAAGGGGTTAAAGAAGAGTTCATCTATGCCTATGCTGATAGGGCCTATAGGTTACATGCGGTGTACAAAATAGCAGCAATGAGGTAAAAAGTGGGGCATATTTCCTATTCATCTTGAGACAGAATCCTGGCGTACATGCTGTGCTCCACATTTATTAACAGGAAAAAACCCTGCAATTCCGCCATTGAACGGCGTGAATTTAAAAAGGCATAGAACAATGTGCGGCGTAAACACGTTACCTTATTCTATTGGTCGGTACGATTAAGACGATACCACATTTGTATAGGTTTTTTATGTTTTATGACTTTTGCACAATAAACACTTTTGAACTAAAATTGCTTGTTTTTGCATAGTATATCCAAGAGCCGTAATTCTTATTTTTCAGTCAATGTAGGGATATGAGCGGTTGTTTTTTTTGCGGGACAAGACATAGTTTTTAATGGTACTGTTTTGGGGTACATGGGACTTATTGATTAACTTTTATGACTTATTTGGGGGGCAATGGAAAAAATAAATTTCGCCCTTGTTTTTTGCATTGAACGGTGTTCACCTTGCGGTTTTAACCCCTTAATGACCGGGCATGTTTGTACCTTAATGACCAAGCCAGATTTGTCAAATCTGGTATGTCTGACTTTATCAGAGAATAACTCTGTGAAAGTTTTGAATATCCAAGTAATTCTGACATTGTTTTTTCGTCACATGTTGTACTTTATTTTAGTGGTAAAAGTAGACTGATACGATTTGCGGAAATTAATTAAAAAATAGAGAAATTGAAGAAATTTTGTAAAAATTATAATTTTTCCCTATTAACTGCAATATGTGACATATATACATACTGCACAATTTTTTTCTAATTAAATATATATTTCCATCTCTACTCTATTTTGGCAGCACTTTTGAAAAAATATATTTTTTTTTTGAGCAATTTGGAAGACTTACAAATTTAGTAATCATTTTATACATTTTGAAGTACATTTTGTTTTCCTGCACCAAGCCAGGTTTTCAGAGTCTCATAGGTGTCAGAATGGTGGAAACCCCCACAAGTGACACCATTTTGAAAACTACACTCCTTAAGGTATTTATTAAGGGGTGTTGTAAGTATTTTGACCCCACAGTTTTTTTTTGTAAGAATTCATGCAAAGCAGGCGTAAAAAAATATAATTTCACTTTTTTCATAAAAGTATCACTTTGAAGACCAATTTCTTTGTAAAGCGACCATGAGAATGAAGAAACACACCCCAAAATATATCACCCTGTTTCTCCTGTTTTCAAAAATGCCCCCATTGTGACCCTAATGCATTGCTTGGACACACGACAGGGCCCGAAAGGGAGGGAGCACCCGGAGGCTTTCAGGACTCATATTTTGCTTGAAAATGTTTTAGGCCCCACTGTACATTTGGAGAGGTTTTGAGCTACCAGAGCGATAGAATCTCCCCATAAATGACCCCATTTAGAAAACTAGACCCCTTAAGGTATTTATCTAGGGGTGTAGTGCGTACTTTGACCCCACAGTTTTTTGCTAAATTTAATGCATAGCAGGTGAAAAAAAAAACAAAAAAACACTTTTTTCATAAAAGTATCACTTTGAAGACCGATTTCTGTGTAAAGCGACCATGAGAATGCAGAAACACACCCCAAAATATATCACCCTCTTTCTCCTGTTTTCAAAAATACCCACATTGTGGCCCTAATGCGTTGTTTGGACACACGGCAGGGCCCCAAAGTAAGGGAGCACCCGGAGGCTTTCAGGACTCATATTTTGCTTGAAAATGTTTTAGGCCCCACTGTACATTTGGAGAAGCTTTGAGCTGCCAGAACGATAGAAACTGCCCATAAACGACCCCATTTCAAAAACTAGACCCCTTAAGGTATTTATCTAGGGGTATAGTTAGCATTTTGACCACACAGGTTTTTCGCTAAATATATTGGAATTAGTCTGTAAAAATTAAAATGTACTTTTTTTCTGAAACAACATATAAATTTTTATTTACAAGGAATAACGAAGAAAATGCACCCCAACATTTGTAAAGCAATGTCTCCCGATTACGACAATACCCCATATGTGGTAATAAACTGCTGTTTGGACCCACAGCAGGGCTCAGAAGGGAAGGAGCGCCATTTGGATTTATGATTTTGCTGGAATGGTTTTCGGTGCCATGTCGCATTTGCAATGCACTGGAGGGACCAAAACAGTGGAAACCCCCCAAAAGTGACCCCATTTTGGAAAAACCATTCAAGAAATTTTTCTAGGGGTATAGTGAGCATTTACACCCCACGGGTCTTTTGCAGAGTTTATTAGAATTAGGGCGCGAAAATGAATATCAACATTTTTTCCACTAAAATGTTGCATTTTCTCATTTTCACAAGGCATAAAGGAGGAAAAAAACAACCATTTTTTATAAAGCAATTTCTCCCGAGTACGGAAATACTCAATAGAGCGGTGTGCGGGCTTATTTCTTGCGGGAGGAGCTGCAGTTCTTATTGGTACCATTTTTTGGTACATAAAAAGTGATTCAAAAGTTGTATTACATTTTTTTTTTTAGAGCGAAGGTGCCCAAAAAAAAAAATGCGATTTTGGCGGTTTCAATTATTACATTTTTTTTAAGGTGTGCACTGTGCAAATTAAATAATGGTATATTGTAATAGTTCGGACTTTAACGGACGTAGCGATACCAATTTTGTTCATTTTTTTACATTACTTTAGAAGAAAAATGCGAAAAGGTGTTTTGTTTTTTTAACTTTAAAAAAAAAAAATTCTCACTACTAATAACTATAATTCTTCTACACATTTTATTAATCAATCCCCTTAGGGGACCTGATCCAGCGATCATTGGATCGCTGGTACAATACACTGCAATACTAATGTATTGCAGTATATTGTTATTCTTACAGGCTTCTGTAACAGAGCGATCGCTGTTCCTGTCCGTTAGTACCGAGGGGGCCTGCTATAATACACAGCCGACACCCGCAGCGTATGGAGCGGGCTCCGAATGTGAGCCGGCTCCATACATCAACCGCCGCACCATGACGGGCAATTAAGTCATAGTGCGCAAAGGGGTTAATGCACAGCGGATGGTTCAAAGTGAAAATTGCAATTTTCCACTGATATGCCATTTTAGTGCATAATATGTTGTGCCACAGAAGACAAATACCTCATAAAACGTTAAGCGGTTTCTCTCGGGTATGGCGACGCTATATGTGTGGGCGCAAACTGCTGCTTGGGCACGCTGCAGGGCTCAGAAGGGAGGGAGCGCCATTTTGCTTTTGGAGCGCAGATTTTGCTTGGTAGATTTTCTGTTTTGGGTTTCGCTGGTGTTTCAGTTTATAATGTGGGGGGCATATGTGCTGTGCGGGGTACATCAGGGTATATGTAATCTGTGCGGGGTACATCAGGGTATAATAAGAGGGTATAATAATGGGGTAAATAAATAATATTTCATAGATATGTGCCCGGTGTTGCACTGATAAATGGCGCCCGATCTTATCCACTTTTGGAACACTCTGCACGTTTTGCATCGCCATAATCTGAAAGGCAGAACTTTTTTATTTTTTCACCACCGGAGCAGTGTGAGGGCTTATTTGTTGCGGGACAATCTGTAGTTTTCATTGGTACCATTTTGGGGTACATGCGATTTTTAATTTTATTTTTTTTTTTATTTTTTTGATCACTTTTTGTTCAATTTTTTTGCAATCCTGAGCAAAAAACAGGAATTCTGACACCGTTTTTTAGGTTTTCTTTTTGCGGCGCTCACCGTATGCTATAAATGACATTTTTACTTTATTCTGCGGGTTGGTACGATTACAGCGATACCATATGTATATAGGTTTGGACCTTTTTTTTTTTAGCGTTTGCACAATAAAATGACTTATTTATAAACAAAAAAAAATTTCTGTCACCATATTCTGAGAGCCATAATTTTTTTATTTTTTAGTCAAAAAAGCTGTGTAAGGGCTTGTTTTTTGCGGGACGGATAGAAGTTTTTATCGGTATTATTTTCGGGTGCATGCGACTTTTTGATCACTTGTTATTCTTTATTTAGGGAGCGGTGGTGACCAAAAAAATTGGGATTCTGTCGTCGTTTTTTATTGATTTTTTTTTTTTGGGGTGTTCATCGTGCGGGGAAAATAACATTACAGTTTTATAGTTGGGGTCGTTACGAACGCGGTGATACCAGATATGTGTACTTTTTTAACGTGTTAATTTTTTTTCTATAATAAAAGACTTATTATAGGAAAAAAAGCATTTGTGTTTATATAACTTTTATTTTTACACTTTTTTTTAAAACATTTTTATTACTTTTTTTTACTTTTTTTACTTGTCCCACTAGGGGACACTCAGACTTGCAGCTTTGATCGCTGCTAGAGTACATTACACTACACACGTAGTGTGATGTACTCTAACTGACATGACTGTCACACTGACAGGAAGCAGAGGAGGAACGGCCGGAGGCTGTTCCTCCGAGGCTTCCGTACATGGCAACCCGGAGGTCATTATCTGTCCTCCGATTGCCGTGACAAGCATCGCTAGCCCCCACGATCACTTTGTGGGGGCTGCCGATGTGCTTCAAACCACTTAAATGCGGCGACGGCAATCCGTCGCCTCACTTAAGGGGTTAACTGCCGAAAGCAGCGGCGATGGTCCGCTGTCCAGCGAGACTGATGTCTCAGCTGTCTAGGACAGCTGTCAGCGCGCGTCGGTCACTCTGTGTTTACACAGAGTGACAGTTTGAAATGCGGACGAAAATGCACGTCCTGGTGCGGGAACTAGCAGCCGACCAGGACGTGCATTTTCGTCCTTGGTCGTGAAAGGGTTAAATTACATATTAAATTTGTTTGGGTCATTGCGGTCACGGAAATACCATATGTGTACTTTTTATTTTTATTTTACACCATTACTAATAAACACTTTTTATGGAATAAAGTTTATTTTTTTACTGTAATTTTTATCAATTTTTATTTCGCATTTATTGCTTATTTTATTAGTTCCACTAGGGAACTTTACTCTGCGATCTTTAGATCGCTGCTATAATGCTTTGGTATACTTAGGCAATAATGCTCTGGTATACTCTGGAATGTCCTATTACGCACATAACCAGGGCAGACCTGCAGGCTTTTATCAGCCCCTCGGCTGCAATGACACCCAATCAGAGGCATGCGATTGGATTTGCGGGCCGCCGACTGGTGAGCGAGGGAGTTCTATCCCTCTGTAAACTATTTACCGCGGCATTTAGCGGGTTAAGCGGCTGCGATCTAAATAAACTTCAATCGCTACCGTTGGAGCACGAGCCCTGCTGTCGTCAGACAGCCGAGCCCCGGCTGCAGTACTTGGTCTGGGCCGCTGTGAAAAGGTGACGGCCTAGCCTAAGGCCCTTTAGTGACCGCGTATAATTGGTCACTAAGGGGTTAAGCTAAGTCAACCTCGCGGTGGTATTACAGAAGGCAAAAGATGTATAGCTAGTGACACCGAATGTATTTTTATATTGGTGTTTGTTTTTTTTTTGTCTTTTACTACTTTTGTAAATTGTTTTTTTTTTTTGTTTTTGTTTTTTGAAAAGTTCATTTTTGTAATTTTCTGAGACCATAACTTTATTTTAGAATGTTTTTTTTTTTTTTTGCCCCTTACACAGTCCAATTTTTCCAATCTGGCGTGTCACTGTGTGGTAATAACTTTGGAATGCTTTCACCTATCTAAGCGATTCTGAGATTTTTCGTGACACATAGTACTTTTAACAAAACGTAAAATAGATCAACCGAAATGTAAAAGCAAAGTAATTCAAATTTTCACTTTAAATTTTGGATTTTTTTCAAGACATTCAGTCATAACACAGAAAATAGTTAATAATTAACATCTCTCATATGTCTACTTTGTTGGCGGTTTTTTTTTGGGGGGGGGGGGTGAAGGGTGCGTTTAACTGCCTTTTTTTATATTTTTAGGATTTTAGAAGGCTTATAACTTTAGCAGCAATTAGTCGAATTTTCAATCAAATTTCCAAATCCTACTTTTTTTTTCTAAATGACTAATACAGTTGACATTGAGGGGCCTATAAAATAGAACCCCATTTTAGAAACTGCACTCCTCACACATGCAAAACGGTGTTTCGTTTAGTTAGCCCTTTAGGTGTTTCACAAGAATTCAAGCAAAGTGGAGGAAGTTTCTAGACTCTATTTATTTGTTTTTTTAAAGATTTTCCATTTTAATCCATTTTTTTTCCTATATACAAACCTCTATTACCCTGATTCTGCAGTTTGTAGGAATATTCCATATGTAGCCCTAGTGCGCCACTAAAATACAGTGCTCTGAAATAAAGAACCACCTAATGGATGTTAGGGCCTTGATTTTATTAGGACATTTTTCAGGCACAATTTCGCATTTATGGAGCTCCTAAATTACTAGTACAATGGAATCTCCCAAAAAGTGACCCCCATTTTGGAAACTACACCCCTCAAGGAATTTATCTAGGGGTGTATTAAGCATTTGGACTCCACAGGCGGTTTATAGACATTTTCATGTTAACCGCTTCCCGACCGCCCACAAAAAATTCATGTCGGCGCTTGCTGGGCTCTGCAGCGCCGATGTGAATTCACGGCGGGTGTTAAAAGCGCGATCGGGTGTCTTAGAGTACCCCGGACACCCGGATCGCGTTGTTAACCCCTGCCTCTGGTCCCAGAGACCTCATTGGTTCAGGTCCTAATCATGTGATCGCAGGGAAAGTTTGTTGCAGCAACAAACATTCCCGTTTTTTTGCTATAACAAACTTTCCCAGGGACCGATTGCGGGTGCTGCCATCGGTTGGTCATGGCAAAACCGGAGGCCATACAACGGCATCCGGGTCTGACATGCACGGACGCTTATGAGGACCAGCCAGAGGTTGGTCCTCATAGGCTTTCCTGTCAGTGTGACTCTCCGCGTCACACTGACAGCTGCTATAATACATTACGGTGTAATGTATTATAAACTATCAGTGCTGTAGGTCTTCAAGTAAAAAAATAAAAGTGTAAAAGTAAGTTAAGTTCCAAAACCCAAAAATGCTTTTTTTTCCCCTAGAAGTCCTTCATTATAGGGAAAAAATGAAACCGCTAAAGTACACATTTGGTATCACTGCGACCCAAACCATAAAAATATAGTACTTTTCCCGCACGGTGAACACCGCAAAAAAAATTATTAAAAAACCATGCCAAAATCCCTTTTTTTGGTCACCACCCGCCCAAAATATAGAATAAAAAGTTATCAGAATGTCACATATACCCCAAAATAGTATCGCTAAAAACTACAACCCGTTGCGCAAAAAACAAGCCCTTACACAGCTTTTTTTGACTGAAAAGGAAAAAAGTTATGGCTCTCAGAATATTGTGACACAAAAAACAAATTATTTTATAAAAAAACTGATTTTTATTTCACAAACGCTACAAAACATTAAAAAAAATTATATACATATGGTATCACCGTAATCTTATCGACACGCAGAGTAAATGAAAATGTCATTTATAGTGCACGGTAAACACATTAAAAAATTTGTTAGAATTTGTTTTGTTTTTTGTTTTTTTTGTCAGCTTCCTTGCCCAAAAAAATCACATGTACCCCAAAATGGTACCAATAAATACTACAGATTGTCCCGCAACAAATAAGCCCTCACACAGCTCCGGTGGAGAAAAAATAAAGTTCTGGCTCTCAGAATATAGCGAAAGAAATTGTGCAGAGCGTTCCAAAGCAGATAAGACTAGGCACCGTTTATCAGTGCGACACTGGCCACACATCTGCGGATTATTATTTATTTACCCCATTATTATACCCTCTTATGCCCTGATGTACTCCGCACAGATTACATATGCCCCCACATTATAAACTGAAATACCAGCAAAACCCCAAACAGAACTACCATGCAAAATCTGCGCTCCAAAAGCCAAATGGTGCTCCCTCGCTTGAGCCCTACAGCGTGTTCAAACACCAGCTTACATCCACATGTGACATTTTATACCCGGGAGAAACCGCTCAACGTTGTATGAGGTATTGGTGTTCTGTGGCACAAACTGGGCACAACATATTGTACATTAAAGGGAAGGTGTCACGAAAAATTTTTTTCTTTATAGGTTATTGCTTTTAGTATGTTAAAATAAATGTTATTTATTTGTTTTTGTGTTTTTACTTTTTTCTTTCTTTTACTTCTTTATGGGGGCTGCCATTTTTTTTCCCCTCTCTGTATGTCGATTAACGACACATACAGAGATGGAATACGGCACATACATCCCCATAGAGAATGCGAACGGGAAGCCGCTCCCACACAGTCCAAAAGGAAGGTCTTCGGCAGAGCGACATACGGTGCCATTTTCATGTGGTCCAGAAGCCGCGGCCGGACAGTAAGATGACTACTTCCGGTCGCGGCTTCCGTCCATATGTTCAGAAGCAAGGACAGGGAGCGGAGGCAGCGGCAGGAGCAGGTAAGTTATGTTTGTGTATGTGATGTGTGTGTTTGTTATACGGTGTGATTACCACTGTACCTAATCCTCCTACACTGTGCATTCGCTCAAAAAATGGCGGCACACAGTGTAGGAGGTTCGAACATTCAACCCCCTCCTTTCTCCTGGCACTAGCCAGGATTAAGGAGGGGGGATTGTTTGAGCACACTAGAGCGAGTGTGTCTTCTCCAATTTTGCAGCATAAAGCAATGAGGTTGCTTTACCACATGCCAATGCTGCAATTTTGGGAATTGCTCCCTCTAGTGACCAGCACATGGAAATGTTATAAATTAGAATCTAATTTATAATATTTCCTGACTTGTGAAAAAATTAGAACAATGTGTCATTTATATACTATCTGTTTAACTAAAAAAAAAAAAAAAATTCTAGCGACCACATTCCCTTTAAAATGGCATATCAGTGGAAAATTGCCATTTTCACTTTGCACCATCCACTATATATATAGATATAGATGGAGCGGGCTCATGCGCTGAGCCTGCTCCATATGCAAAATTGTTTCCTGTAAAGTGGCCTTAAAGTGAACCTGTCACCAGCATTTCACTTATTAAACCAGCAATACCTGGTGATAGTGGGTGAAAAATCTTTTTTTATGTAACCTATAATTATCCTCTAAGTAGGCTCTACCTTTTTAAGTATTTTGTTTTTCAGTGTTCATGTGCCATTACCTCCTTACTTTTGATTGACCACACACACACACACACACAATCCTGCGCTTGCACATTGATCTGGTGCGCGTTCATCTTGGGACACCATAGCGGTGCATGCACATTAACTAGATTTGAGGCTCGAACGAAGCAGACAAATGAGACGAGATTTCAGTAGTCAGGGTGGTCTAGTTTTCGGAGGATAAGAGGAGTGAAGGAAACTGCAGAATTACCATAGAAGGTGCAAAATGTTTTCAGACCGTTTACGGTCGAAGGAGGATTTTAGGAGAGGAGATAATGCAAATGAACTTTTGACAGCGATGGCTGAGCGTTCAATAGGTGAAATGCTGGTGACTGGTTCCCTTTAACCCCTTCCCACTGCAGCCACTTGTGCATTTTTTTTCTCTCAATTTGAATCTGCTTTTGAAACCGTTATATCACACACTATTTACTAATTAACAATTCCCATATGTCTACTTTATGTTGGCATAAATTATTATTTTTTTTAAATCCTTTTATTTTTCTAAAGTTACAAGGCTTAAAGTTTAGCAGAAATTTCTCACACTTTCAAGAATTTCAAAGGCCTATTTGTTTAGGGACCAGTTCAGTGCTGAAGTGGCTTTGAGGGGCCTATATATTAGAAACCCCCATAAACTACCCCATTTTAAAAACTGCACCCCTCAAGTATCTTAAAGGGAATGTGTTAGCAAAAAATGTATTTTTTTTTTAGTTAAACAATTAGTGTGTGGGTGATTAAACATTGTTCTAATTTTTTTTATTTTTTTCATGAGTCAGGAAATATTATAAATTAGATTCTAATTTATAATATTTCCCAGTGCTGGTCACTAGATGGAGCAATTCCCAAAATTGCAGCATTGCATGTGGTAAAGCAACCACATTGCTTTATGCTGCAAAATTGGGAAAAACTCACTCGCTCTAGTGAGCTCTCAGAATCTCCCCTCTCCTTTATCCTGGCTAGTGCCGGGAGAAACGAGGGGATTGAACGGTCAAACCTCCTACACTGTGTGTCGCCATTTTTTGAGCTAACACACAGTGTAGTAGGTTTATATACAGTAGTAAACACACACTGAAACACGAACATACATAGAAGTCGCCGCCGCTCCCTCCGGTCCGTCCGCTCCGTCTGCTGCCGCTGCTCCATGTGCACAAGTACGGAAGCCGCGACCGGAAGTAGTAATCTTACTGTCCGGCCGCGACTTCCGGTCCACAGGAAAATGGCGCCGGACGGCGCGCAGTTCAACTTGGACTTTGTGTGAGCGGCGCATGCGCCGTTCCCACACAGACGGCGTACAACATAGTGGATGGAACGGGCCCCGTTCGCATTCACTATGGGACTGGGGCTGCCGTATTCCATGTCTGTATGTGTCGTTAATCGACACATACAGAAATGGAGTAAAAAATGGCAGCTCCCATAGGGAAGAAAAAGTGTAAAAATAAAAAAAAGTAACACACAAACACACAAATAAATATAAAAGTTTTTAATAAAAGACTAAAATCAAACTGATGTTAAAAAAAATATTTTCGTGACACTATTCCTTTAAAACAGCATTTAGAAAGTTTCTTAACCTTTTAGGTGTTGCACGGGTTTTACCAGAGAAACACAAATCAATATTGTCCAGATTCTGTTTTTTTTTTTTTGTTTTTTTTTGTGTTTTTTTTTTTAGAATTCTCCCACATGTGGCCCTTGTGTGGTAATTGACAAACACCGGCCTCAGAAGCAGAGAAGCACCTAGTGAATTTTGGGGCCTTCTTTTTATTCGATTATATTTTAGGCACTATGTCAGGTTTGAAGAGGTCTTGTGGTGCCAAAACAAAGAAGGAAAAAATAATTTCCACTAGGAATAAAGGTGAAAAAGCCCCCTAACATTTGTAAAGCAATTTCTTCAGAGTATGGAAACACCCCATATGTGGTCATGAACCGCTATTTGGGCACATGGCAGGTCTCGGAAGAGAAGGAGCACTATTTGGCTTTTTTTAGCACAAATTATGCTAGATTCGTTTCTTAGGAACCATGTCGCTTTTGAAAAGCCCCAAAGTATGGTTGGGCAATTAATAAAAAAAAAACCCAGAAAACAAAATTCAGTTCAATTAACGGACTTCCTCATTTGCATCTGTTTTTCAATTTAAAAAAATAAAATTTAATCAATTTCCCCCCTGTTTAAACTGTATCTGCATCTTCAGGATGCAGATACCGTTGAGTCCAATGGTAGAGCAGGGAGCCGTAAGATCCCTGCTGTACCGTTCACTATGTATCGCCGGACGCGAGGCAGTGGCATTGTCGCGCTTTTCTGCACAAAGCCGCACAGACCGGAAGAGCAGAGGGATCTCCTCCACTTGTCGTTGGAATGGGGTTACGTGAGTGCGTATAATATTGGGGCTGTGTGGGGGCAGCTATATGGGGCATTATACTATCTGAAAGGGCAGCTATGGGGCATTATACTGTGTGTGGGGGAGCTATGGGGGCTTTGTATTGTGTGGGAACAGTGTCGGGTTATATACAGTAGTATACAGCAGGCTCGGGATAAATATTCAGTGGAGTGACATTCAAAAAGGTGTGGCCTAAACCGTTCATTAATCTTAATCGAGGTTACATGTTCAATTAATCGTGATTTTGTTTTAGGTCCTAGCCTAAGTGACTCCTTTTGGGAAACTACACCCCTTGAGGTATTCATCTAGGGGTGTAGTGAGAATTTTGACCCCATAGGTGTGTGTTCGATTTTTCGAGTTGGACAGTGGGGAAAAAAAAATTCCCAATAAGATGTAGATTTAGCTTAAAAGTTAATTTCCTCTACAAATGTTGGGGTTCTTTTTCTTCTGTATTTAAGAAACTTCTCGAGTATGGCAATACCCCATATGTTGTCATAAACGGCTGCCTGGGCACATGGCAGGGCTCAGAAGGGAAGGAGTGCCATTAGCTTTTGGAGTGCAGATATTGCTGGATTGGTCATGGGGAGCTGTGTGGCCAAAAGAGTGGACCCCCCCCCCCCCCCCCAAAAAAAAGTGACCTTAATTTGGAAACTACAGCCCTCAAGATATTCACCTAGGGGTGTATAGTGAGCATTTTAACCCCACAGGTGTTTTTCAGAAATTAGTGTGCACGCGATGTTGCGGAGTGAAAATGTCAACTTTTCCACAGATATGCCATCTCCGTGTCAAATATGTTGTGCCCAGCATGTGCCACTGGAAACACACCCCAAAATTTAAGCGGGTTCTCCCTGGTATGGCGATGCCATATATGTGGAAGTAATCTGCTGTTTGGGCACAGCAGGGAAGGAGCGCCATTTGGCTTTTGGAGCGCAGATTTTGCTTGGTGGTTTTGTTTGAAATACCATTAAAACTCAAGTTTATAATGTTGGGGCATATGTAAGCTGGGCAGAATACATCCGGACGTTATCAGGTGGTATAATGGGGTAAAAAAAAATAAATATTTTGCGCTTTGAAGCAATCCTTTATGCACAGGCCAGTGTCTCACTGATAAATGGTGTCCTTTCTTGTCCCTCTTTTGGTACACACTCTACACTTTTGCAGTTTGGAGAATTTTACTGGGAAAGTTTTGTCCTGGTATAATATGGGCACCCTCGTTTCCAACTACGGTACTTTTTTATTTTTTCCTAAAAGTAGTGGTATGAGGGCTGCTTTTTTGTGGGGCGAGCTGTGGTTTTTATTGGTACCATTTTGGGGTACATGAGCATTTTTTTTATTTTTTACTCTATTTTGAGAGGCTTAGTGACTTGAAAAAAAGCAATTCCTGCAGTGTTTTTTTGTTTTTTTTTTAAAATGCTGCATTCAATCTGTATAATTTTGGCTTCGTTCACATCCGCGTCCGGGTTCAGTCAGACCTTTCCTTTTGGGGAACCCATGAACGGAAACCGTAGCTCTGCGTTTGCATTACTATTAATTTCAATGGTAATGCTTCCGTTGCTAGTGGTTTCCATCTGTCTCCGTTCCGTAAGGTTTCAGTTTTTTTTTTGTTTTTTTTGGCGGAATCAATAGGATATCACAAATCAATGGTAACACAAACGGAAAGCTATGGTACATTAAGAATTTTTTTTAGAAAATTGTTACATATCGCTTTAATTTTTATTAACATTGTTTTTGGGGAGGGAATTGGGGGGAAAAAAAACAAGGATTATTTTTCACATTTTAAATTTATGCTGTTCACTATACAGCATAAAAAATATTATGTTAACTGTTATTTTGTGTTATTATGGCAATATATTATAATTGTTTTAGGTTTTAAATTTTTTTTACTACTTTTGCACAATAAACACTTTTAATCCCTTAATGACTGGGCCTGAAAAGATCTTAATGACCAACTAAATTTCTCAGTTTTTACCTCTGCATTTCGGCAGCCATACATTTTTATTTGTTATTTTTTCCATTGACGTGGCCATATGAGGCTTTTTTAATTTTTTTTTTTTTTTTTTTTTTTTATGCGGGAGAAATAGTATTTTTTTTTTTTTTTTTTTCATAGTTTGGAGGTAGAAAAATTATTTTTACGGCGTGAATATAAGAAAGTGATTCTCTGCACTGTTTTTCTTTTACTTTTTATCCCATTCACGTTTCACAATAACCCGTTAGATTAATTCTTCAGGTTATTATAGTAGTTTAGATACCTAATGTGTAGGTTTTTTTTTGTTTTTATTTAGTGTAGGGGCAATAAAATATATTTTATGCAAAATAATACCCTTAATGGGATTTTAAAAAAAACACAAAAAAGGTCATGTCCACACGGCTTATTTTCAACCTTTTTTTTTTCGGGCCGAAAAATCGGTAGCCGAAATCCTCCAAACATCTGCCCATTGATTTCAATGGAAAAACTGCTTTCTGTTCAGACGGGCCATTTTTTTTTACGTGGCTGTTTTTGAAAAACTGCTGCGAAAAACTGCATGTCACTACTTGGGACGTTTTTGGAGCAGTTTTTCATTATAGACTATAGAAAACGGCTGTGAAAAATGCAGCGATAATCGCAAGTGGCTTAAACATCTGAAAATCAGGAGCGATTTTTGCCTTGAGAACAGCTCCGTATTTTCAGAAGTTTTTGACTCCGCGTGTGAACATAGCCTAAGGGATAACATTTTATAACTTTTATTTTTTTACTTGTAATGTATTCGCATACTCCTGTATGCTAATACATCATACTGTGTCACTCTGACACAGGCTGCTCTTAGGTCAGCACAGTCTGCCCGAACAGTAGGCTTAATGAACAGACAGCCCTGGGGATCTACAGAGGGATTTCCCAGTGTTTGATCTAGTCATCGGAAACCTGGTGACGTGAGCAAAGTGGAGAGTTCCCTTTTGATCTCGCCGTGGTCACTGACCAAGGCGATCAAATGGTTAAACTGCTGGGGGTCCGAATTTTTTCCGACCCCAGTTGTATTTAATTTAGGGTGTCTCCTCCCTTGGTCAGACCCCTTAAATGCTGCAGTCTCTTTTGTCTGCAGTATTTAAGTGGTAAAATGGCTGGGATCATCGGTTTCTCAGATCCTGGCCTTCGCAGCTGGAACCAAGTAATCTGCGTCAGCTGAATTTCTGCGGTGACCACATGGGCACAGCTTCCGTTCCCGTGCGATCAGCATCATGTGAATGAGGGAATGATACACTTTCTGTGACTTGCATGTTGAAGGGGTTACATTCCTACTCCCCTTAAGTAAAGACCTGACACAATTTTTTTTTTTTTTTTTTTTTTTTTCTTGTAAATTAAATGCAGAATAACATTCTGACTTTTTTTTAAATTTCTCACCCTGTTTTTTTTTTTTCTTCTTTAGGTATGGTCATTAGTCGACTTGGGCTTTTATGATCGCTAATTTATGTTTGCAACCTGCCATTTGATGGAAAGACCACAAGAATCTGCTATACAATATAAGCCTGATTTGTTCTTATACTTTCAATTTTATTTTCTAGTATATAAAAAGTACTCTTCCTTATATTCCAAATAAACATGGTGTACTGTTGTTTTTTTTTTTGTTTGTTCTTTCTTCTAGGTGCTTTTCTTTTCCCCCCTTAGGTGTTTTTTGACTAACAAAACAGTGTCAGGATTGTAAAGTCTGTTCACATATTTAGGCTCAAATGTGTTTTTGCGTCTGCAATTCAGCCGCAAAAATGCTTACTCATTTCTATGGGCCCATGCACACGACCGTGGTTTCCACAAAAAAATAGGACAAGTCATTTTATGGGCCACATTTGCGGTTCGGGCTACTAAGTCAATGCACATCTTGTATGTGCACGGTCCGTGATTGGGGATGACACTGGTCGTCTGTGCTGTAATCACATTTTTTTTTTTACTTTTTCACACAATCAGGAACTGGGGTTTGTCACTGCTTAAATTGGCCACCTTTCTTATTGTGCACAGGTCGTTTTTGTTTTTTTTTGTTTTTTTTTTGTAGCTGGGAGTTAGTTTCACAACAGCTGAGGGGCCACTGGTGTTGCTGACCACAGTTTTAGCATCTTTGGGAGTTTCATAAAGAGCCACCCTGGAAAAGTGGTTGCTTTGATTGGGTTCACGGGACACTTGTTCTGCCAATTGCTGTAGATTTTACATAAATGTGAGATGGGGATATTCCTTTTAAAGACCATGGACATAAGGGTATGTTCACACATAGCGTAAATACTGCAGATTTTATTGCAGAAAATCCACAGTGTATCACAGTAGTAGCAGAGTGGATGAGATAGGAACAAATCTGCAGGAAAAAAAAAAGCTGAAAAACGTTCATAAATTTCCTGCAGTATGTGTTTGGTTTAACTGCAGCATGTCAATTTATTCTTTGGCATCTCCTATTCTTTTGCAGGTTTCCTTTGAATTTAATCGGGTGGTACAAATTGCAAATGTTGTGTTTTTTTGTGGCACAGATGTGACTCCATTGCAAAAAAATGCAATTCAGGAAAAAAACCTAACTTTTGGTTTAAGATTAATAAAAAGGTTTATACTTCCCCCAGTTTCTGTTTTCATTGCTATGACCGCCAAGGTGGTAAGTATGAATGTGTTTGTTTTTTTTTCTCCCAACCACTGTTTGTTTTCTGCAGCAGACATTTCGCCTGAAAAATTGCACACACACTGTGGTGCGGGTTTTTTTTTCTGGTGGAATGCCCAACGAGTTCCAGGACCAATACCCTGTATGCTTTTCTGCAGCATATCCATCCTGTTTGAACATGGCCTAATCCCTAAGGGTATGTTCACACGGCTATTGTCAGCCGGTTTTCGGGCGGTAAACGCCCAAACAACGGCAAAAAATGTGGGGGCTGAACGCCTACACACATCTGCCCATTGATTTTAATGGGAAAAACAGCGTTCCGTTAAAAACGGCCATGTAAAAAAATTGCATGTCACTGCTTGAGCTGGTTTTCATTGACTTAATAGAAAAACAGCTCCATAAACAGCCGTCAAAAGTGCTGCAAAAAACAGCCGGTTTTTGTTAAGCGTGTGAACATAGCCCAAGGGTATGTTCAGTGGTTTCGGCCATTTTTTTGGGCCGTGAATGCCTGAAAAATCGGATGCAGAATGCCTCCAAACATCTGCCCTTTGAAATCAATGGGAAAAACAGCATTCTGTTCCGAAGGGCTGTTATTTTTTACGCATCCGTTTTGAAAAACAGCCGCGCAAAAAAAACTGCTGCGAAAAAGAAGTGCAGAACACTTCTTGGGATGTTTTTGGAGCTGTTTTTCATAGACTCTATTGAAGAAAAGCTTAAATGCCATGAAAATCGCAAGTGGTTTCAAAAACGCCTGAAAGTCAGGAGCTGTATTCCCTTGAAAACAGCTCTGTATTTTCAGATGTTTTTTGAGTTTGCGTGTGAACATACACCCTAATTAGCGAGGTGTGAATATAGCAATGCTGAGGGGTTCAATAACCGTCAACAGTGGGGCATTTAATATAAAGTATAAGTACTGATTTTGTTTTTTGGACAGACCAGACTCTCCACCCAAATAACATACTATGCACATACACTATATGGACAGAAGTATCGCGATACACTTTTCACTTATTAAATTCAGGTGTTTCTGTCCTATTCCACAGGTGTATAAAATCAAGCACATAGCCATGCAGTCTGCCTTTACAGACATTTGTGAAAGAATGTTTGTTCTAAAGGTCTCATTAAATTCGAGAGTGGTACTGTTACAGGATGCCACCATTGCAACAAGACAGTTTCTGATTTTGTATTGGGTTTTATTTACAAAAATATCCAGTTTTAGTTTAAAATTTATTTCTGATTGGTATTCACAAAAAAAAAAAAAAATTGCAACCGCTATTCTTGGTCATGTCTTTTTACATATTTTACTAAATATCTGAAAAACCACCATGCTAAACAAAAGATGCATGGATCTATATTGCCAATGGTAAGACATAATGTGATTACAGTAGCTAGGTCATACCATAGTATACTGCAGTGACTATCTAATACAAAAAACCTATAGAGGAAGAGGTCAAGTACAACTCACATAATGTGTGATAGAAACAAATTTCTTTATGGACAAACAGACACAAATAATTAAAAAATGAGTCCTACAATGTAAAAAAAGGCATCAGCCCATGCAGGATACATGGAATGGTATTGGGACATAAGCATATATTATAGAGACCCAAGATTAGATGCTGATATCAGTACTAAGCTGAATACATATAACATGTAGGAAGCAGTGTATTTATAAAGTGCCAATGTGCAAAAAATAGTGTGCTTCTGGTAGGGAAGACACCATTTACTGGTATCAGAAATTATAACCAGTAAAGGTAAGTTGCATAGTAAGACAATACAAAAAAGCCAATGTATGCAGAGTACAGCCTAAATCTAGTGAACAAGCAGCCACAGGAGTCTAATACAAAAAGCGATAGTACGTACCCCGATTCATGTCACCGCATGGGGGAGACGCTAGACCCGACGCGCGTTTTGGCGAATGCCTTCGTCCGGGGGTGGCGTCTTCCCAGCGGGACCCTCCCTTATATATTGGCGTAATCAGATGTAATTCACATCAGTGAAGACAGTGCAAGAGGTTTGCTGGCGACAAGCCGGGGGTAGCAAGATGGCTGCTGCCCCACTTCCGGAACCGCGCCATCGGAGCGGACGTGAGCCAGCGGTGTCTGACAGTGCTGTCCACGTCCAGCTACGATTAGAGACTCGGCCGAGAATGCGTGAGCCACTCCCCCACCCCTAGCCAGCGCACACCCCTCTCCCACCGTGCCACTGAAGGAAAACATAGATCGGAAAACAAATGTAAGTAATAAAGATAAGTATGTATATATGCATGTGAGACAAATGGGAACATTAGAGGAAGTATATACTTATTTAAAAGGGTGCAATATATATAAATGCACATTGTCGGCAAAAAGAAAAGAAAGAAGAATGCATAAGTGCATGTGACAATAAAAGAGGACGGTCCATAACAATAAATAAGGAAGATACACAATATGTGTAATAAGGGACCGATACAGAAGAAAAAGAAGAACAAATGATTAATGAGTGAAGAAAAAAAGAAGGAAGAAACAATACTAGTGAATGGTGATAATAAACGGAAAAATATATATATATGTATATGTCTGGAAGTGTAATTGATATACAATATAAAATTAGATTAGAGATGTGTGCAAAATTTATTAAGTGCATAATCGATAGTGATTATAATTATAAATACATTGATAAAAAATATGTATATACAAAAAATACATACAAAAGCTGTCAATAAATGTATAAATATCTACATGTATATATATTAATATTCAATAAAAATCAGTAATATATGCTAGATTATGAAGTGCATAGTTACTAGTAGTTACAAATACATTAGTAATAAAACATATATATATATATATATATATATATATATATATATATATATATATATATATACACATACCGTGGTTACTATGACAAATATAAGAACACGTATATATTGTGACAAAAATAAATAAAAAAACACCACAAATAAAAAGAAAGAACAATATTGATAATAAATTGAGCAGAAAGAAATAACACATGCTCATTAAACAATGGGCATATATATTATTTTTTTTTTTTTATCCCCTCCAATGTCCATGGCCTCCAGTATCTTCCAAATGTGTTTCCAAGCATAACTGCGTATCTGTATACCTTAACCGGTTAAGGCCTAGGCTGTTTTACAGCTAAATGACCAGAGCAAATTTGACAATTTTGCTATGCGCTTCTTTAGATGACTATAACTCTGCAGGTGAATAAAGTTCATCTTTGAATTTTACACTCTTTTTAAAGGACAGATAGGGCTTTGTTTTAGTGGCATTTGTCAGTATATATAATTTTTATTTTTTTCTCTAAAGTGGGCAAAATTGGAAAAAAATGCAAGAATTTAGCAATTGCGTCAGTTTATGATAGCATTGTTCACACACGGTATGGACCACGGACAAAATTAATCTCCTTTCGCATTCTTCCACTTCTCCCGTGCATGGGGATACCAAATATTTGTGCCTTATTCACTGTGCGGGCATGTGCCAGGGCTTGGCATAAAAGGAGGCTTTTTGGCCTTTTCGGTCCAGGAATTTTGCATTTGATTTTATAGCAGCATACTGTTTTCTGGGGGTGTAATGCTGCTGAAACATTAGAATCACCCCATAAATGACTTCATTCACACAAGTAGACCCCACAAGGTTTCCTTCAAGGGGTTTATCATATTTTTAGCAAGTTCAGTTTTCTTCTGAAAGTTTCTTGAATAAGATGGAACAAAATAAAATCAGCGCTTTTTTTAGCAAATGCGTCAGTTTAGGCTAGTATTTTTCACACACGGTATAGACCACGGACAAAATTAATCTCCTTTCACATTCTTCCACTTCTCCCGTGCATGGGGATACCAAATATGTGTGCCTTATTCACTGTGCGGGTATGTGCCAGGGCTTGGCATAAAAGGAGGCTTTTCAGTCCAGGAATTTAGCATTTGATTTTATAGCCGCATACTGTTTTCTGGGGGGCGTAATGCTGCTGAAACATTAGAAACACCCCATAAATGACTTCATTCACACAAGTAGACCCCACAAGGTTTTCTTCAAGGGGTTTATCATATTTTTAGCAAGTCCAGTTTTCTTCTGAAAGTTTCTTGAATAAGATGGATCAAAATAAAATTAGCAATTTTTTAGCAAATGCGTCAGTTTATACCAGCATTTTTCACACACGGCATAGACCACGGCCAAAATTAATCTCCTTTCACATTCTTCCACTTCTCCCATGCATGGGGATACCAAATATGTGTGTCTTATTTATCACATAGAGAAGTAGGAGGGCGGACGATAGAAGAAGCTTATTTCACAAATCGCTTTTTTTCAAAGCTGGTTTTACAAAACTCAACAGAGTTTCTATAACACTTCCAAAATATCTGCTCTTGAAGCAGAAATCCCAAAATATTAATCTAGGGTTATAATGGGAATTTATTTTTTTGGGTTTTCTAAAATAAGAAATTGCAGGTTTATGCAAATGGAGCTTTCCAGCAGATGAAATTTAGAGAATATGCAAACATGACATCCACCCCCCACCCATTCCCTCCCTCACCCTTGGAGTAAAATCAGGGGAAAAATAAAAACGTAATGTAGGGAAAATATATTTTCAACGAATTAACTAAAATCTAATAATTCAGAACAGTGTGGTATTTTTTAAAACATGGCTCAATGCACAGGCCTGGTTGTGAGGGACATGAGGGACAGAAATATCGGGAATCTTTGCGGTGCCCGTCTTTTCTGCAGACGCGGCACTTTTTCTGGGGCTTGCTTCTGGTTGCTGTTGGGGGAATCCGACTGATGAAGTGTCTTTCAGTCAGTCGCGTGACATCCTCAGACTGGGGGCATTCTCGGGTGTCCTGAACATCAAAAATGAAGCCTTCAATAATTTTTTCCTGGAAATCCAGTTATGTGTCTCTGCCTCTGTTTTTTTTGTAGAGCACAAATGAGTTGTGGCTGGCCACCTGTAACAAATAAATGGCCACTTTTTTGTACCAGGTTTTAGTTTTGCGTTTGACTAAATAGGGCTGTAAAACCTGGTCGCTTAAATCCACCCCCCCCCCCCATGTACTTGTTATATTCGGACACGCTCACTGGTTTGTGCTTGTCCGATGATGCCCCCCTTTCCCTCACTGCCACTGTTCCTGTGTTATGAATCGTGCTTAGCACATACACATCTTTGCGATCCCTGAACTTGACCGCCAGCAATTCTTCAGATGCATAAGCACAGGAGTCCCCCTTTACCATGCGCTTCCCCACTAATTGCTGTGGAAAACAAATTCTGTTTTTGCGCATGGTACCACATGCCCCAGTCCTTGCAGCATGCAAATGCCTAAACAGGGGCACACTCGAATAAAAATGATCACAGTACAGGTGGTACCCCTTGTGAAGCAGAGGCTGCATTATCTCCCACACGATCTTACTGCTGGTAGAAAGATCAGGGGGGCATCCAGGAACATTTATTGTGCGGTCCCGCCCTTCATAAATCCTGAAGGCGGTGGTATATCCTGACCTGCTTTCACACAATTTGTAGAGCTTAACGCCATATCTTGCCCTTTTGGAAGGTAGATATTGGCGAAAGCTAAGTCTGCCATGAAAGTTGAGGAGGGATTCGTCCACACTTACATTCTGCTCAGGGGTGTAAAGTTGCAGAAATAAATTATTCAGGGAATTTATTAGCGGTCTTATTTTAAACAAGGTACTTGGGGGGGGCCTTGTCATTGAAGTGGAGGAACCTCATTATTGTCTCATAACGAGACCTGGGCATTACTGCAGAATATACTGGGTGGCTTGGGCGGGTCTTGTTGACCAGTAAGACCTAATGGAGGGCTTTTTGACAATACCCATATTTAGGGTGAGCCCCAAAAATTTTTTTAATTCCTGCTAATTGGTGGGCGTCCAATCTCTGGCATGGGTGGATGAAGGTTTCTGCCTTATATATTGAGTGGCATATAAATTCGTTTCGTGGACAATCAGATTTAGGATGTCGTCCGTTATAAATAAATGGAAGTAATCCATTTGGACAAAATTTGTATTGTCCACGGTTATGCCAGGAGTGGCAGTAAATCCGTGGATTCTTGGCCCAAAAGATGGGGCAGGTGCCCATACAAGAGCCTGGACTGGAGGGACCAGGCTGTCCCGTGCTACAGCGCTACTTGGCCCTGCGCTTTCATGTTCTGCAGTTTCAACTACGTCAGGGATAACGTCCACTGAAGATGAACCTGAAGTGACGCTGTCATCGTCACTACCTAAAACAGGTTCCATCTCGGACGCCATCTCTGATGCGGTCTCCGACTCAGACCACAGCATGGCGTATGCCTCGGCGCTAAACAACTTCCTCGCCATAACGTAACTAACACTAACTAAACAAAGTTTTATTTTTTTTATGAAACACACAAACTAACTGGTATATAGATTTACACTACCGCTAACAAAAAAATAAACCGCTATTGCTATATATATTATATATATGTGGATATATATATATATAATTATATACTCCCTACCTGCCTATTCTAATAGAATAAAAGAAAGAAAGGTAGATAGATAGAAAAAAAGATAGATGGATAGATAGATTGTATAGATAGATAGAAATCTATCTATACAGAGAATGTTTTATGAGTGTAACTGTATTTTTTTGTAACTGTATTCTTCTGGCAGCAATTCTCCCGAGTCTCTTCTTCTCCTCAAACTGAAACAATGTTTGAGGAGAAGAAAAGAGGCAGGAGATTTACTGCCAGAAAAGTCAAAATAAAACAAATGTGGTCGCTGTGATAGGTTTTCACAGCGACCACATGTTCAGGGACCATCAGATTGGTCCCTGATACTCTGCACAGTGCCCAGAGCTGTTGGTAACAGCGTGGGCACAGGGCTGTGTGCACGCGATCGCGTGCACACTGTTTTATATGCAGAAATGCATGTGATCGCTGTGATTGGTTGTCACAGCGATCACATGTTCAGGGGCCAAAAGATTGGCCCCTGACATTCTGCCCAGTGCCCATGGCTGTTAGCAACAGCCAGGGCATAAAGCTGTGTGCACGCGATCGCGCGTGCACAGTCTCTGAAGTGCCGCCGTAAATAGTCTATACGGCGGATTTCAGAGACCCTGACCGCTGGCCGTATAAATACGGCCAGCGGTCGGGAACCTGTTAAAGGTTGAAGAATTCATAAAAGAGGGTAGTTAACAAGGTAATGACTATATGCATAAAATAACAATTAATTAAAAAATATATATATTTTGTAATATGTTAAAAAAACTAGACCCGCAAGGAGTCAGTGGTTCAAAGAAATGGAGCGAAGTTCAGAGATTCATTTAGGCCCAGTGGATGCATTGACCCAAGGGTCCAAATCCAGCGTGCTTCACATTGTGCTAATTTTTGTTTGATATTACCCCCTCTCATGTTTGTAACAATGTGATCAATGCCTCTCACCTTTAATTTCGTTGGATCGCAAGAGTGATGTGTTTTGAAATGTCGCGGTATCGGTTTTAGGGTCTCCTCGGCCTCCTCATTCGCTGCTCGTCTGATGTCAGACATATGCTCCCTCACCCGCACCTTTAATTCCCTTGAAGTGAGACCAACGTATACTTTAGGGCATGGGCACATTGCATAATACACCACTGCTTTCGTGGTGCATGATATTGAATGTGTTATAGTATACATTTTCGTACCTGTCACATTGGGAAACGTTGTTGTTCTCTCAATGTTGGGACATGCCACACAGTGCCCACACGGGGAACACCCCCATTTTGCGCCCTTTGTCCCAAAAGGATGTTTTCTTATAATCGGATCATAGTGACTCCTCACTAAATGATCTTTCAGATTTTTCGAGCGTCTTGCTGTGATACTAGGGTACCTAGTCACATAGTTGGTAAGAATTGGGTCCGTGAGTAAAATTGGCCAGTACCTCTTAAAAATTTCCCTAATTTGTGGCCACCTCGAGTGATAGTTAGTTATAAACCTCACCTTTGTCTGTGTGTCTTTTTTCTTTTTTGTAAACAGGAGGTCATCTCTATTTGTATGCTTGGCCCTGTGATACGCTTTTTTTAATGGACCGCATACTATAGCCTCGATCGATAAAGCGATATTTTAGATCCTTGGCTTGTTCCTCAAAAAGAGTGTCGGAGGAACATATCCTCCTTATCCTCAGAAATTGCCCGATAGGAATCGCCTGTAAGGTCTGTGGTGGATGGGAAGACGAAAAATGCAATAGAGAATTAACAGAGGTCTCCTTGCGATACACATTACTCTGCAAGAATCCATCAGCGTCTTTAGTTAATTTGATGTCTAGAAAATCCATGCATTGATTATTCGATTTGTACGTAAATTTGAGATTAAACTGGTTGTTATTAAGATCTGACATGAACTTGTCTAACTCTAATGATGTACCCTTCCAGATGACCAGGATGTCATCAATGTACCGTGCCCAAAACAGGATCCGGTCCATTGAATCATCCTGGCCATTTGTCAATAGGTCTCTCTCCCACAGTCCAAGGAATAGATTGGCATATGAGGGTGCACAGGCAGCCCCCATCGCCGTTCCCTGGAGCTGTAGGTAGAAATTCCCATTGAAGGGAAAAAAGTTGTGCGTCAAAGTATATTCTAGTAACTCAACAAGAAAATCATGCATGGATTTTTCCAGATTAGAGAGAAAGAATTTAGTTGCCCCAATCCCATCGGCATGCCTGATACTGGTATAGAGGGATTCCACGTCAATCGCAACTAATAGCATGTCATCATCAATGCTGATGCCGCTAACCTTCTGGAGAAGATCTGCGGAGTCACGGATATATGAAGGTAGGTTTATAACCAAGTCTTTTAGATGATGGTCAATGTATTTGCAACACTTCTCTGTAATGCTGCCCCTACCTGAAATTATTGGTCTTCCTGGTGGTATTGTATCATTCTTATGCACTTTTGGGAGTAAGTACAACGTGGGGATAATAGGTTCAACAGTTATGAGTGCGGTGAACAATTCCTTATTAATAACATCTTCCTGTAAGGCTTTCGATAGTATCTGCTGCAGCATAGATCTAAAAGAGGATGAAGGATTAAATGTCAGTTTTTTATAACACTGTTTATCACGTAATTGTCTATAGGCTTCAGCCTCATACATGTGGCAAGGCCATACAACCACATTACCGCCTTTATCGGCAGCCTTGAACACAACATCCTTCATTTTTTGTAATTTGTTTAGACTTTCCGGTTGTATTGTAGTTAAATTGTCATGTCTAATATTACCGGGAATGTTTTGAAATTCTAGTGTGACCGCCTTAACAAATGAATCTACAGCGGGGCACAGACTGAGTGGAGGAAATTTCTTTGATTTCGTGCGAATACATACTGGAATTTTACCTGATACATTGGTATCTTGTTCTTCCAGTAACTCCTCAAGGGCCCCTAAAGCTTGTTGTTCTTTTGTAGTAGGAAATATATCCGCATGGTTGGATTTATGGAACCATTTTTTGTGTATGAGTGACCGACCAAACATGTTAAGATCTTTTACTGCAGAAAAAGCATCAAAATGATTACAGGGTGAAAAAGTGAGGCCTTTTTCAATAACCTCTCTATCTATTTCTGAGAAAATATGTGTGGATAGGTTGATCACCTTTAGGCGATGAGTAGGGTCTTGCGTGTCTGGTCTTTACTTGTTTGCCATTTGTCTCTGCGTAAGTTTTCTTTTAGGACGCGGACCAGATGATTGATTAAATCGAAAAAATGTATTTTCTGTTTCGCTAAGAGAGGAGACAGATGAAACAGACGGTGTGCGACTCCGTCCACCTATTATTTTATTTCTCCTCCATCTGTATACCCTGTTTTGCTGGAAATCTCTGATATCCCTGGTAAACTTTTTTGATTTTGTAGCTTGAATTTCCTTCTCCCATTCGGAGAATTGAGCTTCAAGGCTTTGTCTAAATTTGGACATGCTATCTATAGACAAAAGTGCAATCAACTGAGATTGGACATCTTCAATTTCTGCGTCCAACAAGGCAAGTGTATCTTGATTGAGCCCAACCAAAAGTTCCATGAACTTTTTAGAGCTACTGCTACAAACATCTTCCCACCTGGTGATGAAAGTTTCATCACTAATTGGGAATGAGGGAAAAATTTGGATCCTAAGACCCCTTGGAATGAGACATCTCTGAATGTAATTTTCTAAAAATACTTTATTCCACCAGACCTTCATGCGTCGGTGGAGTAGATTTTTGTATCTATGCTGGAGTTCGCTCACACTCTCAGAACCACTAAAACCAGACACTGTAGACTCATCCTTAAAAACTTGATCCATCAAGGATCGCCTGGCGCCATCTCTGGCTTTATAATCCATGGGACCCACGGTACCTGATTCTGTGTGGGACACAGGAAACAATTAGTATAAATAACCAATTTGTACACAAGCAGCAATAGTACGAACTCCAATTCAATAAAGACAATGTAAATATCTTTTTTGATATAAATAGCAGTCTAATGACATATAAGTAACCACAACATATATAGAATGGAAGATCATACACATAACCCCAATGTAACCTGGTACTTTGACCATAAATATACTGAAAAACCTATAGAGGAAGAGGTCAAGTACAACTCACATAATGTGTGATAGAAACAAATTTCTTTAGTGACAAACAGAGACACAAATAATTAGAAAATGAGTCATACAATGTAAAAAAGGCATCAGCCCATGCAGGATACATGGAATGGTATTGGGACATAAGCATATATTATAGAGACCCAAGATTAGATGCTGATATCAGTACTAAGCTGAATACATATAACATGTAGGAAGCAGTGTATTTATAAAGTGCCAATGTGCAAAAATAGTGTGCTTCCGGTAGGGAAGACACCATTTACTGGTATCAGAAATTATAACCAGTAAAGGTAAGTTGCATAGTAAGACAATACCAAAAAAGCTAATGTATGCAGAGTACAGCCTAAATCTAGTGAACAAGCAGCCACAGGAGTCTAATATAAAAAACGATAGTACGTACCCAGATTCATGTCACCGCATGGGGGAGACGCTAGACCCGACGCACGTTTCGGCGAATGCCTTCGTCCGGGGGTGGCGTCTTCCCAGCGGGACCCTCCCTTATATATTGGCGTAATCAGATGTAATTCACATCAGTGAAGACAGTGCAAGAGGTTTGCTGGCGACAAGCCAGGGGTAGCAAGATGGCTGCTGCCCCACTTCCGGAACCGCGTCATCGGTCCCAATACCATTCCATGTATCCTGCATGGGCTGACACCTTTTTTACATTGTATGACTCATTTTTTAATTATTTGTGTCTCTGTTTGTCAATAAAGAAATTTGTTTCTATCACACATTATGTGAGTTGTACTTGACCTCTTCCTCTATAGGTTTTTCAGTATATTTATGGTCAGAGTACCAGGTTACATTGGGGTTATGTGTATGATCCTCCATTCTATATATGTTGTGGTTACTTATATGTCATTATATGTCATTAGACTGCTATTTATATAAAAAAAGATATTTACATTGTCTTTATTGAATTGGAGTTCGTACTATTGCTGCTTGTGTACAAATTGGTTATCTATCTAATACAAAGTACATTATCTATAAAAGTAATGCATGACCTCATTATGCAGGTTATTTTGAGCTACATCCCCTCAAACAAACAACTGGCCTGCCCTAGTACCGTCCTGGCCAAAAGTTTTTAGTGACACAATTTGTTTTCAAAGTTTGCTGCTTCAGTGCTTTTATCTTTTAGATGTTACTATGATATACTGAAATACAAATAGAAGCATTTCATGTGTTTTTGAAATTTTACTGACAAATAATATATCAAGTTTTTACAGTGTTGACCTTTTTTTAAAAAAACTTCTGCAATTCGCTCTGGCATGCTGGATATTAGCGTCTGGGCCAAATCATGATTGATGGTAACCACTTCTTGCCTAATCAGTGCTTGGAGTTTATCACAATTTCTGTATTTTTGATTGTTTACCTACTTTCTGAGGATTGACTCCAGGTTCCCTATGGGATTGTGATCTGGGAAGTTTCCTGGCCATGGCACCCAAAATGTAATTTTGTTCACCAAGCTACAGTTCTCACTTTTGCCTTGTGATGTGGTGGTACTCTGTCATGCTGGAAAACATTGTTCATCACCAAATTGCTCCTAGATTGTTGGGAGATGTTTTTCTTGGAGGATGTTTATATACCATTCTTTATTCATTGAAGTGGTCTTAGACAAAATTGTGAGTGAGCTCACTCCCTTGGATAAAAAAAAAACTACCCCACGCATGAGAGGTCTCCGGATGCTTTATTGCAGGGGGGCACGACGGCAGAAGTCATCGCTGTCTAAGTGTCATACTGTCAAAGTGTCCTGGCAGTTATACATGGCACAGATCTAACATCCATCTCTCTTCTCTTCATACAGGTATATAATCCATTTCATTCCTGCATGAACCTCATCCCTGCTGTAGCTGCATTTCAAAAAGCTGAAACTTTTATTTTATGGTATATAATCCATTTCATTCCTGCATGAACCTCATCCCTGCTGTAGCTGCATTTCAAAAAGCTGAAACTTTTATTTTATGGTATATAATCCATTTCATTCCTGCATGAACCTCATCCCTGCTGTAGCTGCATTTCAAAAAGCTGAAACTTTTATTTTATGGTATATAATCCATTTCATTCCTGCATGAACCTCATCCCTGCTGTAGCTGCATTTCAAAAAGCTGAAACTTTTATTTTATGGTACTCTGCTTTCCTGTCTTGCTATATAGTCTAATGTTATCTCAAAGTTTTGTCAAAGTGTTTGATCGTCGTTAAGTTTTATGATCATCCAGACCTGCTAGTTTGTTTGTTTATCTCTGCATAGCTTTTTCACCTCATGTGTCTAGTTGATTTGATTAATAGCTGAACGAGCTTAATTAGGCCTAGATCTGAGCATCTACTCCCCTATAAATTTAGATGTAGCATATGGGGAAGGCACTCGTGCAGGGGGGCACGACGGCAGAAGTCATCGCTGTCCAAGTGTCATACTGTCAAAGTGTCCTGGCAGTTATACATGGCACAGATCTAACATCCATCTCTCTTCTCTTCATACAGGTATATAATCCATTTCATTCCTGCATGAACCTCATCCCTGCTGTAGCTGCATTTCAAAAAGCTGAAACTTTTATTTTATGGTATATAATCCATTTCATTCCTGCATGAACCTCATCCCTGCTGTAGCTGCATTTCAAAAAGCTGAAACTTTTATTTTATGGTATATAATCCATTTCATTCCTGCATGAACCTCATCCCTGCTGTAGCTGCATTTCAAAAAGCTGAAACTTTTATTTTATGGTATATAATCCATTTCATTCCTGCATGAACCTCATCCCTGCTGTAGCTGCATTTCAAAAAGCTGAAACTTTTATTTTATGGTACTCTGCTTTCCTGTCTTGCTATATAGTCTAATGTTATCTCAAAGTTTTGTCAAAGTGTTTGATCGTCGTTAAGTTTTATGATCATCCAGACCTGCTAGTTTGTTTGTTTATCTCTGCATAGCTTTTTCACCTCATGTGTCTAGTTGATTTGATTAATAGCTGAACGAGCTTAATTAGGCCTAGATCTGAGCATCTACTCCCCTATAAATTTAGATGTAGCATATGGGGAAGGCACTCGTGCAGGGGGGCACGACGGCAGAAGTCATCGCTGTCCAAGTGTCATACTGTCAAAGTGTCCTGGCAGTTATACATGGCACAGATCTAACATCCATCTCTCTTCTCTTCATACAGGTATATAATCCATTTCATTCCTGCATGAACCTCATCCCTGCTGTAGCTGCATTTCAAAAAGCTGAAACTTTTATTTTATGGTATATAATCCATTTCATTCCTGCATGAACCTCATCCCTGCTGTAGCTGCATTTCAAAAAGCTGAAACTTTTATTTTATGGTACTCTGCTTTCCTGTCTTGCTATATAGTCTAATGTTATCTCAAAGTTTTGTCAAAGTGTTTGATCGTCGTTAAGTTTTATGATCATCCAGACCTGCTAGTTTGTTTGTTTATCTCTGCATAGCTTTTTCACCTCATGTGTCTAGTTGATTTGATTAATAGCTGAACGAGCTTAATTAGGCCTAGATCTGAGCATCTACTCCCCTATAAATTTAGATGTAGCATATGGGGAAGGCACTCGTGCAGGGGGGCACGACGGCAGAAGTCATCGCTGTCCAAGTGTCATACTGTCAAAGTGTCCTGGCAGTTATACATGGCACAGATCTAACATCCATCTCTCTTCTCTTCATACAGGTATATAATCCATTTCATTCCTGCATGAACCTCATCCCTGCTGTAGCTGCATTTCAAAAAGCTGAAACTTTTATTTTATGGTATATAATCCATTTCATTCCTGCATGAACCTCATCCCTGCTGTAGCTGCATTTCAAAAAGCTGAAACTTTTATTTTATGGTATATAATCCATTTCATTCCTGCATGAACCTCATCCCTGCTGTAGCTGCATTTCAAAAAGCTGAAACTTTTATTTTATGGTATATAATCCATTTCATTCCTGCATGAACCTCATCCCTGCTGTAGCTGCATTTCAAAAAGCTGAAACTTTTATTTTATGGTACTCTGCTTTCCTGTCTTGCTATATAGTCTAATGTTATCTCAAAGTTTTGTCAAAGTGTTTGATCGTCGTTAAGTTTTATGATCATCCAGACCTGCTAGTTTGTTTGTTTATCTCTGCATAGCTTTTTCACCTCATGTGTCTAGTTGATTTGATTAATAGCTGAACGAGCTTAATTAGGCCTAGATCTGAGCATCTACTCCCCTATAAATTTAGATGTAGCATATGGGGAAGGCACTCGTGCAGGGGGGCACGACGGCAGAAGTCATCGCTGTCCAAGTGTCATACTGTCAAAGTGTCCTGGCAGTTATACATGGCAGTTGCACTGGGTCAGTGACAGGTAAGCTGCATTACCAAACCAGACAAACTAGCCCACGCTCTCAATATTAGATTTCTAACTATCTGTAAACAAACATGTTTGCCACCGCTCTCATCATTATAGCTGCTCTTGGTTTTCAATCCTATCGCCCATTTAAGACTTGCCCAAAAACAGTCTACATCAGTCCCTCTCTCCTTGCCTCGCCCATGTACAGCTCCCATTCACTATTCACTTTCCTCAGTCAACTTAACCCATCTCATCCCACTGCCCAACATAAAAAACACTCACATAAATCACAGAACCATCTGCTGTCTCTCTCCATTCTCCTGCTACTAGCTGCAGGGGACATCTCTCCCAACCCTGGGCCTCCCTTTTCTTCTGCCAAGCTCAACCACTTACCTGCCACACATAGAAACCCTGCAAATCTTCTTGCCATTCCTTGTATGTCTTCTCCTGTCTCTTTTAACTGTGCTCTCTGGAACTCTCGGTCCGTGTGCAACAAACTCACCTTTATTCATGACTTATTCCTTTCTAACTCTCTCAACCTTCTGGCTCTTACAGAAACATGGCTACACCTGTCTGACACTGCTTCCCCTGCTGCTCTATCTTATGGTGGTCTCCAGTTCTCTCATGCCCCCAGAACTGAGAACAGGCAGGGTGGAGGAGTAGGTATACTTCTTTCCCCACACTGCACTTTCCAGGTCATTCCCCCGGTCCCCTCACTCACATTTCCCTCTTTTGAAGTCCACACCCTCAGACTCTTTCACCCTTTCCCCCTCCGAGTGGCAGTTGTCTACCGCCCACCGGGCTCACCTCGCCAATTCCTGGATCATTTTGCTGCCTGGCTTCCACAATTTCTATCCTCTGAAACACCCACTCTCATCATGGGTGACTTCAACATCCCCATTGATAACCCAATCTCCTCATCTGCCTCCCAGTTTCTATCTTTAACCTCGTCCCTCGGTCTGTCACAACTTACTAACTCTCCTACACATGAAGACGGGCATTCACTTGACCTGGTCTTCTTCCGGCTCTGCTCAGTTTCTGACTTTATTAACTCTCCTCTCCCGCTTTCTGACCACAATCTTCTCTCCTTTACTATCAAATATTCTCTGCCTCCTCAGGTCATCCCTACGTATCAGACATACAGAAATCTACATGCCATTAACACTGTGAAACTCATAGACAGTCTACAGTCCTCATTGTCCCCTATCTCTTCCCTCTCCTGTCCCAATCTGGCTGCCAAACTTTATAATAACACTCTCAAAAATGCATTGGATGAAGCAGCCCCCACTACACTCCGAACCACCCGACAAAGACGACGACAACCCTGGCACACGCCTCAATCCCGCTTTCTTCACCGGTGCTTGAGATGTGCCGAACGACTGTGGAGAAAATCGCATTTGGATGCAGATTTCCTCCATTACAAATTTATGCTCAAAACTTACAACTCTGCCCTTCACCGCGCCAAACAAGTCTACTTCACTTCTCTCATCTCCACACTATCTAATAATCCAAAACGCCTCTTTGATACTTTTCACTCCCTCCTTAGTCCTAAAGTGCAGACGCCAATCACAGATCTCAGTGCTGAAGACCTGGCCAATTATTTTAAAGTTAAAATTGACAACATCCGGCATGATATTCTCTCCCAGTCCCCTAGTAACATCGATCCCCTTCCCCCCCGCACTCCCTCTTCTTCACTCTCAGCATTTGACCCAATAACTGAAGAAGTCTCGAGGCTCCTCTCTTCTTCTCGTCCTACTACCTGCCCTAGTGATCCTGTCCCCTCACACCTCCTCCAGTCCCTCTCCCCAGCTGTCACTAGTCACCTCACTAAAATATTTAACCTCTCTCTTTCCTCTGGTATCTTTCCCTCCGCTTTTAAACATGCCATTATAAACCCATTATTGAAAAAACCAACACTTGACCCATCCAGCGCTGCCAACTACCGACCAGTCTCTAATCTGCCCTTCATCTCTAAACTCCTGGAACGCTTGGTCTACTCTCGCCTTATCCGCTATCTCTCTGCTAACTCCATTCTTGACCCCTTACAATCTGGTTTCCGCACTCTACACTCCACAGAAACTGCCCTTACTAAAGTCTCAAATGATCTCTTGGCGGCTAAATCGGACGGTAAATCCTCTCTCCTGATTCTTTTGGATCTCTCTGCAGCCTTTGACACTGTAGACCACAAACTCCTACTTAACATGCTCCACTCTATTGGCCTCAAGGACGCGGCTCTCTCTTGGTTTTCCTCCTATCTCTCTGACCGCTCGTTCAGTGTGTCATTTGCTGGTTCCACCTCTTCTCCTCTTCCCCTTGATATCGGGGTTCCTCAGGGATCAGTCCTAGGTCCGCTCCTCTTTTCTCTCTACACAGCTCCTATTGGACAAACCATCAGCAGATTTGGCTTCCAGTACCATCTCTACGCTGATGACACCCAATTATATACCTCTTCCCGTGACATCACCCCTGCTCTAATACAGAACACCAGTTATTGTCTGTCCGCTGTCTCTAACATCATGTCCTCTCTCTATCTGAAACTGAATCTTTCTAAAACTGAGCTCCTTGTGTTCCCACCATCTACTAACCTCCCTAAACCTGATGTCTCCATCTCTGTGTGTGGCACTATCATAACTCCTAAGCAGCACGCCCGCTGTCTCTGGGTTATTTTTGACTCAGATCTTTCCTTTACTCCTCACATACAATCACTTTCACGCTCCTGTCATTTTCACCTCAAAAACATCTCCAGAATCCGCTCTTTTCTTACGGAGGAAACTGCCAAAACTCTCATTGTTGCTCTGATTCACTCTCGTCTTGACTACTGTAACTCATTACTAGTCGGTCTTCCCCTCACTAAACTCTCCCCTCTCCAATCTATCCTCAATGCAGCAGCCAGGCTCATCTTTATGACCAACCGCTACACCAACGCCTCTAATCTGTGCCAGTCACTGCACTGGTTGCCCATCCCCTTCCGAACAAAATTCAAACTTATTACTCTCACCCACAAAGCTCTCCACAGTGCTGCACCTCCTTACATCTCCTCCCTCATCTCTGTCTACCACCCTACTCGGACTCTACGTTCTGCCAACGACCTTAGATTAAAATCCTCCATAATCCGAACCTCCCACTCCCGTCTCCAAGATTTCTCTCGTGCTGCACCCGTCCTCTGGAATGTGCTACCCCAGACAATCAGATTAATTCCCAATATCCACAGTTTTAAACGTGCCCTGAAAACACATCTATTTAGACAGGCCTATAACATTCCCTAATCTGACTCCTTTCCATGGCCCTCCATTTAGATTAGTCATCAGAATAAGATTCCCTCACACTCCTTCTCTTCATGTCCGTCATACACGGATAGTGGCTGGTGACCGGCTCATGCAGCTTTATGTTACCACCGCATGTGTATAAAAATGGCCGGACTATTGTACAGAACAAACACTGTTACACTTTGTGTCTCCCTTATGTCCTCATAGATTGTAAGCTCTTGCGAGCAGGGTCCTCACTACCCAGGTTTGAATTGTAAATGAACTTTGTCACTATGTAATGTCTGATATTGTTTGTTTCATGTTCCCTCTAAATTGTAAAGTGCTGCGTAATATGTTGGCGCTATATAAATAAAGATTATTATTATTATTATTATTATTATTGTTGACAGGACTCATGGTAGCGCTCACTTTTTCTTCACTGGATGATTCATTCTTCCACGTGTCCCAAACAGTCTGAAGGGGGCTTCACCAGAGAAAATAACTTGACTCCAGTCCAATGCATGTACTTCCTGCAGAATGGCAGTCAGTCCTTGATGGTGTTCTTGGAGAGAAGTGGCTTCTTTCTCGACACCAGGCCAGTCTCCAAAAGCCTTTACCGCACTGTGCACTGACCCCCCCCCCCTGCCCAATGCCATTCCTGAAAAAGCTCTGCACTGGTGTTGAACCGATCCCGTAGCTGAATCCTCTTTAGGACACTGTCCTGGCACTTGCTAGACTTTCCTGGCTGCCCTGAAGACTTCTTCACAGCAATTGAACCTCTCCTTGAAGTACTTGATGATCTGATAAATGGTTAAGTTTGGCTGGGTTCACACAACCTATTTTCAGGCATAAACGAGGCGGTTATGCCTCGAATTACGCCTGAAAACACGGCTCAAATACGTCGGCAAACATCTGCCCATTCATTTCACTGGGTTTGCCGATGTACTGTGCCGACGACCTGTAATTTTACGCGTCGCTGTCAAAAGACGGCGCGTAAAATAACAACCTCGTCAAAGAAGTGCAGGACACATCTTGGGATGTAATTTGAGCCGTTTTTCATTGACTTAAATGAAGAACAGCTCCAAATTACGGCCTTAATTGACGCCTCGCAAAACGTGAGTACGAGCAATTACGTCTGAAATTCAGGAGCTGTTTTCTCCTGAAAACAGCTTCGTAATTTCAGCCATAATTGACGTTATCGTGTGCACATACCCTTAGGGTTCCTTACCTGTAAAGCCCTTTTCATGCAAAGCACTTGTTTCCTTGGTAGTAACCATGGTTAACAGAAGAAGACCATGACTTCAAGCACAATCCCCCTTTTAAAGCTCTTAGAATTCAATCAGCATGACAGAGTTATATCAGCTGCATTGTCCTCGTTAATACTTTCTCCTGAGCTAACGAGAAGATCACTGAAATTATATTAGCAGGTCATTTTGTGCGAAGGCTGAAATGCAGTGGAAATAGGGTTTTTGTGACCAAGTTAACTTTCATGGCAAGGAATGACTTTGCAATTCATCTGATCACTCTTCATAACAATCTAGAGGTAATGCAAATTGCCCTTATAAAAACTGAGCTGTAAACTTTGTGAAAACCAAAATTTGTCAGTCTCAAAACTTTTGGACAGGACTGTATATGTTTTAACATGTCAGTTTCCTCAGCAGGTTAAAATAGACTGTTCCAAGTAAGTTCTACCCATTTTGAGCCCTCCAGCCTCCGCAAAATAACAATAATTAATTTTCTTTAACCGCAGTCCAATAACCATTACTTGTCAAATACTTTCTACACTTGTGGATTTCTATTACACAATGTGATTCCCATGGGTTCAAATAACCCATATGCATGTACTAGCCTGTTAAATCCCTCTTTGAGCCAGCGCAGATATTATTGTGGTCCCTATTTGCAATGCTGCAGCAATGGCGTACTGAACAACACTAAGCGGAGCCTAGACATTACCCTAATAATATTCCCAATGTGTTTCTTCCCGTGTTCTATATTGGAGTCATCAGGTGATTCACATGGTTTAGTGAAACATGTAATAACTCCGGTGCAGTAGAACCATAAAATGAGTACAGCAAGGGTCAAAGATGAAAAAAGAAACAAAGTTCCCACTTTGGTGGGCAGCGTGATGCTGTTAAATTGCCCCAGGTTTGGTGGAACCATGAATAAGGTCTGGACGGGTCAAAAATAGAAAAGAACATGACATTCTCACAGTGTCTTGTATATGGCGCACAATGACGCACTTAAGTCCGGCCTCCAATCCAGCGGCAGGCCGGGGGCCGTGTTCATTTGACGTGCACAGTCACTACAGTGGTAGTGGTCGATAGAGACGTCCGTCACCAAATTAGAGACAGTATGCAGGAATTGTTAACTACAAAATGAAAGATATGTGCACCACGGTCGTAACTAGGAAAGACTGGGGCCCCATAGCAAACTTTTGTCTGGGTCCCCCCTCCCCTAGGTGCCACGCACAGCCCCCTTGTAGACAGTGTCTCGCCCTACTTGTAGATAGTGCCCCCCACCTCCGCCTTGTAGATAGTGACATACAGCCCCCCCTCCTGTACATAGCGGCATACAGCCCCCGCTTCTGTACATAGTGCCATATAGCCCCCCTGTAGATAGCGCCATACAGCCCCCCTCCTGTACATAGCACCATTTAGCCCCCCTCCTGTACATAGCACCCCCCAAACAAATAAAAACAAAAAAAGTCATACTCACCTAGGTCCCATTCCCACGATGAACGGAGCAAATCAGCACTGACTGGATCCTTGCGTAGGCCGGCATGATCCAGTGACGTCATCACGCCGACCTGTGCATGACAGACTGCAGGCCAAACTTGTCCTGTAGCCTAGTAGATGGCAGAACAGGGAGATACCTCCCTGCTCTGTCATATTGTTCAATAGTATCTATGTCCTAAGGACGCAGATACTATTGAATGCAGCGTCGCCACCGGGCAGGGGCTGTCTGGCAAATTTTAGCCTGGGGGGCAAGTACACAGCACTGGCCCATGAGTAGTGGCCCATCCTAAGGGCTTATTCAGACTAACGTAAAAGTTGTCCGTGTCATGGCCCACAATTTAGGCATAGATGCAGGACCCAGCAGACCGCATCACACCATGTGTGATCCTGTCTGCTGGGCCCTGTATCTAAGCCTACCACATTGAGGGACAGGCCCGGGGGGCACATGTCTCCCTCCGCCCCTGACCAGCCCGCCCTTATGGTGGGGCCCGTGACAGCAGGTGCTACAGTGGTAGTTACGCCACTGATGTGCACCATGTATATTTCAAGAGAAAACTGATCTGGAGTACAGGCCTATAAGTGGAGAAGGGAGGGTGGAAAAGCTGGCACTAGTTTAACTATCAGCTGTGCATATCAGGTATATGTGGGTACAAGTGTCGGCAATTAGCTCAAAGTACAACTATTTGTCACTATCGCAGACGTTGTTATTACAGATAGGCAATATGAAGCATCCAAAATTAAGCTGTTTATTCAGCTCTGCCGGTGCCACTGTGCCCCCTAAAAATCCACTCTGTTTCTCTCTGGAGGATCTTCTTGTCCCAATTGCCCCCACTATCAAAGGCTGCCACCAGGTCAATGCACATAAATCGCAGACCATGCAGATTACCATTATGTACTGTGTTGATATGAGTGTGTCACAAATGTGATTATTGTCCCTAATATGGTCACCTATTCGCTGGTGAAATTCATGAATTGTCCACATATTCAATTCTACATATGCAGGTTGATCTACAGTTTATAAACTCATTGATCTTGTATGTCTTATTATTCACTGAGCTAAGGAAGGTGTTCCCACATTGTATGAACCTGCAGGCAACAAACCCACTGCATTTAAGATTTATTTTTGTTATCCGACCATGTGCGTTTTTTCGGCTCCAGGGTGAAATGACTATGGGCCAATCTATCTCTTAAGGAACGGCCTCTTCTGTATGTGACCTGAGGTCTAGTACATCTCTGATGTCCGCATCCATTTTAAGAATGCTCCAATGCCTGCTAAAAATTTACTCTGCTGTGCTTGCCCCATTATCAAAAGTTGTAATCATTCTTCTCATGTCACCACCCCCATCCGATTTAGTCTTTTGTACCACAAGGTTATTTTTCTCCCTAGAGAGCAAGGTATGAAAGACCTGCTTGGAGTACGAACTGCCCCTTACAGGAGCGGTTCCTGCGAAGCCTAAGACAATGGCCCTGTGGAATGCCTCGTTTAAGAGGAACAGGATAATTGCTGTCCCATCTCAGGAGGGAGTTCTTAGCCGTGGGTTTCCTATATACCTCAGTCTCCCCAGCAGTAGAGGTCCTAATCCGGCCATCCAGAAAAGGTAGAGAATGTGCATCTATCTCTGATGTGAAACTAAGACCACTTATGTTCACATTTAGGGTATGTTCACACGGCCTGTTTTCAGACGGAAGTCGGGCGTTTTACGCCTCGAATTACGCCTGAAAAAATGGCTCCATTACGCCTACAAACATCTGCCCATTGCTTGCAATGGGTTTTATGATGTTCTGTTCAGACGAGGTATAATTTTACACGTCGCTGTCAAAAGACGGCGCGTAAAAAGACGCCCGCGTCAAAGAAGTGCATGTTACTACTTTGGACGTTTTTGGAGCCGTTTTTCATTGACTCCATTGAAAAACAGCTTGAATTACGTCCGTAATGGACGCTGTGAAAACAGCTCCGTAATTTCAGACGTAATTTGTTAAGACGTGTGAACATACCCTTAGGGTATGTTCACACGCAGCGGTTTCAGACGGAATTCGGGCGTATTACGCCTGAAAAAACGCCCCTAATACGCCTACAAACATCTGCCCATTGCTTTCAATGGGAATTCCGATGTTCTGTTCTCACGAGCCATTATTTTACGCGTAGTTGTCAAAATACGGCGCGTAAAATGACGGCTCATCAAAAGAAGTGCAGGACACTTTTTGGGACGTTTTTGGAGGCATTTTTCAGTGACTCCATTGAAAAACAGCTCCAAAAAACGGCCGTGAAAAACGCGAGTTGCTACAAAAATGTCTGAAAATCAGGAGCTGTTTTCGCCTGAAAACAGCTCTGTATTTTCAGATGGATTTTGCGTTTGCGTGTGAACATACCCTTAGGCCTCTCACAAATTGTCGGGATTCCTCCTTAGTGGCCCCACCAGATAACAAAAAATGTCATCAATGTACCGTTCCCACAGCTTCACATTTTCATCCAGTGGTGTAGTCTCCTCTCCAAAGGCAATGATCTCTGAGTGAATTTAACAGCATCACACTGCCCACCAAAGTGTGAACGTTATGTTTTTTCCACTTTCATCTTTGACCCCTGCTGTACTCATTTCATGGTTCTACTGAACCGGAGTTTTCAATTTTTCGCTAAACCCTGTGAATCCCCTGATCACTCCCATATGGAACATGGGAAGAAACACATTGGGAAGATTATTAGGGTAGTGTCTAGGGTCTGCTTAGTGTAGGTACAGGTGTTGGATTTCCTGTTGTCTATCAAGTTGACCGGGTCAGTAACAGAACTGAATAACTTTCCTGTTCGCCATTTACTAGGGAGAGATAAGGAGGACAGTGTATATTTTTATTCTATGTTCCCAGGCCTGCCATTAGGAGCAATCGTAGACTTATTCTCTGCCAGTAAGAGCTACCAGTATCTCATCATCTGGATGTAGTCCGCCCTAGAAAGAGGATCCAAACCATTTACTATAATTTCCTCATTTTTGTTGTATGCATTGGCTCGGGCAACATTATTGGTGTGTTATTTGCATAAGGAACATCTAACTTCATGAACAGCATAGAGGGTAGGATTTACCACTATTGTCTATTGCTAGCCATGTATCATAAGGATATCTGGTTTAGCCTTTTGCATATGTCGTTTGTTATTTGTACCTCTATATTTTACCAGAGATTATTAAAAGGTCATTTTTATTTGGTTACCTATGCTGACTTGGCACCTTCATTACATCAATACAATCACTTGGTGGAAGGAGGATCCATTCCATTGTGGATATCCTGAAGGAATTTCAGTCTTTTTATAAGTATCCCTATAGTTGCTAGGGAAGCTAAGGCTCAAAGATTAAAGCGTAACTAAAAGTTTGACAAACTTCTGACATGTCATAGTGACGTGTTAGAAGTTTTGATTGGTAGGGGTCCGAGCACTGAAACCCCCACAAATCGCTAAAACAATCGCTCGTGTGAGCGCTCATCTCCTTAGTTTCTGTTTGGCTTTTTCCGGAAATCAATGTATCGGAGTACAGGCTCAATAGAAAGTCTATGAGCCCGTACACCGATACATCGGTTTTCTGGAAAAAGCCAAACAGAAACTAAGCGGCTGTGCGCTCACATTTTAGCGATTGGTGTGGGCAATATATATATTCCCTTAGTCATAACGACCAGGTGGGCTTTGTAATGGGCAAAGAGGTCCGAGACCATACAATTAGAACCCTATTATTGACGTCCTTTGCCAGAGTAAAGGCACTATTAAACTGGGCAATTATCGGGCAGACAAGCGTTGTAACGTGGGTTTGGGCCACGCTATGGTTTGCCGCGTAATGGCTTTGTAGTGTTCCCCGAGGGCACCGGTCCGAATCAATGGATCCTTGTTAGTAATTCGATTTGCCCATTCTGTTACTTCCTGGCAGGCAGGTCTTGGGGAGTCTGTCTACGGTATACAGAACTGCAGTCTTATGCCTGCAGTCCTCCATAACATTTTCCCAAATTGTTCTAACTTATGTTGGAGGTGCGGGGTGGAAGTAGGCAACATGTCTCATGTATGAGGGAACTGCAATGGCATAAAACCATTCTGGAATTCTATAAATTACTTGTTGGTAGAATGCGCTGCTCTCAGAAGAGTTGGGCGTTAGACATGGCTCTTCTGTCCATGCTTCCTGGTAACATCTCGTCCCAGAAGACGAGACTTTTACGCTTATTCTAACAAGCTACGAGTATGGTCATACAAAGGTACTAGAAATCTCAAATAGCTCCCTTTGGCAGGAAATGGTTAAAATCATTGGAGGAGTATGGAAGAAGTGATGGTTTAGGATACCGGCTTGGAGAACAAATTCTTTCAAGTGTGGCAAAAATGTATCATGTTTTCACAATCTGCTTTATATAGGCACTGGCTAGCCCTACACGATAATCAATAGTGGGCTGTGTTATAATTTCCGTCCTGTCCCCAATTATTTTTTCCCCTCTTTCTTTCCACTATCCTACTTTACCCACCCCCCACTTTCCCTTGTCTGTCGATTTTATATGTTTATGTCTCTGAACAAAGTAGAATATTTACTTTCCCATATTTTTCATTATAGTGAATTACAATAAAATTGGTCTCAGCTCAGATCTTCATTCATTGCTTGCTACTTTGTGGATGTATGTTAGCTATGTTCATTTTTGCAATAAAGATATTGAGCACTAACATGGCCGGCCTTAGCTATGTGCGACACGTGCGGTCGCACACGGCGCCGGCCGCCATGCTGTAAGGGGGGCGCCAGTGGGTACGAGCCGAAGAGAGGAGAAATGTTCCTTCCTCTCCACTTCTGTGTGAAGTGAGCGCTGATTGGAGGAGCAGCAGGTGCCTCTGTCTGCTCCACCAATCGGCACAGCCTGTACTGCAGTGTCACACAGACTCAGCACCTCCCGCAGCTCCTTCCTGCTGTGCTGCTGCCACAGTGAAGACTCCTCCACAGAGCTCCGGTGTCAGGTAAGAGCAGCAGCTTTAGCTTAATCTATGTTTATTTATGTGCAGTGTGAGGGAGGAGGAAAGAGGGGGCTTTTAGTGATGTGTAACAGGATGTTTTTTTAAATGTTTTTTTGCAAAGATCGATTTTGTGGGGGAGGGGAGACTAGGTTACAGGTACTTTGTGTGTATTTTTTACAGATCGATTTTGAGGGTGAGGGGACATTGCCCTAAATGCTATAGGAGTGTGGGGGGATTCTTTATAAATGTATTTTGTGAGGAGGGGGACTTCTGTATAGTTTATTTTGTGGTGTAGGAGCTTATTATGAATCATGGGGTATTCCTCGTTAAGGGGTATTCCAGTTACATTCGCATGCGCACTGCCGCTCCATTCATTCTCTATGGGAGCGCCGGAGATAGCCGAGAGCAGTGTTCTGCTTTTTCCTGGCGTGCAAAATCATGCGGCCATAAAGGTTGTATTAATTCATGGGCGCACGTTAACGCGGGTAAACCGTCCCTTTATCTGCAAAATCGTGCGGCCATGAATTAATATACCCTTTATGGCCGTACGATTTTGCAAATTACAACAGCTTACCCCCTATCCATTCTCTATGGGAGCGCTGGAAAAAGCCGAACACTGCACTCGGCTATCTCCGGCGCTCACATAGAGAATGAATGGAGCGGCAGTGCGCATGCGAATGTAACTGGAATACGTGAGGCCACTAACAGGCTGTTTGACAGCCGCACCAAACATGGTGCCGGCGTGGTTGTTAGCTGCGTTGCGACCGTGTCAGGGCCGCTCTGTGTGGCCTTACCCTTAGGCTGGATTCACATGAGCGTGTGCCTTTTGCACACGCAAAAAAGGCGGCGTTTTGCCTGCGCAAAAGGCACTTGACAGCTCCGTGTGTCATCACCGTATGATTTCGCGCAGCCGCCATCTTTATGACACTCCGTTTGGATGTTTGTAAACAGAAAAGCACGTGGTGCTTTTCTGTTTTCATTCATAGTTTTGACAGCTGTTGCGCGAATCACGCTGTTCGCACGTTAGTGCTGCCGTGCGACATGCGTGGTTTTCACGCACCCATTGACTTCAATGGGTGCGTGATGCGCGAAAAACAGTCAAAGAACGGACATGTCGTGACTTTTACGCAGCGGACACACGCTGCGTAAAAATCACGCACATGTCTGCACGGCCCCATAGACTAATATAGGTCCGCGCGACGCGCGTGAAAATCACGCGCGTTGCACGGACGTATATCCTGTTCGTCTGAATAAGCCCTTAGAGATAATATTTGTGGGGAAGAGCAACTTGATTATAAGGGTAGGAACACACAGGGTGGATACGTAAAACGACACAGTGTATACGTCGTGAGAACCGCAGGGAATTTCACCTGAAAAACGGCACCAAATTTTGGTGCAGTTTTTTTGGCGGAAAGACTGCAGAAATAAATTTAAAAAAAGCTAATACTCCCAGCCGTAGTCCCTCTCTCTCTCTCTGAGCGTAGCCCGGCCTCCTGCGATGACGCTGTAGTCCATGTGACCGCTGCAGCTGTCACATGGGATGCATCGTCATCCCTGGAGGCCGGGCTATGCTCAGAACAGAATACACATCGCTATTACTACCGCCGGGTGTATTACCTTTTTTTTCTCATTTGAGATTAACGATAAGCAAAGTTTTTATCATTGATCTTCTCCTTTGTTAACACTGACCAAATATACTTATAATTGGTCAGAAACTAGCGAATCATAATGATAATTTGCTAAACTAAATAGGCCTTTAATGGGGGTATATTCAGGCTTAGTGCCTAGGGCAGCGTGAGATGTAAATACGGCCCTGCTAAAGATGCAGATACTATGGAACACTATAGCAGAGCAGGGAGGTATCTCCCTGCTCTGTGATCTACTAGGCCGGTGGTTCCCAACATGAGGTTCCCATGAGAACCCTCCAGGGGTGCCGCGACACTCCTCTGGACAACTGCCACGGACGTGCTTTCTCTCCTCCTCCTCCTCATAGCGCGAAGTGGATGTGAGGAGGAGGAGATTTTTTTGCAGAACCCCTGTAGATAGCACCCCCGACTAAATGGACAGAGACGTCAGGGGCTTCTCCTGGAGTGGAATCCCCAGTCACAGCGTCGGCAACGCTGTGGTCTGAGATTCCGCTTCAGGAGTTAGTTGCCCCTGATGTCACTGTTCATATATGGACAGAGACATCAAGCACTCCGTCAAGGAGCGGAATCCCCAGCCACAGGGAGCTACAGTGGCGCTATCTACAGGAAGGGAGTGCTACCTACACGGGGGCTGTGTGGCACTACAAGGGATCTGTGTGGCACTACCTTCAAGGGGGCTGTGTACTATACATACACAGGCTAATGTACTGGCATATATCTGATATCTGATATATGCCAGTATATTAACGTTTAAAAATAAAGTAAAAACATAAATTAATGTTAAATTTAAAAAAATACGCATACACCTTTTTTTTACAATAAACATTAAAATAAGTCTCAATACATAAAATATACACACATTCGGTATTGGCGCGGACGTAATAACCTGCACAACAATTTTTTTTGCGTCATTTATGAAGTGCACGCTGTAAAAAAAAAAAAACTTCTTTCACTTATTAATGTGAGGCACAAGGCAAGGTGTGATTAATTTAACCTCCACATGCCTCACATCAATAGTAATTAACCCCATCATGTACCTCACACATTAACCCATTATGACTGAGAAACATGATGGGGTTAATTACTATTAATGTGAGACACATGGAGGTTAAATTCATCATCGCACCACGCGCCTCACATCAGAAAATGGAAGAACTTTTTTTTATTACTGTTGGCAAAGTATCGTTTTGGTATCGAAATCGCAGTACTACATGAAGTATCGGTATCCAAGTCCAAATTCAGGTATCGTGACATCCCTACTACCTACAAAGGGGCTGTGTTGCACGACCTACAAGGGGGCTGTGTGGCACTACAAGGGATCTGTGTGGCACTACCTTCAAGGGGGCTGTGCGGCAAGGGGGGGATTTGTGGCACTACTTACTAGGGATGCACAATGCATCGAAACTTCGATACTGTTTTGATACTGTGCATCCCCAAATGGTTCGAGCCACACAGCTAAGTATAGTAATACATGATGAATGAGAGCGGGGCTGCGGCTGTGTAATACAGCCATTGCCCCGCTCCTGATTCCTGACAAGTGTGCGCCGCGAGGATGATGCGATGCGGCCAGCACTGCACTAATGAGCAGCAGCACTGAAGACAGAACATGGCGGCCGCACTGCAAAACACCCCTGTGTTCTGTCTTCGGTGTCTGTGCCGCCGCTCATTAGTGCAGCGCCGGCCGCATCACCTCATGCTGACCGCGCATGCACTTAATATCAGGAGCGGGGCAATGACTGTATTACACAGCCGCAGCCCCACTCTTGACCTGCCTAAGTAGAGTCGTGTGTTAACCTTAGACCATACTATCCCCCCACCCCCACTTTAGTAAAGACACATGACACCGAGGTTGGATGTGAAATGGCCACAGCAGCCGTTTATTAATTTCACAGTTTTATAAAAACAATTTAAATCCGAAACATTCGGATAACTAGTTAGGAATCCACCAGAGAATTCCTCCTAATAATTCACATGACCCAACATGGGTCAGAATCGTAAATAACAATTTAACGTTAACATTAACCCGAGCAGAGGAAGTCCTTGAAGCCCCTTCAGCTATTCCTTTTTTAAGAACACACCGAATTAGCCATCTGCAAACCACCAATTACCTCCAGCCGTAAACCAGCTCGGAAGCACCGTTCACCTCTGCAGATGGCTCCAACCACTCGAAGTCCACTTCAAGGGGATAACACCCGATGAAGCCCTCAAGTGATATACCGACCACTAGAAGTCCACTTCAAAGGGATAACACCCGATGAAGCCTTCAAGTGATATACCTTCTACCAGAAGACCACTTCAAAGGGATAACACCCAATGAAGTCTTCAACCATGTACCTTTTTTGGGGGACGCATACCCCCGATGCGACCCCCCCACCATTTTGTACTGACTGGCCTCAAGGACTCCCCCCGCCAGCTGCCATGACAACAGAACCTACTCCGGAAAAAAAGAAAACATGTTTAATAAGCACACAAATAAAAACACAACGCTCATAGACGGACGTACATAAGACCTAAGGAGTAACAAACCAAGGGTGGGAGGGTGGGAGCTTACTGTTTTCGTGTTACTCCTCCCGCTGCTTCCGGCTTAATGCCGAAAAACAGCGGGAAGCTCAGTAACGGCCCCCCGTCCCCCTTAACTCCTCCCCGTCCCCCCTCCAACTCCCTCCAACTCTCCCTCACCTAATTAACCCTTTCCCTACCAGGACGGTCATGTCGGCTTCCCTTAATCCCTGCAGGCTGCGTCCAGCCTCTTCTTGACCTGCCTAAGTAGAGTCGTGTGTTAACCTTAGACCATACTATCCCCCCACCCCCACTTTAGTAAAGACACATGACACCGAGGTTGGATGTGAAATGGCCACAGCAGCCGTTTATTAATTTCACAGTTTTATAAAAACAATTTAAATCCGAAACATTCGGATAACTAGTTAGGAATCCACCAGAGAATTCCTCCTAATAATTCACATGACCCAACATGGGTCAGAATCGTAAATAGCAATTTAACGTTAACATTAACCCGAGCAGAGGAAGTCCTTGAAGCCCCTTCAGCTATTCCTTTTTTAAGAACACACCGAATTAGCCATCTGCAAACCACCAATTACCTCCAGCCGTAAACCAGCTCGGAAGCACCGTTCACCTCTGCAGATGGCTCCAACCACTCGAAGTCCACTTCAAGGGGATAACACCCGATGAAGCCCTCAAGTGATATACCGACCACTAGAAGTCCACTTCAAAGGGATAACACCCGATGAAGCCTTCAAGTGATATACCTTCTACCAGAAGACCACTTCAAAGGGATAACACCCGATGAAGTCTTCAACCATGTACCTTTTTTGGGGGACGCATACCCCCGATGCGACCCCCCCACCATTTTGTACTGACTGGCCTCAAGGACTCCCCCCGCCACAGCGAAACAGGCCTTGACCACCTTAAGCCTGTGAGTTCCTCCACACCACCACCGCCCTTTCTATGCCTTCTGCTATCGCCAAGCTCCAAAGATCAATGCCAACCTCGGTCAGATGAACCCCGTCACTCCTCCAGAAATTCCCCACTCCTGACTCCAAATCCCTATGCCTCACGCAAATGCCCCCGTTCTTTGCCACAAAACGGGACACCGCCCGGTTAACTTTAATGCGAGCCTTATTGACTCTCTCCACAGATCTAGCTAACCGCCAATGCTTTCTTGGGACTATGTCCGACCACACTATCACCAACTTGGGATAAGATACCCACAAACACAACATATCATGTTTGATATCCCGCACCAACTCACGAAAGGGGCGGACTCCTAAGTCATTCCCACCCACGTGCAACACTAAGACCTCCGGAACCCTATCAAGCCGCGCATATGTCTGGAATTCCGCCAACACCCTGCTCCACGACATACCTCTAAAACCCAGCCAATGCACAACCGCATCCTGTCGCGGAATGCGCAACTGGCGACCATCCGGGCGGACGTCCGCCCTCAAAGCCCCCCAGTGCACGTACGAATGACCCATCAACCACACCAAACACGGAGGCGAATCTGAAACGGAAAAAACAATTAGGCACCACCATATAACATTTGTAAAGCGTAAACAACAAAAATCATAACATATGGGGGCGGACATAGGACTTAAACCTTTTAGACTCCCAACGACCAATACGCCTCACCCCCTCATCATCCAACCCCCAGCGCCCCGCTTCTGTTGCTGCGCCAATCCTGAAGGAATGAGATGAATATGAGCCTACCGCAACACCAACCGCCGTCAAACATTTTTTAAATACAGCTCCAAACTGAAACCTGGACAAAAACGACCCGTCCACATGACGTAACAAAGGCAAATCTGGAGACCCCCTGTTTTGCGTAAAACCCCGCATGCACTCTACTGGGCACATAACCGACCCCGGGAGGGCGAACAAAACTATCAGTTTACCCTTCCCTACTTGGTCAGTTTTAGACCGACGCAACCATACCTCCAGCCGGTCTGCGAATAGGCTCACCTCCCCAGATCTCAGCCCCCCTGCCTGTTTGGTACTTGGCGACACCAACTCACCTATTCTAAATGCTCCAAAGAACGCTAACGAAAAAGCCAACCGAAACAAATCCATTTAGTCTGAAGAACGACAGACAGATGCTAATGAACCGCCCAACGAGCTAAGCAAAGCAAACTACACCGGCCTTCTACTATCCGCCTCCACCCTACCTCGGCGCAACCCCTTCAAAGCCTGCGATACCAGAAATTCCTTCGATACATCCTGAAAGCCCCGCAACTTAAACCCAAACGCCACCGCAGATATGAACCGGTTCACCTTCGCCACTGAAAACCCCGCCTCCCAGGCGTCCCCTAACCAGTACAAAAGTGCCACCAACCTGTCTCTATCCGAATTGACGTCACCCAACTCTCTTACCCACTCCTCCCACTGCCTCCAACAAGCAGCATAAGCACTCCACGTCGTGCGCGCCAAAGACCTTTGTAACAGCTGTTCTACGGGACCGATACCAGATCCCAAAGATGCTCCGGACAAGCCAAACCGAGACGTTCCGCTCCCGGTGCCAATTGCCGAAACCGGTCCCACTGCGAGCGAGAAAGAGCATCAGCGATACAATTCCGTACACCCGGGACATGCACCGCCACCACCCACGCGTTCAACGACAAACACACCAACACTAAATGTCGCAACAATTGAACTACCGGAGGAGAGGACGCCGTGATGTTATTAATGGCAAGCACCACCCCCATGTTGTCGCAGTAAAAACGGACCTTCTTATCCCTGAGCCTGTCCCCCCAAATGGTAGCCGCCACCACGATGGGAAACAGCTCGAGCAGGGCCAGATTCCGCGTGAGTCCACTGGACACCCAGCTAGCCGGCCATTGACCTGCGCACCACGGACCTCCCCCGTAAGCTCCAAAACCGCCCGCCCCAGCCGCATCCGTAAAAATATTCAAATCACTCGTATCCTGCGCTGGGGCCATCCATAGCGAGCGACCATTGTACTGGCCCAAGAAGTCATCCCAAACCTGAAGATCAGCTCGGTGCTCCTCCTTGAACCGCACAAAATGATGCGGCGCACGCACTCCCGCCGTTGCCGCCGCCAACCTCCTACCAAACACCCTCCCCATCGGCATAATCCGGCAGGCGAAATTCAACTTCCCCAGCAGCGACTGAAGCTCCCTCAGCGTCATTTTCTTCATTCTACAAGCCCGCCGAACCTCCAGCCTCAAAGCACCCAACTTATCCGCCGGGAGATGACACTCCATTGCCACTGAGTCTATTTCGATTCCCAAAAAACAAATCGTCGCTACCGGGCCCTCCGTTTTTTCCGGCGCCAAAGGAATCCCAAAATCCCTCGCCACCTTCTGTAGTGCATGAAGCAAATTACCGCAAACCGGCGAACCCCCCGGGCCAACGCACAAAAAATAATCTAAGTAATGGATCAACGAGTCGACCCCGGATACTCCCCTCGTTACCCACTCCACAAAGCTACTAAACGCCTCGAAGTATGCACAAGAAAGGGAACACCCCATCGGAAGGCACCGATCCACGTAAAAAGCCCCATTCCAAAAACAACCCAACAGCCGTTGGCTTTCTGGATGGACCGGCAACAACCTGAACGCCGCCTCGATGTCGGTTTTTGCTAGCAGCGCCCCTGGACCCGCAGCCCGCACTAACCCCACCGCCTTATCGAATGAGGTATAAACTACGGAGCACAACTCGTGATCAATCCCGTCATTTACCGACGAACCCTTGGGATACGATAAATGTTGAATCAAACGAAATTTCCCGGGCTCGCGTTTAGGGACAATACCCAACGGGGACACAACTAAATCTTTTACCGGCGACTCAACAAACGGCCCCGACATGCGGCCCAACGACACTTCTTTTAACAACTTTTCCGACACGACTTTTGCATGCAAGTAAGCCGATTTTAAATTCCTCCGCGTAACCGGAACCTCATAAGGAGGCGGAGGAATAACAAAACCAACACGAAACCCTTCGTAAAGCAACTTAGCCGCCGCCCTATCCGGATACTCATTTAGATAAGGGGCCATCTTTTCCACCCTCACCGGCGACACCCCCTTGACCAGCCGCGTGCTGGTTCCCTGACCTCTTTTTCCGCAGACATTTTGCCGCCCCGTGTGATGCACCATTACACTCGGAACACACGTGCTTGAACTTGCACGTGGCCCCGAACTTGCACTGACCTTCATTAAATTGCCAGCAAAACCCCGCCTTTCCCCCGCCGCTTTGTCCAACCTGACTAGACTGGCCTCCCTGGCCGGCGCTCCCGGGAAAGGACTGCCTAACCGGAGCCGTAACCCGTAACCAGAGAGCAATATCCTTCTGGTCCCACCGAATCGCCGGCCGAACCGCCTTCCGCTGACGGAATTGCTCATCGTATCGCAGCCACGCCTGACCCCCATACGCCCTATGAGCCTCCCCAATGGCATCAAAATAACAAAACAACGCCGAACAATTTTCCGGCGCCTTTTCCCCTATCACACTAGCCAATATGGCGAACGCCTGCGACCAATTAACGAACGTCTGCGGGATAAGCCTATACCGCCGCCGTTCCTCCTCGTCCTTTTTACTCTCATCCCGCTTGCTCTTATCCAAATTAAATTTAGCGAGCGGCAAGAGAGAAAAAATTTCAACATATTCGTCCTTCCAGATCCGCTCGCGCACCTCCTGCTTTAAATGCGCCCCCAACGGACCTTCAAAACAAACGTACACCTCCCCCCGAGCACGATCATCAATACGCACGCGATCGCCATCCTTTTGTGCCTCGGTCTGTACCGACACCGCGACCGCCTCTCTAACCGCCATCACGGGATGCGCCTGTAACGATCCCACGTCCCTGGGGCCTTCCCAAACTACCGCAGGGGACACTTCCGTTACTACCGGCGCCGCGGCCCTATCTAGGCGCCCCACCAGCTCCCGTAAGCAACCCACTAAGTCCGCCAAACCCGCTCCGTCGCGTCCACCCGCGCCACTACCGGCCCCCGATGCAATGCTAGCAGCCCCCCCGCCAACACCCGACATAAAAATCGCTGGATAAGACAATGATGGAGTTATACACTCACCGGGCTGCACAGGCGCTGTGTTCCCGTCAGCCGGACCATCCTGACCTCTACGATACACATCCAGTTCACCTTCCTCCAGCTCTTCTCTCGCCGACGACTGTCCATCCCAACGACATCTTCGGAACGGGGATGAAGACGCGCTGACCGATGGGCCGGCAACCTGCCGCCCGACCGCCGGGACCCAGACTTCCGACCGGACCTGTTGCCTCGACGTCGCTGCAGATCTAGGCGTCCGTCTAGACGATCCTGACGAAGCCTGCCCCCTGGCCGGAACATCACCAGGCGGGGCGGCCGTACCTTGTCCTCCAAATCTTCCATCTGATGGGGGAGGGGTGACAGGGAGCCCAGCCTGCGACTCCCTGCTTACCCCCGGACCCCGTCGCGGCCTGGGATTCCTGCCAGGACGCAGGGCCTGGGAAGGGGCGGTCCTCCCAGCTGCCTGGCCTGCAGCGTCCGGGATCGGGCTCCCTCTGCGATGCCGTGTCCGCGGGACTGCCTCCGGACTGAGGCGCTCTGGAGGTCGGGACCGCCGAGAGGGACGGGTCGACCCGGCCTGAGTCGCCGTCACCCCCGGCAACGCTCTCTGCCTGCTCTGCGCAGGAGCGGTTGTTGCCGACTCCCCCCCCGCCGCCATAGCCATGCTTGTAAGGGGGCCGGGGGAGGGGAGCCTGTCCCCTGCAACAGACCCTGAACGCCGGGCCTGACGTGGCGAAACGGCGTCCGGGATCCTCGTTAGTGCATCCACGGTCTCCTCTAGCCATCCGGGACCGTGGTGCACAGCAGCGGCACGCAGCCGCTCTAACATTAATGTCTCTGCCATGCTGAGAAGCGCGGGCAACGGGGAGCTTACTGTTTTCGTGTTACTCCTCCCGCTGCTTCCGGCTTAATGCCGAAAAACAGCGGGAAGCTCAGTAACGGCCCCCCGTCCCCCTTAACTCCTCCCCGTCCCCCCTCCAACTCCCTCCAACTCTCCCTCACCTAATTAACCCTTTCCCTACCAGGACGGTCATGTCGGCTTCCCTTAATCCCTGCAGGCTGCGTCCAGCCTCTTCTATAACGGCGGAGATCAGAGAAACCGCTCATCTCCGCCGCTATTCTCCTGAATGCTGCGATCAAATCTGACTGCAGCATTCAGGGGAAAGTGAGGAGGGGGGATGCCCCTGGATCGCCGTCACAGGGAATTCCAGGGTCTATTGAAGGACCCCAGGGCTGTCTTACCATATTTCCTGTTGTTAGGGCATACTTAGGTATGTCCTAACAACTGCCTGTGTACTATACATACACAGGCTAATGTACTGGCATATATCTGATATATGCCAGTATATTAAAGTTTAAAAATAAAGTAAAAACATAAATTAATGTTAAATTTAAAAAAATACACATACGCCTTTTTTTTACAATAAACATTAAAATAAGTCTCAATACATAAAATATACACACATTCGGTATTGGCGCGGCCGTAATAACCTGCACAACAATTTTTTTGCGTCATTTATGAAGTGCACGCTGTAAAAAAAACAAAACTTCTTTCACTTATTAATGTGAGGGACAAGGCAAGGTGTGATGAATTTAACCTCCACGTGCCTCACATTAATAGTAATTAACCCCATCATGTACCTCACACATTAACCCATTATGACTGAGAAACATGATGGGGTTAATTACTGTTAATGTGAGACACATGGAGGTTAAATTCATCATCGCACCACGCGCCTCACATCAGAAAATGGAAGAACTTTTTTTCATTACTGTTGGCAAAGTATCGTTTTGGTATCGAAATCGCAGTACTACACGAAGTATCGGTATCCAAGTCCAAATTCAGGTATCGTGACATCCCTACTACCTACAAAGGGGCTGTGTTGCACGACCTACAAGGGGGCTGTGTGGCACGACCTACAACGGGGCTGTGTGACACTATCTACAGGGGTCTGTGTGGTACTATCTACAGGGGGCATCTGTGAGTGGCGGGCTGATGGTCGTTTTACTGTGAGTGGCGGGCTGATGGTCGTTTTACTGTGAATGGGGGGCTCATAGTCGTTTTACTGTGAGTGGGGGGCTGATGGTCGTTTTACTGTGAGTGGGGGGCTGATGGTCGTTTTACTGTGAGTGGGGGGCTGATGGTTGTTTTACTGTGAGTGTGGGGCTAATGGTCATTTTACTGTGAGTGGAGGGGCTGATGGTCATTTTACTGTGAGTGGCGGGCTGATGGTCGTTTTACTATGAGTGGGGGGCTTATGGTCGTTTTACTGTGAGTGGGGGGTGATGGTCGTTTTACTGTAATTGGGGGGCTGATGTTTGTTTTACTGTGAGTGGGGGGCTAATGGTCATTTTACTGTGGGTGGGGGGCTGATGGTCATTTTACTGTGAGTGGAGGGGCTGATGGTCATTTTACTGTGAGTGGAGGGGCTGATGGTCATTTTACTGTGAGTGGGGGGGCTGATGGTCATTTTACTATGAGTGGAGGGGCTGATGGGTATTTCACTGTGAGTGTGGGGGGGGGGGGCTGATGGTCTTCAAGTGGTTTCCACCTCTGACCTCCAATCGAAATTAATAGGAGGAAGAAAATAGCTGTGGCGCTCGTTTGGAGCATTTTTTTGCTGCGTCTTTTGCATTCGCTTCAACTGCTTAAAAAAAAACGCAAAAAAAACCCCATCAAATAACGCTGTCAATTCAAAAGCAGATTTTTTCTGCCTTACAAAAAACGCTGTGTGAACATACCCTAAGAATGTAGTGCTTATTTTTAGCTATTTTCTGTCTTTCTCTAAACAATTTTTGGTAGGGGGGCCCTGAGGATTTATTTTTTTCCAGGGGTGGCTCAAGTCCGAAAAGGTTGGGAAACTCTGTAGCAGGCTATAGAGGCGCCTGCAGCCTATGAGGCGCAGGGACAGGATCCCTGCGCAATCGGCGTGATGACATCTCTGGATCAAGCCGGCCTACGCAAGGATCCTGTCAGGTGGAGGTGGGGGGCAGTATGGCACTGTCTACAAGGGGGATGTGGGGGGCTGTATGTCGCTCTCTACAAGGGGGATGTGGGGGCTGTATGTTACTTTCTACAATGGGGAGGTGGGTGCTGTATGACACTGTCTACAAGGGTGCGGTGGGGGGCACTGTGTACAAGAGGGAGGTGGGGCTGGATGACACTCTACAAGGGGCAGATGGGGGCTGTAAGGCACTGTCTACAAGGAGGAGGTGGGGGATTATGGCACTGTCTACAGGGAGGCTGTACGGCACAATCTACAGGGGGCACTTTCTACTAGGGGGGCTGTGTGGGCATTATACTCTGTGGAGGCCACTAAGCGGACATCATACTATGTAGGGGCACTACAGGGGGCAATATAATGTGTGTGGCACTTAGGGGGCATAACACTGTGTGGGCACAATTAGAGGACAAAATACTGTGTCCTTGAAGGCGTTATAATATATTACATTATTAAATATTATTATTATACTGTGTGTGGGGCACTAAAGGGGCATTACACTGTGTGGGGGCACTATATAGGGCATTATACTGTGGGGAGGAATTATGCTTTTTTATGGGGCATTTTTTATAATGGCGTGGGGTGCCGAAAGATAATTTTGCACGGGGCGCCATCTACCCTAAGGCCGGCCCTGAGCACTAATACAGCAAAGTTCTGAAAGCGGGGCCTCGGGTATAGCCGCATCTTATTGAGGTTCCTGGCTCCTAGTAGTGCATCTAACTGCCAGAATCATCCATGGCTCATCTGCTCCCTAATTGCCATGGGGGCATCACTCTCACACCCCTCCTCAGTGGGAGCTGAAAATTTGCTTCTTCGGAAGCCTTGTGTGGTTTACACCCGGTGAACAACAGTGCTTTACAACAGGCTGAAGGCCCGTCACCCATCTTGAGGCCTGCAAACCCACCGCCAACTAGTGTGCTAGCGGCAGTCTACCCTTCCTCCTGGGCTTTCCTCTCAGCAGCATTGCATTCGAGTGGGGGATTTGACCTTCCGGGTAGGTTGCAGCATCAGGTACCGGTGTGTACCGCTGACTGACATATCGTCTGACAGGTGACACTTGAGTTGGAGGGAACCTCTGGAGAGGAGCGTGCTAGGTACGGTTTGCAGGGACCTATTCCTCTTTCCCTGCATATAGTGTTGTTGTTGCTGTTGGAGGCCTGGGGTGGCCACGTAGCCCTTCCTGTACTACTTCCTTCTAGAAAGCTATATTGCATATATTGACATTTTATTGTTTCTGAATCTCCATTTTTTTTCCTATGGGTTTTTTGCTGAATACTTATATGTTGCTGCTACCTAGTGGACATTTCTAATATGACATATTGGATTAGAAATACCTTGCTACAACCAGGGGCGTAGCTAAAGGCTCATGGGCCCCGATGCAAAATTTCTTATCCCCCCCCCCCCCCGCAAACTTCCACTGTCGGACGGTCCGCAGCTTTCAGCTGCATTGCTGGGTCTCCTAAGTGACCCACCAATGCAGCACTAGCAGCCGGGGGCGTCACTAAGGACTTAAAATGGCAGGGGACATAGCCCCAATACATATTATGTGTCCGCCACAAAAAAATGGATGTGTGTATATGAGACAGCATATCTATAGCACTACAACCCTATCAACTATGGATGGGATTAGATACAGTGGCTCAGCAGACAGTATCACACATGATAGGATTAGATACACAGCTCAGCAGACAGTATCACACATGATAGGATTAGATATAAGGCCCAGCAGACAGTATCACACATAATAGGATTAGATACACAGCTCAGCAGACAGTATCACACATGATAGGATTAGATACACAGCTCAGCAGACAGTATCACACATGACAGGATTAGATATAAGGCCCAGCAGACAGTATCACACATGATAGGATTAGATACACAGCTCAGCAGACAGTATCACACATGATAGGATTAGATACACAGCTCAGCAGACAGTATCACACATGATAGGATTAGATACACAGCTCAGCAGACTGTATCACACAGGATGGGATTAGATACACAGCTCAGCAGTAGAGTATCACACATGATTGGATTAGATACAGTGGCTGAGCAGACAGTATCACACATGATTGGATTAGATGTAGGTCTCAGCAGACAGTATCATGATTGGATTAGATATAGGGCCCAGCTCGCTGACATTGCAGCTCCAGCACTGGACCCAGGAAAGGTAAGAATAATAATCTTGCTTCTTTATGTGTTACAAATTATTTTTGTGTGTGTTTTCTTACAGGTTCGGTTGTTGGACTACTTCGGATTCGAGGACTACTTCAATGTCAGCGGTTTTTTATTCTCAATAAAATGGTTAATGGGGGTTGTTTTTTTATTTCAATAAAATATTTTTTGTATGTGCTTGTATTTTTTTAAACTTTATTATTACCACCTTAGTAATGGCTGCCGGCTGATTGACAACCTCCATTACTAAGGCAGGGCTTAATGTTATGCCGGTGCAGAGGCTAACACTAACCACCATTATTACCCCGGTACCCACCGCCACCAGGGGTACTGGGAAGAGCCGGGTATGAACCAGTCCCGACCACCTGTAGTGACGGTCAGGCACCGGGGCGGCCGCAGGCTGGTAGTATTAGGCTGGGGAAGGCCAAAAACAGTGGCCCTTCCCACCCCGGGAATGCTGCCTCCTGCTGCTGTGTTGTATCTGGCTGGTTATGAAAATGGGGGGAGGGGGCCCACATCGTTCTTTCCAATTATTTTTTATTTTTTTTAAATGACGTGGGGTCCCCCCCATTTTTCATAACCAGCCAGATACAATAAAGCAGCAGCAGCATAGCATCACCAGGGTGGGAAGGGCCACTGTTTCTGGCCTGTCCCTGCCTGATAATACCAGCCTGCGGCCGCTCCGGTGGCCGACCATCACTACAAATGGTCAGGCACTGGATCGTACCCGGCTCTTCCCAGAACCCCTGGTGGCGGTGGGTACCAGGGTAATAGCGGGTGTTAGGCTGGATTCACACGAGCACATTATGTTCGTAATGGACGGAACGTATTTCGGCCGCTAATCCCGGACCGAACACAATGCAGGGAGCAGGGCTCCTAGCATCATAGTTATGTACGATGTTAGGAGTCCCTGCCTCTCCGTGGAACTACTGTCCCATACTGAAAACATGATTACAGTATGGGACAGTTGTCCGGCAGCGAGGCAGGGACTCAGCATCGTACATAACTATGATGCTAGGAGCCCGGCTCCCTGCAGTGTGTTCGGTCCGGGATTAGCGGCCGAAATACGTTCCGTCCATTACGGACGTAATGTGCTCGTGTGAATCCAGCCTAAGGCTGGGTTCACACGACCTATTTTCAGACGTAAACGAGGCGTATTATGCCTCGTTTTACGTCTGAAAATAGGGCTACAATACGTCGGCAAACATCTGCCCATTCATTTGAATGGGTTTGCCGACGTACTGTGCAGACGACCTGTCATTTACGCGTCGTCGTTTGACAGCTGTAGGACACTTCTTTGCAACATAATTTGAGCCGTTCTTCATTGAAGTCAATGAAGAGCTTCTCAAGATTACGAGCGTCAAAGACGCCTCGCATAATGCGAGGAGGAGCTTTTACGTCTGAAACGACGCAGCTGTTTTCTCCTGAAGACAGTCTGTCTTTTCAGACGTAAAAGACAGTTCTCGTGTTCACATACCCTTAGTGTTAGCCTCTGCACCGGCTAACACTAAGCCCCGCCTTAGCAATGGATGCTGTCAATCAGCCGGTGGCCATTACTAAGGCGGTAGAAATATAGTTTCAAAAAAACACAAAGGCATAGAAAAAATATTTTATTGAAATAAAAAAAAAACACACAACCCTCATTACCCATTTTATTGATAATAAAAAAAGCCGTTATCGAAGTAGTCCTCGAATCCGACGTAGTCCAACGACCAAACCTGTAAGGAAACACACAAAAAACGATTAGTAACACATGTGTTAGTATCACACATGGGCCCTGTATCTAAGCCTGTCTGTGGGACCCTGTATCTAAGCCTACCACAAGGTAGGCTTAGATACAGGGTCCAGTAGACAGTAATCTTATACAGTATAAGATTACTGAGTGCTGGGGCCCTGTATCTAAACCTACAGTGTGGTAGGCTTAAATACAGGGCCCATCAGACAGGATCACACATGGGCCATGTATCTAAGCCTACCATGTGATTGGCTTACATACAGGGCTCAGCAGACAGCATCACACAATCTGTGATCCTGTCTCATGGGCCCTCTAAGCCTGCTACATCATAGGCTTAAAGGGGTTGTCCAGTCCCTAAACATTGATGGCCTATCCTCAGGATAGGCCATCAATAGCTGATGTGTCGGGGTCCGTCTCCCGGGACCCGCCAATCAGCTGTTTTGAAGGGACCGCAGCACTCGTACGAGAGCTGCTTCCCCTTAATTTCACTACTCGCTCACACTGTGAATCGCCGACACGGATTCATAGTGTGACTGGAATGAAGGGAAAGCAGCTCTCATACGAGTGCTGCGGCCCCTTCAAAACAGCTGATTGGCCGGCTCCCGGGAGTCGGACCCCGCGAATCAGCTTTAGCAGTCATGGATACTATTCTTACCTTCCTCTTCAGCCGCGGCAGAATTTCTGTCCTCTCGATGTTGTGCGCGGCGCATAGCGTTGTGACGTCATGCGCTGCGCACAGCACTGTAACGCCAGGACCTCCGCTACGATCCGGAACCAGGAAGGTAAGTACAGTCCGTCACTATAGTAACAGGGGCCCGCGGCCCGAGTTACTATAGTAACTTTTTATTGATGTGGTGCGGGGGGCCGTGGGCCCCCCTGGCTTCGGGGGCCCCGTCACAATTGCGACCGCTGCGACCCCTATAGCTACGGCACTGGCTACAACACTCTGGAAGTTTATGTCTACGCTGGATTCCTGGTGAAAATTAGAGTGTTGACGTCATCTTGTGGACGCCTCTATGGTTATATGATAACGTGCAACGTTTACCTGCTAACCTACAATCACTTCTGATCGCTATATTTGTTCTTAATTTCTCAGTCTCTGGACATTATTGCCGCCTCTACATACTAGATCTGACTGATTGTTATTGCTGCTAATAGGCTATTTATCTGACTCTATATGTGTCTGCAAATCCCCTACTGATGTTGTTACTATACACTTAGAATGTAAGGGACAGTCCCCTTAGCCCATTTGCCTCTCCCTCTGCTACAGTGATGGACAGATTTCTTAACAAATTTAGCCTCAGCCCCAATGATTGATCCGTCAGTCTCAAGAGAAAAACACGCCACTCAACAATGACAAAAGGGAAAAACAATAAGCATAAACGGAATTAGACCTCCACCGACTACATCTGCTTCAACTGCTTACCCACTTTTGCCAGAGTTCGCCTATACTAGGGACATTACTCGACATAATTTGTCACCCCCTGGAAAGTCCTATGACTACTCCAACCATGGATCAACAACATGCTACTCTGGTGGCGGAAGAAGTGTCTCGCTTGTTAATGCCACTTTTTGGCAAACGGATGGATTTAATTAATGCCTGTATCAACTCTGCATTGTCGTAAATCACTAATAACGTGTAAAAAATAGCGGATCTGGAGAATATGGTGCTTGCTTGTGAAACCTTATTGTCTGATCTGGATAACTCAGTGGCCCAGCGTCAAAATGCTGAAATTATCCTAAAAGATAAACTGGAAGACCTTGAAAACAGAGATCTGTGCAACAACCTCTGATTCGTGGGACTCTGAGAATGTTGTGGGTGAAAATCTGCTACAGTTCCTGGTGAAAGATCTCCCAACTGCTTTTCAAATAGATCTACCTCCGGATCTACTCACTAGTGAAAGGGCGCGCAAGATTGGTCCTCTGCGAGGGCACCCCCCTGCGCCCAGTTTCAGCAAAGTACCTCAACTGGGCGATTAAAGAACACGTTCTACGGGCGTATAGGCAGACCAACACTTTACAAGTCAGAGGATTCGAAATCCTTATTTTTCAGGACTTCTCAGCGGTTTCAATAAAACGGAAGGCGTTTACACCGAGCTACCGCCATGTACATGATCACGGTATACAATTTCAACTTCTTTATCCGGCACGGCTTAAAGTGACCGAAAATGGAAGGATTACTATCTATGAAGGCCCAGAAGTAGCCCTATAACAATTCCTGAGAGACAACCCTGACTTGGTTGGGAGACTGTTACACTGAAGCATATATTTCTAAATCTAGAGGAGTGGCGACCCTCTTCCACAAATCCCTAATACTCAATGTTCATGATATGTACTCGGACCTGGATGGAGGGTTCTTCATACATTGATGTCACGATTAATACCCATCGTTATAGTATTTTTAATGTATATGCTCCAACTTATCCTAATGTGGAATCCTATTCCTCTCTCTTTAACTTTTTTTCAAAGCAGTTACACACTTTAATCAGTGGCGTAGCTACCGCGGTAGCAGCCATAGCGGCTGCTACGGGGCCCGCGGCTTGAGGGGGCCTGTGCCGCCAGCCGACACGCCCCCCCCCATATGGCCGGTGGCACCGCTAGCAGCCATTATGGCTGCTACAGCGGTAGCACCGCTACTATGGGGCCCGCACCGCCGAGCCTCCAACAAGCATGGGCCTGGTGACACAGGCCCTCTCATGCACATAGGCATCGCAACATCGGAGGGGGCCCCGGTGCTAGCGACAGCCACCCGGTCTTGCAGTAATTGTACCAGCGTCTATAGCACGCAAGAACAAATACATGCATTAGCGCTGAATAGCCGGGCATGTTCCGTGCCCATCCATTCAGCGCCTTACAATGACGCTGATTGGCGTGGCAAAATGACTTGCTCAGAAGAGAGCAGGTCTACATTGCCATCAGACGGCGCGGTAACGGGATCATGTGAGCATGTAAAGTTTTTGTTTTTTTCCTAATAAAACTGAGTGGCATTATCTATAGTGGGGGCTCTATCTACAGGGGGGTCTTCTATATGTGGGCCACTATATAGGGGGGGTCTATATGTGGGGCACTATCTACAGGGGGGTCTATTTTTGGGGATATGGGCCATTATATACAGGGGGTCTATATGTGGGGCACTATCTATAGGGGCAGTCTATATGTGGGCCACTATATACAAGGGGGTCTATATGTGGGCCACTATATACAGGGGGGTCTATATGTGGGGATGTGGGCCACTATCTACAGGGGGGTCTATATGTGGGGCACTATCTACAGGGGGGTCTATATGTGGGGCACTATATACAGGGTGAGCTATATGTGAGACACTATACAGGGGTGGGCTATATGTAGATCACTATCTATAGGAGAGCAATTTTTAGGGCACTTTCTATAGGGGTGGGCTATATGTGGGACACTATATACAGGGGTGGGTTACCTGTGGGGCACTTACAGAGGGTTGTAGGGGGACACTATCTACAGGGGTTTCTATGTAGGGCACTATCTACAGAGACTCTATGGGGGTCACTATGTAAAGGGGGCTATGAGGGTACTATCTACAGAGGCTCTATGCGGTACAGGGGTCTGTGGGGCACTATCTACAGGGGGCATGGTTTGTGTGTGTGTGTGTGTAACACCGTGTATGGTACTATTATAATCAGGGACACAGTGTATGGCGCTATTATAGTTAGACGTGCAGTGTATGGCGCTTTATTATATTTAGAGGTGTTGAGAATTTTAACTTCATTTATAGGTGCAGAAATGTTTAAAAAGTGAGAAGTGAAGACATCTGAGCGGAAAACTGCAGAAATGGGTCGTGGTCGGGAAAAATCCATCATAGATGTCTAGACCAGAGGGAGAAGAAAAGAACTAGAATCTGAGATGCCACCAGTGAGTCACTTAATGTAAATGTTTATTCTGCCTCTAATCAGTAATGTAGTCACTGTATGCTCTGCAGCGAGATGATGGGTGGTATGATTATTTTTGGTGAAACAGCATCTCCCAGCATATCCTCACCATTGTTCAGGCCATGCTGGAAGCTATAGTTTTACGCCGTACAAACCTATACGGCAGGGGTTGCACTAAATTGAGCTGTATTTGTTCTGGTGTTGTATATATGTCCTGATCTTGGTTCTGATGCTGTATGTAAGTACTGAGATTTGTTCTGGTGCTGTATATACGTCTGAGATTGGTTTTGGTGCTGTATATATGTAATGAATGAGCTTTGTTCTGGGGATGTATATATGTACTGAGCTTGGTTCTAGTGCTGTATTTATGTACTGAGCTTGGTTGTGGTACTGTATATATGTCAGAGCTTGGTTCTAGATCTGTAATTATATAGGATATATTTCTAATAATAAAATTGCAGAGCAGATGTAATTGTTCTCAATTCATTGTATATTTCAGGGGAACCTGTCTGGTAGTTTTAACCCCTCGAACCGCCACCATGCGGTAATACATGACCTGACAATATTTCCAAACCTTCCCTTATGTTTTTTTCAGATGCAGCAAAATCTTTAAAATCCACTTTTAAAACGGCGCACGCTATATGTTAATTACTCATTAAAGGGTCATGGGGTGGTGCCGCTATCCTGAAGAGTCAAATAGTTCTGCCTCCAAACCCACCTTTCCATGTTTGAGTGACATCTCCCTGGCTGATACAACTTTCTCGGATGCGCCATTGCCTTGTGGCACTATAAACAAGAGGGGGGGCTGTGTGGCACTATACACAAAGGGGGGCTGTGTGGCACTATACACAAGGGGGAGCTGTGTGGCACTATACACATGGGGGAACTGTATGGCACTCTTTACAAGGGGAGGGCTGTGGCTCTATCTACAGGGGGCTGAGTGTGGCGCAATCTAGAGGGGTCTGTGTGTGGCACTCTCTACTAAGGGGGGTTGTTCTGCACTATCTACTAAGGGGGCTGTGTGGCACTATATACAGTGGGAGCTGCATAGCGCTATATACAGTGGGGACTTTATGGCGATATCTACATGGGGGCTGTATGGCACTATCTACAAGGGGGAGGTGGGGGCGCTATCTACAAACAGAGTGTGACACTGTCTATAGGCGGGGCTATATAGCACTGGCTACAGGGGGGCTGTATGGCATATTCTACAGGGGGCACTATTTATAAGGGGGGCTGCTTGTGGCGGGGGGCCCTGGTCAAGAGTTTGCTTTGGTGCCCAGTCTTTCCTAGTTACGCCCCTGGCTTTAATTATAGGTGGTGATTTTAACCTGACTTTAAATTACGAAGTAGATAGATCTAATCTGACTCAGCAAGACCGAATGGGGGCATCTACCCTTCTCACACTAATGGAACAATTTTCATTTTGTGATCCCTGGCTTATTATACACCAAAATTTCAGGGACTACACACATCACTCACATGTCTATAATACTCATTCTAGAATTGACTTTTTCCTACTGCCGAACTCTCTTTTTCCATTACTCACTAAAGCTGACATCATGAACATACTTATATCTGATCATGCCCTGATATGTTTAGAATTTACCACACCTGTACCTCATAGTCAAAATTGTCGATTTCCCTCATATCTGTCGACTTCTGATGACTTCCGCAAACATCTCTCTATCCACTGGTTGAACTACGTAGATGATAACATAACTCATTTGGATGAAGTGGCCTTAATTTAGTGAACCTCCAAGGTGGTTATGCGAGGACATGTAATCTCGAATCTTAATTTTAAAAGGAAGGAATATGAAAAGAAATTCAATGCGGATCTCATCAATGCACACAGATCATTATTGGATTACTGAACTTCAGATTCTAAAATGAATTACTTTGCTGCTAAATCTTTAGTGGAGACTTATGTGCAGGGACAGGCCCGCTGGGGGATTGATGCGACTCAAAATAGATATTTCAGATGGGGTAATCACATTGGCTCGTTGTTAGCGAGAATACACAGAACTAGCCGCTCAAATCATACCATAGTAAAACTGGTGGATCCCAGATTTCATTCTGACATATTGGATTCTGAACTTATCCAAAATAAATTTGTGGACTATTTTACGAATTTCTATCAGGCAACTAGTGCTTAGTAAAGACAAAAAATTAGACAAATACGGCGCTCCCCTAGGGTATTAACGTTTTAATACTCTGTATCAGGCAACTAACTATGATTCGAAGGAGATGAGGTCCTTTTTGACTAGACTAAATTTGCTTAAAGAGGCTCTGTCACCAGATTTTGCAACCCCTATCTGCTATTGCAGCAGATAGGCGCTGCAATGTAGATTACAGTAACGTTTTTATTTTTAAAAAACGAGCATTTTTGGCCAAGTTATGGCCATTTTTGTATTTATGCAAATGAGGCTTGCAAAAGTACAACTGGGCGTGTTGAAAAGTAAAAGTACAACTGGGCGTGTATTATGTGCGTACATCGGGGCGTTTTTACTTCTTTTACTAGCTGGGCGTTCTGACGAGAAGTATCATCCACTTCTCTTCAGAACGCCCAGCTTCTGGCAGATCACGCTGTGACGTCACTTCCCCAGGTCCTGCATCGTGTCAGACGTGCGAGGACACATCGGCACCAGAGGCTACAGATGATTCTGCAGCAGCATCAGCGTTTGCAGGTAAGTAGCTACATCGACTTACCTGCAAACGCCGATGCTGCTGCAGAATCAAATGTAGCCTCTGGTGCCGATGTGTCCTCGCTCGTCTGACACGATGCAGGACCTTGGGGAAGTGACGTCACAGCGTGATCTGCCAGAAGCTGGGCGTTCTGAAGAGAAGTGGATGATACTTCTCGTCAGAACGCCCAGCTAGTAAAAGAAGTAAAAACGCCCCGATGTACGCACATAATACACGCCCAGTTGTACTTTTACTTTTCAACACGCCCAGTTGTACTTTTGCAAGCCTCATTTGCATAAATACAAAAATGGCCATAACTTGGCCAAAAATGCTCGTTTTTTAAAAATAAAAACGTTACTGTAATCTACATTGCAGCGCCTATCTGCTGCAATAGCACATAGGGGTTGCAAAATCTGGTGAAAGAGCCTCTTTAAATTACCAGAAGACTGTAGGGAGTTGTTAGATAATGATATCACAGAAAATTAGGTTACATTTGCTATTTCTCGTCTAATAAGAATCCGAGCCCCAATATTGTCCCCACGTTGACGAGGACTCTACAGTCCATACATAGTGGAAAGATTAACCCCCCTGATTTTCATGAATCCAAGACTATATTGCTACTCAAAACTGACAGGCGCCCATCTCATCTTTCTTCCTACCGACCAATAAATATGGTGAAATCCTGTTCCATTTAAACCCCCTCAAAAAACAAGGGGGCACTCCCTCCGTCTGGAGAAAAAAAGGTTCAATCTACAGAGGCGACAAGCCTTCTTTACTGTGAGAACTGTGAATCTATGGAATAGTCTATCGCAGGAGCTGGTCACAGCAGGGACAGTAGATGGCTTTAAAAACGGGTTAGATTATTTCCTAGAACGAAAAAATATCAGCTCCTATGTGAATGTGTAGAATGTTTGTTTCATCCCTTCCCTTTTTCCCATCCCTTGGTTGAACTTGATGGACATGTGTGTTTTTTCGACTGTACTAACTATGTAACTATTGTAGCAGTGCAGCTACTGGACAGTGCAAAAACTGTCAGGTTTTAAGCAACCAGGGAACATGTACAGCAGAGAGGGTTTTCTCTGCTGTTGCTTGGGTGTAAAGCCCGGAATAGGGCCTGGTTTGCTGGAGTGTGAAGGAGATGGGTGGGCTTCCCCTCCATACAGTCATTCCATGTCTTGGGCTGTCTGATGATCCTAGTTAGGCTTCACCTGATGTGGCTCTTTAATTAAGGTGTGTGCTGTTCACACAGGGCTCTCAGTCTGGGGAAGACAGGCATGCTAGCCTGTGAGAGTCACCAACGTGTAAGGTAAAACTGCCTATGTTTTGAGGTACTGGGCACAAGGCTCAGGGTCTCTTAGTGAGGGACAATTAATGTTTAGTTAGAGGCTTGATGGCCTAGGGTTTATTTTGTATGTTTTTTGTTGTAACACTGCTTGCTGTGGTGAAGACAATAAAGCTAGCTGCGGCTGGTACAAACTTTTATTCCATGAGTTAGAGTGAACTTTATAAGTGTGCCAACCATCTCACCTTGGAGATGGCGATCCTGTGAGCTAAGTGGTCCCCAAAATGTCACACTATATATTACAATATTTTACGGAAACCTCTTGATTATTCTACTTCAAAGTCAGGTATATCTTATTTGATGGAACACTTACGCAATGTAACACACAGTGGCGTAGCTATAGGGGTCGCAGCGGTCGCAACTGCGACCGGGCCCCGTAGCTAGGGGGGCCCGCAGGCCCCCCTCACCACACCAGCGCTGCAATGATTGCTCTACATTGCTGGGTCCCTGCTGTGGTACAAAAGAGACCCAGTAATGTAGCTTAAAGCATTGGTGGCAGCTCAGCTGTCAGAGAGTCATTGCGTGGAGGGGGAACAAGAGGGTGGAAAATGAATGAAAGATGAATCCACTCATCTTACGAGACACAGGCCCGCCCACTGTACTGTCCACCCAATCAGCTCACTTCTTGCTGTTTCCCTCTTCCTCGTGACCTGTGCAGAGGGAAAGGAATGGCTACAGCAAGAAGATGGTGTGCGTGTCTGCTGCTCCCCTGCAGTACGAGCTGCTCTCTGACCCCACAGCAGATGTAAGTAGCAACTAGTAATCCAGCTCTTAACCCCTTCACTGTGTGTGTGTATGTCTGTCATGCTGAGCAGTCACACCTCAGGGCTGACAGTTTAGCATAACAGACAAAGTATCTATCTAATCTATCTAATCTATCTATCTCATATCATCTATATATTTATCTCATATCTACACTGGCGTAGCTATAGGGGTCGCAGCGGTCGCATTTGCGACCGGGCCCCGAAGCCAGGGGGGCCCACAGCCCCCCGCACCACATCAATAAAAAGTTACTATAGTAACTCGGGCCGCGGGCCCCTGTTACTGTAGTAACAGACTGACCTTACCTTCCTGGTTCCGGATCGCAGCGGAGGTCCTGACGTCACAGCGCTATGCGCCGCGCACAACATCGAGAGGACAGAACTTCCGCCGCGGCTGAAGAGGAAGGTAAGATTAGTTGCCCTGACTGGCGGGGTCCGACTCCCGGGACCCGCCAATTAGCTGTTTTGAAGGGGCCGCAGCACTCGTACGAGAGCTGCTCCCCTTCATTCCGGTCACACTGTGAATCGGTGTCGGCGATTCACAGTGTGAGCGAGTAGTGAAATGAAGGGGAAGCAGCTCTCGTACGAGTACTGTGGCCCTTTCAAAACAGCTGATTGGCGGGTCCCGGGAGTCGGACCCCGCCAGTCAGGGCAACTAATCTTACTTTCCTCTTCAGCCGCGGCGGAAGTTCTGTCCTCTCGATGTTGTGCGTGGCGCATAGCGCTGTGACGTCAGGACCTCCGCTGCTATCCGGAACCAGGAAGGTCCCGGGAGTCGGACCCAGACACATCAGCTATTGATGGCCTATCCTGAGGACAGGCCATCAATGTTTAGGGACTGCACAACCCCTTTAAGCCTACGATGTAGCAGGCCTAGAGGGCCCATGAGACAGGATCACAGATTGTGTGATCCTGTCTGCTGGGCCCTGTATCTAAGACTATCACATGGTAGGCTTAGATACATGGCCCATGTGTGATCCTGTCTGTGGGACGCTGTATCTAAGCCTACCACACTGTCGGTTTAGATACAGGGCCCCAGCACACAGTAATCTTATACTGTATAAGATTACTGTCTGCTGGACCCTGTATCTAAGCCTACCTTGTGGTAGGCTTAGATACAGGGTCCCACAGACAGTATCATACATGGGCCCTGTATCTAAGCCTAAAACATGTGTTACTAATAGTTTTTTGTGTGTTTTCTTACAGGTTCGGTCGATGGACTACGTCGGATTCCAGGACTACTTCGATGACGGCTTTTTATATTATCAATAAAATGGTTAATGAGGGTTGTGTGGGTTTTTTTTTTATTTCAATAAAATATTTTTTCTATGTCTTTGTGTTTTTTTTTTAAACTATATTACTACCGCCTTAGTAATGGCCGCCGGCTGATTGACAGCATCCATTGCTAAGGCGGGGCTTAGTGTTAGCCGGTGCAGAGGCGAACACTAACCCCCTTTATTACCCCGGTACCCACCGCCACCAGGAGTGCTGGGAAGAGCTGGGTACGATCCAGTACCTGACCATCTGTAGTGATGGTCAGCCATTCGGGTGGCCGCAGGCTGGTATTATCAGGAGGGGAAAGGCCAAAAACAGTGGCCCTTCCCACCCTGGTAATGCTAGGCTGCTGCTGCTTTATTGTATCTGGCTGGTTATGAAAAATGGGGGGGAACTCACGTCATTTAAAAAAAAAAAATAATAATTATTGGAAAGAACGATGTGGGGTCCCCCCCCAATTTTCATAACTAGCCAGATACAACACAGCAGCAGGCAGCATTACCAGGGTGGGAAGGGCCACTGTTTTTGGCCTTCCCCAGCCTAATACTACCAGCCTGCGGCCACCCCGGTGCCTGCCCGTCACTACAGATGGTCGGGTACTGGTTCGTACTCGGCTCTTCCCAATACCCCTGGTGGTGGTGGGTACCGGGGTAATAATGGGGGTTAGTGTTGGCCTCTGCACCTGCTAACATTAAAGAGGCTCTGTCACCAGATTTTGCAACCCCTATCTGCTATTGCAGCAGATCGGCGCTGCAATGTAGATTTCAGTAACGTTTTTATTTTAAAAAAACGACCATTTTTGGCCAAGTTATGACCATTTTTGTATTTATGCAAATGAGGCTTGTAAAAGTACAACTGGGCGTGTATTATGTGCGTACATCTGGGCGTTTTTACTTCTTTTACTAGCTGGGCGTTCTGACGAGAAGTATCATCCACTTCTCTTCAGAACGCCCAGCTTCTGGCAGATCACGCTGTGACGTCACTTCCCCAGGTCCTGCATCGTGTCAGACGTGCGAGGACACATCGGCACCAGAGGCTACAGATGATTCTGCAGCAGCATCAGCGTTTGCAGGTAAGTAGCTACATCGACTTACCTGCAAACGCCGATGCTGCAGCAGAATCAAATGTAGCCTCTGGTGCCGATGTGTCCTCGCTCGTCTGACACGATGCAGGACCTTGGGGAAGTGACGTCACAGCGTGATCTGCCAGAAGCTGGGCATTCTGAAGAGAAGTGGATGATACTTCTCGTCAGAACGCCCAGCTAGTAAAAGAAGTAAAAACGCCCCGATGTACGCACATAATACACGCCCAGTTGTACTTTTACTTTTCAACACGCCCAGTTGTACTTTTGCAAGCCTCATTTGCATAAATACAAAAATGGTCATAACTTGGCCAAAAATGCTTGTTTTTTAAAAATAAAAATGTTACTGTAATCTACATTGCAGCGCCGATCTGCTGCAATAGCAGATAGGGGTTGCAAAATCTGGTGACAGAGCCTCTTTAAGCCTCGCCTTAGTAATGGAGGTTGTTAATCAGCCAGCGGCCATTACTAAGGCGGTGATAATAAAGTTTAAAAAGATACAAGCACATAGAAAAAATATTTTATTGAAATAAAAAAACACAACCCTCATTAACCATTTTATTGAGAATAAAAAACGCCGTCATTGAAGTCCTCGTATCCGAAGTCCAACAACCGAACCTGTAAAAAAAACACAAACACACAAAAATAATCAGTAACACGTAAAGAAGCAAAATTATTATTCTTACCTTTCCTGGGTCCAGCGCTGGAGCTGCAATGTCAGCGAGCTGAGCCCTGTATCTAATCCAATCATGTGTGATACTGTCTGCTGGGCCCTGTATCTAATGCTATCATGTGTGATACTGTCTGCTGAGTCATTGTATCTAATCCTATCATGTGTGATACTGTCTACTGAGCCACTGTATCTAATCCTATCCATAGTTTATAGGGTCGTAGTGCTATAGATATGCGGTCTCCTATACACACATTTTTTTGGGCAGACACATATGTATTGGTGCTATTTCCCCTGACATTTTAAGCCCTTAGTGACGCCCCCGGCTGCTAGTGCTGCATTGTTGGGTCACTTAGGAGACCCAGCGATGCAGCTGAAAGCTGCGGACCGTCGGCCATGAGAAGTTTGCGGGGGGGGGGCCCAATAAGAACTTTTGCATCGGGGCCCATGAGCCTTTAGCTACGCCCCTGGTAACACATGATGACAAACAGGGGCGTAGCTAAAGGCTCATGGGCCCCGATGCAAAAGTTCTTATTGGCCCCCCCCCCGCAAACTCCTCATGGCCGGCGGTCCGCAGCTTTCAGCTGCATCGCTGGGTCTCCTAAGTGACCCAACAATGCAGCACTAGCAGCCGGGGCGTCACTAAGGCTGGGTTCACACACCCTATTTACCGACGTAATTCGGGCGTTTTAGCATTGAATTACGTCCGAAAATGCGGCTCAAAAGCGTTGGCAAACATCTGCCCATTCATTTGAATGGGTCTTACGATGTTCTGTGCCGACGGTCATTTTTTTTACGCGCCGCTGTCAAAAGGCGGCGCGTAAAAAAAGACGCCCACATCAAAGAAGTGCCTGTCACTTCTTCAGACGTAAATGGAGCCGTTTTCCATGGACTCCATAGAAAAACAGCTCCAATTACGTCCGTAATGGATGCAGCGAAAGACGCCTGCACATGCCATTACGGCTGAAATTACGGTGCTGTTTTCTCCTGAAAACAGCACCGTAATTTCAGCCGTAATGGACGCTGCCGTGTGAACATACCCTCAGGGCTTAAAATGTCAGGGGAAATAGCCCCAATACATATGTGTCCGCCCAAAAAAAAATGTGTGTATAGGAGACAGCATAGCATATCTATAGCACTACGACCCTATAAACTATGGATAGGATTAGATACATTGGCTCAGCAGACAGTATCACACATGATAGGATTAGATACACGGCTCAGCAGACAGTATCACACATGATAGGATTAGATACACGGCTCAGCAGACAGTATCACACATGATAGGATTAGATACAGTGGCTCAGAAGGCAGTATCACACATGATAGGATTAGATACAGTGGCTCAGCAGACAGTATCACACATGATAGGATTAGACACAGTGGCTGAGCAGACAGTATCACACATGATCGGATTAGATACAGTGGCTCGGAAGGCAGTATCACACGATAGGATTAGATACAGCGGCTCAGCAGACAGTATCACACATGATAGGATTAGAGATAGGGCCCAGCAGACAGTATCACACATGATTGGATTAGATATAGGGCCCAGCAGACAGTATTACACATGATAGGATTAGATACAGTGGCTCAGCAGACAGTATCACACATGATTGGATTAGATATAGGGCCCAGCAGACAGTATCACACATGATAGGATTAGATACAGTGGCTCAGCAGACAGTATCACACATGATAGGATTAGATACAGGGCCCAGCAGACAGTATCACACATGATTGGATTAGATACAGGACTCAGCTCGCTGATATTGCGGCTCCAGCGCTGGACCCAGGAAAGGTAAGAATAATAATTTTGCTTCTTTATGTGTTACTGATTATTTTTGTGTGTTTGTGTTTTTTTACAGGTTCGGTTGTTGGACTTCGGATTCGAGGACTTCAATGACGGCGTTTTTTTTATTCTCAATAAAATGGTTAATGAGGGTTGTGTTTTTTTATTTCAATAAAATATTTTTTCTATGTGCTTGTATCTTTTTAAACTTTATTATCACCGCCTTAGTAATGGCCGCTGGCTGATTGACAACCTCCATTACTAAGGCTTAATGTTAGCCGGTGCAGAGGCTAACACTAACCCCCATTATTACCCCGGTACCCACCGCCACCTGGGTACTGGGAAGAGCCGGGTACGAACCAGTACCTGACCATCTGTAGTGACGGGCAGGCACCGGGGTGGCCGCAGGCTGTTAGCATCAGGCTGGGGAAGGCCAAAAACAGTGGCCCCTACCACCCTGGTAATGCTGCCTGCTGCTGCTCTGTTGTATCTGGCTGGTTATGAAAATTGGGGGGGGGGCCCGACATCGTTCTTTCCAATTATTATTATTATTTTTTTTTAAATGACGTGGGGTCCCCCCTATTTTTCATAACCAGCCAGATACAATAAAGCAGCAGCAGCCTAGCATTACCAGGATGGGAAAGGCCACTGTATCTGGCCTTTCCCCTCCTGATAATACCAGCCTGCGGCCACCCCAATGGCCGACCATCACTACAGATGGTCAGGTACTGGATGGTACCCGGCTCTTCCCAGCACCCCTGGTGGCGGTGGGTACCAGGGTAATAAAGTGGGTTAGTGTTAGCCTCTGCACCGGCTAACACTAAGCCCCGCCTTAGCAATGGATACTGTCAATCAGCCGGCGGCCATTACTAAGGCGGTAGTAATATAGTTAAAAAAAAAACACAAAGACATAGAAAAAATATTTTATTGAAATAAAAAAAAAACCCACACAACCCTCATTAACCATTTTATTGATAATAAAAAAAAAGCCGTCATCGAAGTCGTCCTGGAATCCGCCGTAGTCCAACGACCGAACCTGTAAGAAAACACACAAGAAAAACTATAAGGCTGGGTTCACACGAGCACATTAACGTCCGTAATCGACGGACGTATTTCGGCCGGAAGTCCCGGACCGAACTCAGTGCAGGGAGCCGGGCTCCTAGCATCATAGTTATGTACGATGCTAGGAGTCCCTGCCTCTCCGTGGAACTACTGTCCCGTACTGAAAACATGACTACAGTGTGTGTGTTGGGGCCCTGTTTCTAAACCTACAGTGTGGTAGGCTTATATACAGGGCCCATCAGACAGGATCACACATGGGCCATGTATCTAAGCCTACCATGTGATTGGCTTAGATACAGGGCCCAGCAGACAGGATCACACAATCTGTGATCCTGTCTCATGGGCCCCCTAAGCCTGCCACATCGTAGGCTTAGGGGTTGTGCAGTCCCTAAACATTGATGGCCTATCCACAGGATAGGCCATCAATAGCTGATGTGTCTCCCGGGACCCGCAAATCAGCTGTTTTGAAGGGGCCGCAGCACTCGTACGAGAGCTGCTTCCCCTTCATTTCACTACTCGCTCACACTGTGAATCGCCGACACCGATTCACAGTGTGACCGGAATGAAGGGGAGCAGCTCTCGTACGAGTGCTGCGGCCCCTTCAAAACAGCTGATTGGCGGGTCCCGGGAGTCGGACCCTGCCAGTCACGGCTAATCTTACCTTCCTCTTCAGCCACGGCGGTAGTTCTGTCGTCTCGGTGCTGTGCGCGGCGCATAGCGCTGTGACGTCATGCTCTGCGCACAGCGCTTGACGTCAGGACCTCCGCTGCGATCCGGAATCAGGAAGGTAAGTACAGTCTGTTACTATAGTAACAGGGGCCCACGGCCCGAGTTACTATAGTAACTTTATTGATTTGGTGCGGGGGGCTGTGGGCCCCCCTGGCTTCGGGGCCCGGTCGCAATTGCGACCGCTGCGACCCCTATAGCTACGCCAGTGATGACAAACTAACATCCATGGTGGTTGTGGCTAAACACCTTCCGTCAACCATGTACTGGACGTTGACATTCAAGATAGCCCACACAGCCTACGTCTCCCCCTACAGGGGATTTCTCATGGGGAAATCCTCATACCGTTCTTGCCAAAAATACAAAATGCTACATGCGGTTTTATTGCTTTGCTTTTGGTCATGCCGCTCCATTACCTAGTTTTGGTTATGAATAAAACAATTTGTTTCGGGTTCACTTTCTCTGCAATGTCCTTTTACTCTACAATGGGGATTATTTGGTATTTTGCCCTCTTCTACGATCAATATCTCAAAATACCATAAAATCGGCAATATTATGTGTTAGCTGCTGCAAGAAAAACAATCCTACAGGGTTGGATTGGGACTACTCCCACTCATTGTATTTTTTTTGCAAAAATTATTTTATTTGTTTTGGATGAACTGGTTGCAGACTTCCTTTTGTAAAGAAAGAAGAGTTGGAAATTTCTTTAAATCATGGGATAAATGTATACTTCTGCTCCCATCACATTTGAGACAAAAACTCATAGATTGCTTGGGTTCGACTACTTGGTACTTGGAGTGTGAATTATAGGTGATGTACCAATATACTATATATTCCTCCTTCTTTTAGTGTGTTGTGCTTTACCATTGGATGAGACGCGTGTCCGCTTATCCTTTCCTTCCCTGAAACTATTGGACCTCTGTCCTTCTTCTCTATGTAACCTCTTGATTTCTTTAGTTAATAGAAACAGGCTCACTTTTAGGGTAAGGCCACTTGGAGCGGCCCTGACACGGTCACAACGTGGCTAACAACCGCGCCTGCACCATGTTCGGTGCAGCTGTCAAACAGCCTGTTAGTGGCTGTATGTTAACGCGGGTAAACCGTCCCTTTATCTGCAAAATATGCGCCCATGAATTAATACACCCTTTATGGCCGCACAATTTTGCAAATTACAACTACTTACCTCCCATTCATTCTCTATGGCAGAGCTGGAAAAAGCCGAACACTGCACTCGGCTATGTCCGGCGCTCCCATAGAGAATGAATAGAGCGGCAGTGCGCATGCGCATGTCACCAGAATGCCTCTTAACGAGGTATTTGTCAGCCACTCCTACATAGTGCCAGCGCGGTTGTTGGCCGCGTTGCGACCGTGTCAGGGCAGCTCCGTTTGGCCGTATCCTTATTCTTGCACAATGATATCAAATTGTCTTGGGGTGTGACTGATGACGAGCACAGCATTGATCTAGTTGTTGCTCTGTTTTGATTTCATGTATTTGAAAAATGCTTAATAAAAACACGTTTAAAAAAACGAACTTTTATACAGAACACTCATACAAATTTTCTATTGAATGCTGCTGTCTGCAATCGATTTTGAGTCGATTAAGCGGATGGAACTTTCTCTGTAGACAATTTTTCATGCAAGTTTAACTGCACAGGTGCTGTTCCTACCTACTTGTTTTTTAGAGAATCCAAAGGAAGGCAACTGCTAAACAATTGAGGTCGTTTAGAATTTTTACAAAGATCATGGCAGAGGTCACAGCTTATCTTCATCAGTAAAAAATACAAATTATTACATATCTGAACGACCAACTAATTTTAGCAGAAAAAGAGCTAAAGCCAGGGGCGTAGCTAAAGGCTCATGGGCCGTGAGGCAAAAGTCCTTCTTGGGCCCCCCCAACTTCTTCTCATAGCCGATGGTCCGCAACTGTCAGCTGCATCGCTGGGTCTCCTAAATGACCCAACGATGCAGCACTAGCGGCCAGGGTCGTTGCTAAGGTCTTAAAACTTCAGGAGCAATAGCCCCGATACATATGTCCCCCGTAAAAAAAAAAAATGTGTGCGCATATATATATGCAGATTTTATCACATATGATAGGCTTAGATATACGGCCCAGCTCGCTGACATTGCGGTTCCAGCATTAGACCCAGGAAAGGTAAATCTAATAATTGCTTTGCTATTTTATAAGTTCCAAATTTTTTTTTCTGTTTGTGATTTTTTACGGGTTCGGTTGTTGGACTACTTCAGATTTGAGGACTACTTCGATGACAGCGTTTAGTTTTTTTCTCAATAAAATGGTTAACGAGGATTGTGTGGGGATTTTTTATTTCAATAAAATATTTTTTCTATGACCTTGTATTTTTTAAAATTTTATTACTATCCTTTGAGAGTAGTTCCCTGGCATCCCAAGCACCCACTAGTCATTTTAACAGATTTTAAGCTCTCCTGATCTCTCCCTGATTCTGGCCTCTTCAAATCTGAGAGAGCCCTACAGCCAGAGATTAGAAACAAAGATGTCTGAGTCTTTTTTGGACAACATCACCATTCAGTGGCTGGGGGGGGGGGGGGGGGGCAGGGAGGCATGTACTTCCCTGGGCCGAAGTAGACATTAGGGCTGCAGCAAAATTCGAAGAACGGCTGAAAATTCACCGCTGCTCAGGCCTTTTCTACAGTATTGTGCAGCCCGACACGCATATATATTTTTTTAAAAGTAATTTTATTAAGACCTCATGGAAAAACATTGATACGAATACAAAAGTGTAAAATTCTGAGCGTTGCACATAGCAAGTAATACAATAGTACCAAGTGTACAAGGCCAATTACTAACAAACAACAGACGGATACATGTCTCACATACTGATATGCATAAAAGTAGACATACTAAACTCTAACAAACAGCCTTTCCTTAACAGCAGTGTATATATATATATATATATATATATATATATATATGTATATATATATATATATATATATATATATATATATATATATATATATATATATAAAATAAAATCTGGTGAGGACTAGTCAAAGGGAGAAGTTCGGTGGAGGAATGGGGGAACAAACAGAGACGTCAGCATCTCCAGGTCCAGTCAACCTGGACTATGTCAAGCCTATGAGCTGGTATGAGGGTTGGCTATCCAAGAGTTCCACACCTTCATAAATTTATCAGGACATCCACGTGCTTCATAAGTTAGTTTAAAAAGTGTCAGGGTAGAGTTTACTAATGTAATCCATACTGACAGTGTAGGAACCTTAGGGTGTTTCCAATGCAGGAGTATAGTTTTCTTGGCATAAAATAATAGGAGCATCATGAGAGACCTAACCGCCACAGTAGGTATAAGTTCTTTCACCAATAATAAAAGGCAAGGTCTGGGTTCTAGTATACGAGGGAGTCCTACTTTAAGCTTGAGAAATTCCAGTTCTTCAGTCAAGAAATTATTAATAATTGGACACTCCCAGAACATATGTAGGAAGGAGCTCTCAGCTCCTTGTCAACGTGGACACACAGTAGGTATACGTCCCATCCTAAATAATTTGGAAGGTGTATAATAAATTTGGTGGAAAAATTTTAATTGACTAAGTCGGTCTCTTGTGGATATTAAAGGACCCGTTAGAGCGGATAGCATTTCTTTATGATCATCAGTAGATATGGAAGAAAGAGTATGAGAGTATTGGTCCAAGGCTCTATCTAGTTTATTGGAAGACACTGTCAACAGCTGTCTATAAAGCACAGATAACGGTTTAGCCAACTGTGTCACCCAATCCTCCACTGGGGATGTACATAGTCTGATATTATATCCTGCAGATTGTGACCAAAGAGCGTGTTTAAGCTGGAAATAACGGAACCTAAGATGGGTCGGGATCTGGTGTTTGGACCTAAGTTGTGTAAAAGTAGCTAGCTTATCTTCCACTACCACATCCTCCAAGTTCAATATACCCAGGGTTGCCCACTCACCGGGGTTAGGGAGTCTTCTTAACTGGTAGAAGCGGGTTATACCAGAGTGGTGTCCTGGGAGACCAGGACCGCTCCTCTGAGTTAAAGAGTAGCATCGATCTCTGCCAAACCTTCAGGGTAGTCTGCATTGGGGCCGCCAGTGTGTGTCCCAGGGGGGGGGGGGTGGGCTGTCTATAAACAGACTTCACCAGGACTTTATAGGAACCAAGAAGTGAAGCTTCCAGCTCAGTACAGGGATTAAAGTGTCGATGGGTAAACCACCACCACACATAAAGTTGGCTTGCAAGGGAGTAAAAATATAGGTTCGGAAGGGCCAGTCCACCCTGGTCAGGGGGTAGCTGTAGTGTGCCCAGAGCAATTCTAGGAGTACCGCCTGCCCAAATAAAAGATCTAAGGTCTTTGTCAATATTAAAGTAGAGTGATAATGGTAGCCATACTGGGGAATTGTGAAAGAGATACAAAAACCTAGGAAGGGACTTCTGCCTGTAACTGTTAGGGGGAGGTGCCTTCATCTATCAAGGTGTATCTTGAGACGTTGTACCAGAGGAGTGACATTGTCAGGTATAAAAGTACAAGTATCTGAGCTAATCACTATAACTAGGTAAGTAATTTTGTCTGCCCATTGTATCGGGGAAGGAAGTATGACATTCTTAGCCGCATCGTCTATCGCCATTACCAAAGATTTTGACCAGTTCACACCGAGCCCAGGGAAGGATGTAAATAAATCAAACAAAGGCAATAATGCCTGCATAGATGGACCCGGATCATTGAGGAATAGAAGTGTATCATCTGCATATAAAGGGACACTCTCCTCCCTCTCCCCATCCTGAAGCCCTTTTTATCAGGGGCGGCTCTTATAGCAATTGCTAGCGGCTCAATGGCCAGCGCAAAAAGGGAGGGAGACATTGGGCAACCTTGCCTAGTCCCTCGGGCTAATGTAAATGAAGGGAAAATGTGACAATTGGTTTTAATACTTGCTGTGAGTGGGGGTTACAGCAACTGTACCCAGTGGATAAATCTGGTGCCAAATTTGCCTAAAACAGACTGGAGGTAGGACCACTCCACCAAGTCAAATGCTTTCTGAATGTCCAAAGATGCAAGAACTCTGGTGCCACCAGATAGGCCAGGATAGGCCAGTAGGAGCCACAGTCTCTAGGATATTTACGGGGCTTGGGTATCAACACCATGAGAGCCTCTCTAATAGAAGTGAGGGGGGGGGGTAGTGGCACCACTAAAGGAGTGAAAAAGGGCAAGCAGATGAGGGGCAGTTAGGTCAACATGTAATTTATACCATTTTATTGGCAGACCATCCAGACTCTGGGTTTTCCTGTTTGGAACCGAGTTAATAGCCCCAGTAATTTCCTCCATGGTCAGATCAGCCTCCAAAGAAGTGACATCCTCACGATCTAGGGTGGGGAACACAATAGTGTCCAAGTATGCCTCTAGTTCAGACGTATCATTTGCAACCTTAGAGGTGTATAGATCAGAATAGAACTTAGCAAATACATCATTGATGGCTAAGTGGTCTCTGACAGGCGTCCCCGTAGACAAGGAAATTTCTAAAATAGAATTTGGTGTGGTGTCTTCTCTAGCCAAGTAAGCCAACAAAAGACCATTTTTATTCCCCTGCTTAAAAACTCTCTGATGAGAATATAATGTTTTCTTTCTGGTGAGTTCAGTCAGTAAAAGGGTATATTCACATTGCTTCACCGTGAATGTAGTAAAGGCTGAGGAGTCCCTTGTTCTAAGAAATTCCTCTGCCACAGCCAGTTCAGTCTTCAATCCTATACGTTGTTTAGCTAGTCCTTTTCTATGTGTGGATATTGCTCATATAACCACCCCTCTGACATATGCTTTAAAGGCATCTCACATCAAGTTGCTATCAGTCGAGCCTAGGTTAGTAGTCCAGAAGTCAGTCATTTCCTTTTTTAAGGAGGTCGCGCCCTCAGTGCAGAAGAGCCACAGGGGACTCAACCGCCATATTTTCCATTTTGCAACTTCAGGAAACCCCAGAGTGATCATGAGGGGAGAGTGGTCTGAGATACCCCGAGGGAGGTATTGAGCATCTACCATATATATTAGAGAAGCATCATTCCCGAATGCCAGGTCAATTCTGGAATAGGATCTATAGGCAGGTGATTGGCATGAATAAGCTAAGGAATGAGGGTAACGACTCTGCCAAATTTCCCGCAAATGATAAGTGGCAGCCCAATTAGCCAAAGGGGAACTAGACCCCGGGACTCCCCCTAGTCTATCTAATTCAGAGGACAACAAAAGGTTAAAATCCCCGAGGAGTAAAGGTAATTCAGTAGCCAGCAGCATTATGTCCGTGAGCAGTTGGACAGTGGCAGGAGGAGGATTATATTAATTAACAATGATAAAGGACATAAAATAGATCTGACATAGCATCACAATAAATCTCCCCCTAGGATCTGTCTTAACCGATGTAACCTCACATATTTTTCCACAAAATTTGTGGACCAGCAACGAGACCCCACAGGAGTAACTGGAATTGGAGGCTTGATAGCCATATCTTAACCCATGGCCGCGCAAGAGCTCGAAGTTTAGAACCGAGTAAAATAATAATTTTGGGATTGTACGTAGAGAGAAAATTAAAAACTAGAGCCCTTTTAAATTTGTCATTAAGTCCTCTCACGTTCAAGGAGATAATTTTAAGATTGTGGAGCGTCTACATAATTAATATAGAATACAGTATAGATCCGGAGAACATCATTATACAGAGCCGTAACATATTATTTGCACCCCCCTTGGGAATTATCTATTCCCAGAGATTAGATCACCAGTCCACATGGTCAGAAAATCATATATAAACAAGCAGATAAGTATGAAAGGCAAAAATAATTAAACCCTACCCCACCCTACCCATCCCCCCAAACTCGAGACAGGTTTCATTCCCAAATGCAGCATGTAGCAAAAAACAAGAACAGAACTACAGGGTATGCTTAACTGGTTAAGGCAAAGGGGCAACCCCCTTCCCCTGGAGTACATTATGGATACTGAATTAAAAAAATTAGGCTCTATAAAGCTACAACATGGAAGACAGGAGCATTGCGGCTATATATTCAAGACACAAAAGACCTTTCTGCCCCCATCACAGCTGAAAACATGACCAAGGAAAGTCCAAGACTTAACAGAAGAGCAAAGTCAGGAACACGTTCCATGATAACGAGTAACTTCCCTCAGCTATATTCGTCCAACACAACCTAGTACACCAGCGAGGAGAATCGAAAATGTCACAGAAGAGCAGAGTAGGAGCATGTTCCATGGTGCTAAGTAATTCCCCTCGGTTATATTTATTTACAGCATATGGAAATACGGTGGCACAGAACTAAAGGAATCAGAGTCCATGACATTCCAGCCAGGTAAAGACATCCTCCGGCTTGTCGAGGAATATTGTAGAACCGTTGTGCACCAATCTGAGTTTGGCGGGGTAAACCATAGAGTAGATGATTTGTTTCTCCCTCAGGCACTTCTTGGCCTCCTTAAATCTGTGCCTCTGTTTTTGTACCTCCAATGAATAGTCCGGGAAGACTCTCACATCCTGATTAGTATGTTTTAGAGACCTCTGCTTCCTTGCAAGATCCAACAGTTTGTCTCTGTCTTTGAAATTCAGAAACTTGGCAATGAAGGTGCGTGGCGGCGCTCCAGGTGGAGGAGCTCTAGTCGGGATCCGATGTGCACGTTCCACACAGAACATCGGAGAGAAGGCAGTATCCCCAAATGGGGATTTGAGGCAATTCTAAAAGAAAGCCGCAAGGGTCAGGTTTTTCCACACCTTCAGGCAGGCCGATAAAGCGGATGTTATACCTTCGCAAACAGTTCTCTATATCATCAATCTTCACCTGCCATGTGGACTGTTGCATTTCCAAAGAGTTGACCCTCGATCTCAGGGGAGTCACCACATCTTCCAAATCAGAAATACGCCTCTCAGACTTTACAGCTCTTTCACGTAACCTATGTACATCAGTTCTGAGAAGGCCAAAGTTCGTCTAAATAGAATACATTTTCTCAGTTAGAACCAAGCGAGATTCCATGATAGCCTTCAGTACATCTAACCTGGACGGTTTGGGAGGAGAGTCAACCATAGTGGAAGGAGAGGTGGAGGCCTCAGAAGACCGCAATGGACAGGACCCGTATCCTAGGCCAGCAGATTTATCTATCTTGTCTGTAATTTTAGATTGCTTAGAGGGAGCAATTGTGGAGGTACCCCGAATAACAGGATGGTGTAAGAACGATGAATCAGATCAGTGCACAGTCAAACATAAGTTAGATGATTATGGACATAGGGGAAAGGGAATATCTCCATGCTTGTCAGTATATCCGGATCACATCATGGCAGCATAGGGAGGTCGCAGCGTACCCACGATGTCATCTGCAGCAAGCTGCAAAAGTCACTCACCACTCCCTGGCTCAAGATGGCAGCCACTCCTGGAGGTGTTATTCCTGTCATTGTCCTCCCCTTCCCGACCCAATGTAGCAGCAGGGTGTTGCTACATTGGAACATCCAAAAGGCTGCCTGCAGGTCCCAGATAGCAGAACAGCGGTATGCTGTAATTCTGACCGGAAGTAGCCGCTGTCCAGCTTCCACTATAAATTTAGGCCGGGGATCCCGCGCCAAACTAGGCACAAAATTCCAGTTCAATGGAATATGGCCAAAAAAAGCCCCAAAATGCACCCCTTAACAGCGGTGGTGCAGTGGGAGTAATCCCTGTAGCCGCAGTGTGCTCCAGGTTAGAGGGTGTAACTAGTGGAGCTCTCATCCGCTGCCGCTGGAGTCCAGGCCACGCCCCCGCCCGATACACATATTAGGACTGTACTATCAAGAAAGAGAGGGGCAGAGAGAAGAAAACGAAGAAAGGGAAGTGGCAGGAACCAGCAACAAGGCCTTTCCTTAGGGCACAGGAGCACTTACGCACCATACTATGCATGTTTTCCAGTTCCTGGCCCTGAATCAAAAATTATCAGCTATTCACTGGATAGTTTGTTTATTCCCAGTAATGAATCAACAGGCTGGTTCCCGTTATACCGTCCTACTTTAAAACAAATATATAGAGGAAGGAATAGTATATAAAATATAACCTTTAATTTTTAACCATATAAAAATGGAATAACAATAAGAGTATCAGTTGCGCTATTATATCGTATAGCAAATACACAACTTAGTATTCAGTTTGCCAAATACTCAATTAGCGTTCCATAGTGTGTACAGCAGGATGGCTCAGGATCATAGGAGTTACACAGTGGTATTCTACCTGTCCCTTTAGCCTAATAAACACCCGTTCTGAAAAGAATGACGCCGTTGTCTCTGGAACCTGTCCCTGTGATAAAGTCCGTAAATTCTAACTACAGCTCCTGCGCGTTTCACCAGGTTTACTGGCTCGTCAGGGAGATAATGAGCATGACGGCATGACAGATAGTGTGGCAATGGCAGCGAGTGCTTGAGAACACGCTCTTTTGTGTATGTATTACACAAAAGAGCGTGTTCTCAAGCACTCGCTCCCATTGCCAAAGGGATAGGTAGAATACCACTGTGTAATTCATATGATCCGTAGCAATCCTGCTGTACACACTACGGAACGCTACTTGAGCATTTGGCAAGCTGAATACTAAGTTGTGTATTTGCTATATGATATAATAGCACAACTGATACTCTTATTGTTAGTCCATTTTTATATGGTTAAAAATTCAAGGTTATATTTTATATACTATTCCTTTCTCTATATATTTATTCACTGGATAGATGGTAATTGTATTGTCGTTGGGCGTCTCATCACTGGGACCCCCAACGATAGCGAGAACAGGGGTCCCAAAACCCCCGTTCCTCTGTACAGCACCCTTTGCTGTTAGGGGGACACTTAATGGAGCTGCGGTCGAGTATGTGTCCGACGCTCCATTGAATGTCTATGAGAATGACGGAAACAGGTGTTTGTCATTCCCATATACTCTGAATGCAGGCCCGTATTTGCAAGTAGGCACTGGGAGTGCAGTGCCTAGGTCATCCAGTTGGGGGGGACTGCAAGAGTATATTTTTTTCTTTCCTAAAAAAAATGAACTGTAAAATGACTGACCGGCAGTCAGGTCACTCACGGGAGGGGGGGGGTTTAGACACTCGTACTTATCTGTATCCGTGTCCTTAGGATGACATCATTGCGCTGCCTGTGTCGTTCCGCTGGAGCAGGCCTGATCAGATGAGACTAGGCCTGCATCGCTGGAAGAGAGAATGGCGGAGGAACGCCAGCAACAAGGTATGATAGCTAGTGACCTGGTTACTAGCGATCACACACCTACTTTTGAAAGTAGGTGAATGGCCGCTAAAAACTCCTAGCGCAGGGACTCTTTATATCTAAATGAGTCCCCGCACTTGGTTTATTTAGTGGCGCATGCACCAGAAATGCATCAAAATTCTGGTGCATCTCGGGTGATCCTGCGTCCCTTATAAGCCTCAGTAAACTTAGCAGTGACATCTCTAAGCAGTCATTGGTTCGTTTACATCACGTGGTGCCCTGTTACTTCAGTTCATTGGCCTACTTTTAAAAGTAGGCCCTATGAACTTAGGTAACCTGGGACCACATGATGTAAACTAACCAATGACAGCTTAGAGCTGTGACTGCTTACTTTACAGTCACGGAGGTCATTGCGGCTCCAGCGCTGGACCCAGGAAAGGTAAGTATAATGATTTTTTTGTTTTTTTTACGAGTTACTAATGTCGTTTTTTTTGTGTCTTTTTACAGGTTTGATTGTTGGACTACTTTGGATTCGAGAACTACTACGATGACAATGTTTTTTATTTTCAATAAAATGGTTAACGAGGTTTGTGTTTTTATTTATTTCAATAAAATATTTTTTTCTGTGTCTGGGTCTATTATAACTTTACTACTACAGCCTTAGAAATGGCCATTGACTGATTGACAGCATCCATTACTACGACAGGGCTTGGTGTAAGCCAGTGAAAAGACTAACACTAACCGCCATTATTACCTTAGTACTCACCACTACCAGGGATACCAGGAAGAGCCTGGTACGATCCAGTACCTGACCACCTGTAGTGATAGATGGACACTCGGGAGGCTGCAGGCTGCTATTATTAGCCTGGTAAAGCCAAAAACCATGGTTCTTCACACCCTGGTAATGCTAGACTGCTGCTATTTTGTTGCATCTGGCTGGTAATGAAAATTACCTGGGTGGGAAGGCCCACGGTTTTTGAGCTCTCCCAGCCTGATAGTATTGGCCTGCAGCTGCCTCAATGCGCGACAATCACTACGGATTGTCGGGTACTGGATCGTACTGGGCTCTTCCCGGTACCCCAGGTAGCAGTGGGTACCGGGGTAATAATGGGAGATTAGTGTTAGCCTTTTCACTTAGCCATTAGTGTTAGCCCCGCCTTAGTAATGGATGCTGTCAATCAGGCACTGGCCATTACTAAGGCAGTAGTAATAACGTTCAAATAAAACACAGACACATAGAAAAAATATTTTATTAAAATAAAAAAACACACATAACCCTTGTTAACCATTTTATTTAAAACAAAAAAATTAAGCAGTCCAACAACCAAACCTGTTAAAAAAAAATAATAAATCACCACAAAAAAAACATTAGTAACATATAAAAAAGCTAAGCAATTATTATACTTACCTTTTCTGGGTCCAGCGCTGGAGCCGCTATGTCAGCGAGCTACGATGTTTCCATAACTTCAGGAGTTATAGGGGGTCATCAGCACTAAAAGCATCAACTCTAAATACAGCCCTGTTTGAATGGAGCGGTAGCGCTCATGCTCGACCACTAAATGGTCGTCCAATAAATGTCCTCCTTGGTCGAGCAGTGAGGAGGAACAAGGGGCTCGGAAATCCTGTTCTAATGATCTGTGGGAGTCCCAGTGCTGTGGCTCCCAGCGATCAGACGATTATCACCTATCCAAAGAATTTTTGATTCTGGTACAACCCCTTTAAAGGGTTTGTGCAACAATTGACATTTATCACCTATACACAGGATTTATCACCCATACACAGTGATAAATGTCTGATCGCTAGGGGCCCCACCGCTGGGACCCCACCGATCGTTAAAATGGTGGTCCCACGGCACATTACAACCAACGCTGCTGGGCAGTCGGCAGCAGAAGAGACCCAAGGAGAGGTGAGTATAGGGAGGTGTCTGGTCTGAGGTCTAAATAAATATATATTTTTTTATTTATGTCTACAGGAGCAAGGGGCCAAAGTTGTCTGGGCTGCAAACTCTGCAGTCGTCAGAAGTCGTCATGGCGGTCTGTTCCGGTTAGAGAATAGGAGAGTGAATGACTCTAATGAGAGAAGATGTCACCTGTAAATAACCAGATGTACAGAGTTATCTGTCACCTCTCCTGACATGTCTATTATAGTAATTTTTTGTATTCCCCATGAGATAACAATGATGAAGCATCTACTATTTGTTGTGACATCCTCTGTTATTCCTAGAAATGTATGAAAAAAGGCATGGCCTTCGCCGAGACTTTTTGTGAAGCAACTAAATTATTTTAACCCCTTCCCGCCGCAGCCATTTTTCGGATATTCACTTTTTTCCTCCCAACATTCCAAGAGCCATAAGTTTTTTATTTTTGTATCGATATAACCGTATTTTTGTGGGATCTTGTTTTTTGCGGGACAAGTTGTAGATTTTCACTGTATCATTTATTGTACCATATAATGTAGTGGGAAACTGGAGAAAATTTCTTTCTTGGGTAAAATGGAAAAAAAAAAGACGATTCCTCAATTTTTTGTGGGGTTTTGTTTTTACGGCGTTCACCGTGTGGTAAAAACGGGATGTTAACTTTATTCTGAGGGTCAGTACGATTACTTTGATACCAAATTTATGTTTTATTAAAATGTTTTACTACTTTTACAAAGAAAAAACGAATTGTTAAAAATAAAAATTGTGTTTTGTCGCCATTTTCTGAGAGCTGATCGAGGGCTTATTTTTTGCAGGGCGAGCTGTAGCTTCTATTGGTACCATTTTGGGGTACACGAGGCTTTGTTATCACTTTTATTCCTTGGCGATACCAGTTATGTTAATTTGCTGGGTTTTTTTTTCATTGTGCTTTGGGGAAAATGGGAAAAGGTTTTGTTTTTTTAATTTCAATATTATACAGTGCTCACCAAAATTTCCAGAACACCCTCATAACTTTTGAACGGCTCGAGGTAGAGGTTGATATTTGGTGGGATATAATGGGATCATAAAATCTACCAGTTAACGGCAAAAAACAAAACAAAACACCCCACCCCCTTGGGGGCGGTGCGGTGGGCGGGATCAGCAAAATCTTAAATTGCACGGCGGATCGAGTGGGGACTCATTTGAAAGCTCTTTTCAATACAAAAACGATGCTGCAAATGGATAGGATTTTTTTTCGCTGAGATATTTAACGTTAAAGTTATCATCTTCATTATCGGCTACTGCCAGTGTTAGCATTACCCAAAATGTACCACGCGGGTAAAATCCTAAATGTGTGTGGGCGCGTGTGCTTGTTTGTGTGAGCTTGGGAATGTCACATCAAGGTGACTTTAAATTACGTATTATTACAATCGGCCTCGGCGATACAAAATCGAACTTGTCTACAATTGTAACATGATTTCATGTGTACACATTTTGGTAGTCCCTTGGGAACTTGAAGGCAGAAGGCCCTGATCGCAATTCTAATACATTGCACTACATGCGTAGAGCAGTGTATTAGAGCTGTCAGCTGCTCACTGACAGCAAGCATAGTGGGTCCTGACTTTGTCAGACTTTGTCAGAGGGATGTTATTTGCTATCTTCGGCAGAGGGATGCTATTTACAGGAAGGGGTGCCATTTACGGGGGTGGTGGCGCTATCTGCAGGGGGGATGTTACTAAATACAGGGGGGATGTTACTATCTACAGGGGGGTAGCGCTATGTACAGGGGGGTGGCGCTATTTACAGGGGGTGGCACTATAAACAGGGGGTGTGGTGCTATCTACAGGGGGTGCTATATATAGGGTGTGTGGCACTATCTATATGGGCACTGTGGCATTATATTGGCGCTACCTACAGGGGACACTGTAGTGCTATCTACATTGGCACTGTGTGTGGCACTATGTGGGCATTATCTACAGGGAGAACTGTGGCATTATGTGGGCACTATAATTACACCTAATAAAGATGTATAGTTATCGTTCAATTGTATATAATATAGTAACGCCTGAAAGAACGATTAAGAAAAAACAATAGTAAATCTGATTAAATATATTATGTTAAAAATGGGCTAATAGACAAAAGTAACTACGGTTACAGGCATAAGCAATTGGCACCAAGATGAATGTGAGAATGAGCAACAGCTCCGTTCACAAGTATTAAGCAACCCCTCTCATACAGCCATCAAGTGATAATGCACATTGCCAGAAAATAAACAATGGACTAAAGAAACTGTCCCATGTCCCTACGCGTTTCTGTACTCAATTGTTGTAAGAGTGCGTCCTTAGGGGTACACAAGCAAAACAGGCAGTTCTCTGATTTATTTTGCAGTACTCTGCCCAGTTTGCGTATTTTATACTGTGAATGCCGGACAGCACTGAAAAGTGGTATATCGTGTCTCCCGACGGGCGAACGAAACGGATATCTGGTCGCTCGCGCACCGGAAGAACGCTGAGTATACATGGACTAAGTCCCGCCCATACAATCGGCGTCATCAGAGGACCGCAGCCAATCGAAGTTCAGCACGTCATACATGACGTCCGTGACTGGGAGCGGCCTCGCTGTCAGTGAGCCACCAATGAGGTTTGTGGGCCGTTCTATTGTCCCTGGTTCCTAAGGAAACCCAGGAGGCTTGTTTAACATGGTTCACTGGAGATCCCCACAGAAGCGATCAATCATACATAGGGTAAGTATTAGTACAGATAAAGGAATTTTATGACCTACACTATGCAAGGTACATGGGAAAAGAACCTATTTAGAGAGTTGAAAACTTAGAACCACGGAAGAACTAAAATGGAGGACATCATCATAGTGAAACTATGCATTAGATATAGAATCAAGGGATGAAATGTTGAGGGGTATAAATATGCGTTGGTGATCCTTATGGTACTGGGTAAATATCCCCAAAGGTAACACTTATACATGAGGACAGCCAAAAAAGGAAGACAACCAAAACAAAAGCCCTCACTAAGGGTCCCACAGGGTGAGGCCATCAGTTCTTAGAACCCCTGTTAGTCAAAGAAAACATGTGAACGACATATATTCATTAAGACGCAGTGGTTTCATCGTCTCCATCCTAAAGATCCACTGAGCCGCCTTTTGGAGAATGCGTCTATCCCAGTTTCCACCTGTATCCGTTGAGCGAACCTTTTCTATTCCTTGGAACTTAATCAACCTATAGTCTCCCTGATGAACATCCCATAGATGTCGAGAGATGGGGGTATCTGCTTTCTTAAAGGGAAGGTGTCATGAATTATTTTTTTTATCCAATTGCTTTTACTATGATATTAAAATAAATTGTATTTATTTGTGTTCTTGTGTTGTACTTTTTACTTTTTTCTTACTTTTACTTCTCTATGGGGGCTGACTTTTTTTTTTTTCATCTCTGTATGTGTCGATTAACGACACATACAGAGATGGAATACGGCACATACAACCCCATAGAGAATGCGAACAGGAGCCGTTCCATTCACTACAGCGTACGCCGCCTGTGTGGTAACGGCGCATTCGCCGCTCCCACACAGACCAAAAGGAAGGTCTTTGGCAGAACGAAATCCGGCGCCATTTTCATGTGGACCGGAAGCCGCAGCCGGACAGTAAGATGACGACTTCCGGCCATATATTCAAGGAAGCGAAGGCGCAAGGAATAGGAGCGGAGGCGGCAGCGGCGGCAGGAGCAGGTAAGTTATGTTCGTGTATGTGATGTGTGTTTTACGTTCATGTATGTTTGTGTTATACTGTCTGCTGAGCACTGTATCTAATCCTCCTACACTGTGCAGTCGCTCAGAAAATGGCGGCACACAGTATAGGAGGTTTGACTATTCAAACCCCCTCCTTCTCCTGGCACTAGCCAGAATAAGGGAGGGGGGATTGTGTGAGGACACTAGAGAGTGTGTCTACCCCAAATTTGCAGCATAAAGCAATGAGGTTGCTTTACCACATTGACCATGCTGCAATTTTAGGAAGTGCTCCCTCTAGTGCCCAGCACATGGAAATATTATAAATTAGAATCTCATTTATAATATTTCCTGACTTGTGAAAAAATTAAACAAATTAAAACAATGTGTAATCACTCAAATAATAATTAACTAAAAAAAAAAAATTTCTAGTGACACATTCCCTTTAATGATGTCACATACATGGTCTCTGATCTGTCTCCTAAACTCCCTGGTGTTTTTTCCTATATATTGGATATTACAAATACACGTAAGAAGATAGACCACACCTTTGGTTTTACAGTTTATAAAAGACCTATTTTCGTAGGTCCTTCCGGTGGAATTACTTTTGAAGGTTTTACTCGTAGAAATAGAGTCACACGCCTTACATGTCCCACATCGATGGGTACCCTTAATAGGCGGGGTCAACCACGTTGTCATTTGCAGTGGAGTGAGATGACTATGTATCAGACGATCTCTGATGTTGCGCCCTTGTCTGAATGTAATTGAAGGGTATTCTCCTACTAAATCTCCCACATCAGGGTCAGCCCTCAAGATCCCCCAGTAGGTTTCAAGGATCCTGCGTACTTCCTCGCTAGCTGTGTCAAAGGTCCCTATGATTCTGGGTTGATCTTCCTGGATCTTCTTTTGCTTAGGATTAAGGAGTTGGTCTCTATTACATCCTATAGCGTGTTGGTATGCCTTCTTTAAGACTCCTTCAGGATACCTTCTCCTTTTAAATATCTTTTTCATCTCTTGGGCTGAAGTCTTAAAGTCAGAGATCGAGGAGAAATTCCGTCAAGCCCTAAGATACTGGCTCTTGGGTATCCCCTTCTTGAGGGCTATTGGAAGACAACTCTCCCATTGTAATAGATTATATGTGGCAGTGTTTTTCCTATACATATTTGTCTGAATAAATCCCTGTTCGTTTTTTTAAATTGAGATGTCTAAAAAATAGATTTTGCTTTCATGAATTTCTGTTGTAAAGAAAAGGCCCAAATTGTTGACATTGAGGACCGAAACAAAATGATGAAACTGCTCTCTCGTACCAGACCACAGGATAAAGACATCGTCTATAAATCTAAGCCATAGCAAGACATTAGATGTCCAATTCTCCATTGCCTCGCAAAACACCACCTCCTTCTCCCACCAGCCTAAAAAGAGATTGGCGAATGATGGTGCACAGGTGCTACCCATCGCCAAACCGCTTATTTGCTGGAACATCTTGTCATAAAGGAAGAAGTTGTGCTGTAGCACAAACAGTAATCTAATAACAAAACCGTTATGGGCCATGCAGTGTGTGTCTCTTTCCTGAAGGAAACTGTCCACAGCCCTACTCCCGAGGTTATGGGGAATAGAGCTGTAGAGAGCCTCTACATCAAGACTAGCCAAAAACACCTCTCCTTCACATCTGACATCCTCCAGTTTTCTGAGGACATCCATCGTGTCCCTAATATATGAGTGGAGGGAGGTGACAAAGGGTCTAAGGATGGTGTCCACATAGAGACTAGCATTTTGGGAAATGCTATCGATACCGGACACAATAGGTCTTCCCTTTAGAGGATCAAGACCTTTATGGACCTTTGGCAAGCTATAGAACGTCGCACGTTGATAGTATTCACCCATGATGAAGGCTTTTTCTCTATCATCAATTAATTTATCCCTATGGGCATCAACAAGAATATCTTTAAGTTCTTTAGAAAGCCCAGAGTAGGATAATTTGCAAGAGTTCTATAACATGCCCTGTCCTTTAAGATGCGATCACACATCTGGACATATTGTTCTCGGCTCATGATCACAATATTTCCCACTTTATCCGAGGGTTTGATCACAATGGAGTCATCATTTTCCAGTGACTGAAGTGCGTGCATCTCTCCCCTCGATGTATTATATTTCGTATGAATGTGGCCCTCGAGTTTTTTAATCTGGTCACTTACTACTTCCAAAAATACATCAATGGGGGTGTTGTCGTTAATGGGGGGCACTGTGGCACTATTTACAGTGGGCACTATCTATGTGGGCACTGGCACTATGTGGGCAATGTGGCACTATCTACAGTGGTATTGCATCACTATCTACATGGGCACAGTGGTGTTTTCAAGTGGGACAAAATATGAAAGTAAAAAAAGAGTTGTGTACAAAAAAATAAAAAAACGTTTTAAAAGTAATAAAAGTATCACTTCACCTCCCAAAAAATGGAATAAAAAGAGATCAAAAAGTTGCATGTCCTCACACGAGTTTCTTGATGGAAAAATAAAAAAGTAATGGCTCTTAGAATATATATCAGTGGCTCAGGTGAAGACCACCACAGACCAAAGACCACCAAAGCCGCAGTATATGTATCAGTGGCTCATCAGACTAGGTTCACCTGAGGTTGTTTTTAATTATGTTTTTTAACTTTTTGTATATATTGGTAGGGGGGTAGTTTGTCCAAATGCATGGATTAATAAAGACAGAACACGTAGGACCACTAAATAGTGGTAATGGGGAGTTGGTCACAGGAGATCAAGAGAAGGCAGAGATACTAAATGCGTTATTTATCTCTCTATATAAAACAGTAGAAAGAGTACCTGATGAAGTTGGGGCCAGTGCTGCTAATACATCAATTAATATACTGAATTGGCTGAATATATATATGGTACCAGATAAGTATAAAGTAGGCGGCGGGTCCCACTCCCGCCAGCGGTTCCCGCTGCTGGGTCCTGTGCCTTTCTCCCATGAGGCCAACAACATCCTCTGCCTTCTCTTGCTCGCCGCCACTGTGTCTCTGATGCAGACGCCCCTGCGTCTCTTTAAGGAACAGCGTGCACGAAATTAAAAAATTACCCAATCACCACTGCTGCTCCCCAGGACTACATAAGGCACCTTCACCTTCTCCCAGGTGCCTCAGCAATTTTGGAATACTTATCCTGCAAAAGTTCCTGTATGCACCTGATCCTGTCCGCTATTGCTTTCAGTTATCAATCTGTATCCAGTTGTTCGTCAACAGTCTGTATCCAGTGATTCGCTACCAGTCTGTATTAAGTGATTCGCTACCAGTCTGTATACAATGATCTGCTACCAGTCTGTATCTAGTGATCTGCTACCAGTCTATGTTTAGTGATCCGCTACCAGCCGGTGTCCAGTACTCCAGCACCAGCCTGTATCCAGTACTTTGGCACCAGCCTGCATCCAGTACTTCGGCACCAGCCTGCATCCATTATCTGCTACCTGCCTGTGTCCAGCTGCCAGCTACCTCTGCGTTCCGCTTACTGCATCCACCTGTCCACCCCTAGAGGTGGCACTAAGCCAATCCGGTGGGGTGGAGAGGATAAAAAAGAAAGAACGGGTGTTTTCCAGGCGCTGCCGATCGGAGTATCATCCGTGATGAATACGATCCATTTCTCTTATGGATGAAGACAAGGTAAGTAGTTGAAAAGTTTATTAGTGCAAGTATATAAAACAACAGCAGACTGTTTAACAGCAGACTGTTTCGAAACCGGACCGGATTCTTCCTCAGGTAGAATACAAATGAATACGTGGGTGGGGTGTCAGTTAAATAACCGAGTTAAAGGTCGGTTTGAGGTTAAAACTACCGGGTCAGGTATACAGGTCAAGTAAGGTAAACATACATATAAATACAAATACAAAAATCAATTTCCGTCGGCTGTATATTAAAAGTAAAATTTATCCCCCAAGTGTTGTTATTTAGTGTCTGACAAAAAACTGTAGCTGTTGCTATATCACCTTCCCAAATCAGGAACAGGTCGTCTATATATCTCCTGAATAATAAAATGTTAGTGGTTGCCCACGGATGTTGCCAGATGTGTTCTTCCTCAATTTAATGAGTCGAGTGGAATTCAGAATTTAGTATAATTCCAGTAATAATTGAAAAATAGGATGATACTCCATTTGTATGCCGAGTTTTTTCTATGACAACTACGGATGCTAAATAAGTAAGACTGTAAACTACAGCTATATTCTCCTCTTAACCCGTTAGTGACCGCCAATACGCCTTTTCCGGGGGCCACTAACGGACTTTATTCTGATGCATAAGCCTTTTTACGGCACTGCATCAGAATAAAGTAAACAGAGCAGGGAGCTGTCAAATCTCCCTGCTCTCAGCTGCCAGAGGCAGCTGAGGGCTGGGGGCGTCCCTGCTCTGCCAGGTGAGATCGATATTAGTATCGATCTCACCCGTTTAACCCTTCAGATGCAGTGCGCAATAGCGTGCACCGCATCTGAGTGGTTTTTGGAGAGAGGGAGGTAGCTCCCTCTCATCCCACTGACACCTGGCGATAAGATCGCTGAGTGTATGTGTCTCCAACAGCAGCCGGGAGCCTAATAAAGGCCCCCAGGTCTGCCTGTAGCGAATGCCTGCTAGATCATGCCGCAGGCATGACTTAGCAGATGCCTGTCCGTGTTAAACGGACAGGCAGTAATACACTGCAATACAAAAGTATTGCAGTGCATTATAATAGCGATTGAATGATCGCATATTAAAGTCCCCTAGTGGGACTAGTAAAAAAAATAAAAAAAGTTTAAGTTAATGAAAAAAAAATTTGAAAAAAAAATTAAAAACCCACTTTTTCCCCTTACAAACTGCTTTAGTATTAAAAAAACAAAATAAAGTAAAAAAGTTACACATATTTGGTATCCCCGCGTTCGTAACGACCCCGACTATAAAGCTATTACATTACTTAACCCATTTGATGAACGCCGTAAAAAATTAAATAAAAAACGACTGAAAAATTGCTGTTTTCTGTGAATACGGACTTTAAAAAAATGTGATTAAAAAGTGATCAAAAAGTTGCATCTACTCCAAAATGTTACCAATAAAAACTACGTCTTCCCGCAAAAAAAAAGCCCTCATACAACTGCATCGGCGAAAAAATAAAAACGTTATGGCACTTCAAATATGGAGACACAAAACCAAATAATTTTTACTGTGTAAAAGTAGTAAAACATACAAAATCGATACAAATCTGGTATCATTGCAATCGTAACAACCCGCTGAATAAAGTTATTGTGTTATTTATACCACAGGGTAAACGGCGTAGATTTAGGACGCAAAAAAGAGTGGCGAAATTTCAGATTTTTTTCTATTCCCCCCCCCCCCCAAAAAAGTTAATAAAAGTTAATCAATAAATAATATGTACCTCAAAATGGTGCTATTAAAATATACAAGTTGTCCCGCAAAAAACATGACCTTATACAGCTATGTAGACGCAAAAATAAAAAAGTTATAGCTCTTGGAATGCGACGATGGAAAAACTTAAAAAATAGCTTGGTCATTAAGGCGGGATTCACACGACCGGGTCGCGTCTGAGGCCGAGTGCCGGCCGGTAAAATCGGACATTCTGCTCGGCCGGTTTGCATAAAGTTATGCATCCGTGCCGGGCCGGGCAGATCCGGACAGTGACATCAGCGGCAACTCCTGAAGGGGAATCCCCATGTGTTCGGGGATTCCGCTTCAGGAGTTTCCCCTGATGTCACTGCCCAGATATGGACAGAGACATCAAGCGCTCTGTCCAGGAGCGGAATCCCCGAACACACGGGGATTCCGCTCCTTCGAGGAGCTAAAGTGCGGCTAGCACATAGCAGAGCGGGGTGATACCTCCCCGCTCTGCTATAGTGGCGTCGCTACAGTAGTAGCAGCAGCAGCAGCTGCTGCAGCTGCTAGCGGCGCCATCAAAGGTGTCGCCGAGCCAGGGTGCTTTTAACAAGCAGGAGAAGGGAGCCAGCGCAGCGCTCCCTTCCACCTGCTGTACACCCCGGCCCTGCCACACCGTGTACAGCGATGCCATTCGTCAGAATGGCATCAACTCCTCCTCCTCACATGCACTCTGCGCTGTGAGGAGGAGGAGATAGAGCGCAAGAGCCGGAAAACCCGGCCGTCACTCGGGACACATCCCGGTGATGGCCGGGTATTACCCGGCCCCATAGACTTCTATGGGAGCCGGGTGGCCGGGTACCCGGGCGAAAATAGAGCATGTCCTATTTTTTGACAGGCGGTTTTCCCGGCCGTCAAAAAATCGGTCATGTGAATAGCCCCATTAGGGGTCTATTATTCCTAATGCAGCCGGGTGCCGGCCGATTTATGAACGGCCGGCACCCGGCCGTGAAACCCTGCCGTTTGAATGAGGCCTTAGGTCTAAAATAGGCTGGTCATTAAGGGGTTAAACCATTAATATAATAAGATTTTTATCATAGATCTTTTTATAGATGATTTAATTAACCTTTTAATCAACATACATACATTTTTTAAGATAACATTTTTAACTAAAATAATAAAATCTTAATCATTATTTATTATATAATAATTGCTAGTCAAAAAAACTTTTAAACACCAACACAAACACATTTTATTTAACTGTTTGTAATTATTCGTACAATGTTTTGTATTTGTATTTATATGTATGTTTACCAGACTTGACCTATATACCTGACCCGGTAGTTTTAACCTCAAACCGACCTTTAACTCGGTTATTTAACCGACACCCCACCCACCTATTCATTTGTATTCTACCTGAGGAAGAAACCGGTCCGGTTTCGAAACAGTCTGCTGTTAAACAGCCTGCTGTTGTTTTATATACTTGCACTAATAAACCTTTCAACTACTTACCTTGTCTTCATCCATAAGACAAATGGATTGTATTCATCACGGATGACACTCCGATCGGCAGCGCCTGGAAAACACCCGTTCTTTCTTTTTTATCCTCTCCATTTCAGCATTGAGACTTCCTGCTAAGTTCTCAAACTGGGTCCTAGGCTGCAACCGAACCTTACCACCACTATACCATCAAGGTATCCTGGATTCTGCTCTACTGGATGTTATGCTCCCAGCATAACCGCAAAAGGTTAGCATAACTTGAACCCAGGTCACACTCGTATATACAGTTTCATGCACTATTGTGCGCTTTGTTGTTTTTCTGTCATTGCCTAATCCGGTGGGGTAGCCCAGTGGGTCTACAAACCCACTGGTCATTACAGTTTGCTCAGGCCATGGACTCTGCTGGCAATCTATCCGATACTGAAGGTGCAGGTCCTCTACGACGCCATCCAGAACCAAAGCAATCATCAGGACCAGATGTTGCACTACATGATTTCCGTGGCTGCTCAGCAAAAGATTAACCCATCTCCTGTCCTGCAAGCTACGGCTCCAGCAACTCCTCTGCCTACTGCTCCAGGTCTCCACCTGCCGTTACCACCCAGGTATGAAGGGGTGCCAAGGGTTCATCAATTTATGCCAGATCCACTTCCAGCTGCAAGCTAACCATTTTCCCTCCGACCAGACCAAAATTGATTGTAAAATGGTACGGGCCAATTCTATGTAGTAGCATCAGGGACCAGAGATCTCATGTCTTCAAGCCTTTCTACACTTCAGACTGTGTTTGAGGAACCTGGTTGAACTTAGTCAGCATCTGCTGCCATTCTGACTATTCGCCAGGGACTCCAGCAGCGGAATTTTCAAGAGCGTGCCCAAGAAGCGGGACGTGACAGGAAGGTTCACAAGCTCGCTCCATCCTTTAAAAGGCCTCTGTTCACCCCGTTGTCTAAAGAGCCAATGAAAGTTGAAAGGTTCAAAATCTTGAATCAAGAACGTCAGCATAAGCAAAAAGACAATCTCTGTCTATACTGTGGAGGAAAAGGCCATTTTTTTGCGCAACTGTCCAGTGAATCTCGGGAAACTCCAGCACCTAGGTCTGGTAGGAGAGATGAACCTATGTGGATAATGCTTCTCTCCAAAATTGACTTTGTCCGTGAAATTGTCTTGTCGTCCTACATCGGCTACTGTCCAAGCCTTTCTTGATTCCTGGGCCGCAGGAAACTTCATCTGTCAAGACCTGGTGACCCTTTAAACCTGCTGGTTGATCGTCTCGAGAGACTGTCACGCCTATGGGGTATGTGGAGCCACTAGGCTGCTCTGCCATAGCGGAGTAGCAGCTGGCCAAACGCCAGTCAATAACAGTCTTTGGGGTAAGAGTACCTGGGAGGATGTTCAGGCAATTCCTAGGAGCAGAAAATACATGGCACAGGTGATGCTTGGCATGACAGATGATACCCGACGTGGCAGATGATACCAGACGTGACAAATGACACCAGACTTAGGAGATGACACCAGACGTGGCGGATTACACCAGACGTGGCAGATGACAACATGACTCCAACACTAGATACAGCTCAGGAACAATTACAGGATACAGGTAGTAGGATACGGGAACACTGGGAGCAGGATAACAACTAAGAGATCATTTGCAAGACTAACATGGGAACACAACAACAATGCTCAGGCAAGGATTGAAGGGGCAGAGCCCTTTATATAGTCCAGGCAGTAAGGGGATAAGTTAGGGAACATTTAGTTGGTGCGCACTCTGGCCCTTTAAGGCTGGGGACGAATAGGATTCGTGGAGCCAAGATCTTCATTAACCCCTACCCATTCCTTGACCTACTATTAGGTCATGATAAGTGCATCGTTCTCATACAGCAGTTGCCGCAGCGCCTTCAGCGGGGACCGATCGCAGTGTCCCCGTTGATTAACCCCTTAGAAGCCGTGTTCAATAGCGATCGCCGCTTCTTAGGGGTTAAACCACCATCGATGTCCCGCTACTTGGTAGCGGGTGACAATGGTTGCTATGGCAACTGGAGGCCTAACAATGGCCTCCGGCTATGCCATCTACGGGAGTCTAGTGGGTCCTTACACAGTCAGTAAGGGATAAAAGCAACAAAGCGCACATAGTGCATGAAACAGTAAAATAACTTGATAAATAGTTAGTTCAAGTTATGCTAACCTTGAAAAGTCAGGGTATGTGCACACACACTAATTACGGCCGTAATTGACGGACGTATTTCGGCCGCAAGTCCCGGACCGAACACAGTGCAAGGAGCCGGGCTCCTAGCATCATACTTATGTACGATGCTAGAAGTCCCTGCCTCGCTGCAGGACAACTGTCCCGTACTGTAAACATCATTATACTACGGGACAGTTGTCCTGCAGCAAGGCAGGGACTCCTAGCGTCGTACATAAGTATGATGCTAGGAGCCCGGCTCCTTGCACTGTGTTCGGTCCGGGACTTGCGGCCGAAATACGTCCGTCAATTACGGACGTAATTAGTGTGTGTGCACATACCCTTATGCTGGGAGCATTACATCCAAAATCGTGGGATTCAATAATCCTCTGGGGCTTCAGTGTTTCGGTCTGGGTGCAGCCGGAGATCTGATTCGAGGGCTGAAGCAGTCTCGATATTTCTGTAGGAAGAATACACAAGAAAATGCGGATATTTCCTCTGGCGCAGCCAGTGTTGGATTTATTTGTTCCACCCAGTCACAAGGCAAGGTGAGTATAACAGGTTTTTATTTCGTACAAGATACAACAATAAATTGTTTCGAGACCGAACTGATCTCTTCCTCAGGTAGTGTACAAGTGGTCAGAATAAACAAGCTCCATGTTATATAACCGAGAGAGGTGTCGGCTAAATTAACGACTACCGGTCATGGTTACAGGTCATATTAGTAATATGACCTGTAACCATGACCTGGTAGTCGTTACTACATGGAGCTTGTCTATTCTAACCACTTGCACACTACCTGAGGAAGAGACCAGTTTGGTCTCGAAACAATTTATTGTTGTATCTTGTACGAAATAAAACCTGCTATACTCACCTTGCCTTGTGACTGGGTGAAACAAATAAATCCAACACCGGCTGCGCCAGAGGAAATATCCGCATTTTCATGTGTATTCTTACACTGTCAGGACCCATTATGCTTGCTGTCAGTGAGTAGCTGACAGTTCTAATACACTGCACTACGCATGTAGTGCAGTGTATTAGAATTGAGATTAGGTCCTCCTGCCTTCAAGTTCCCTAGTGGGACGAAATAAAAATGTTAAAAAAAGTTGTGTAAAAATAAAAAAATAAAAGTTCTAAAAGTAAAAATCTCCCTTTTTCCCTTATTAGTCCTTTATTATTAAAAAAAATAAATAAACTATACATAATTGGTATCGCTGCCTTTCATAACGGCCTGAGCTACAGAAGGGTTTTGTTATTTATCCCGTGTGGGATAAGAAAATAATAATAATAAATCATAGCAGAATCCAAATTTTTTGGTCACTTCACCTCCCAAAAAGTGGAACAAAAAGAGATTAAAAACTCGCATGTACCTAAAAATGGTACTGATCGAAACTACAGTTCGTTACACAAAAAAACAAGTCTTTCTTGATGGAAAAATAAAAAAGTTATGGCTCTTAGAATATGGCAACACAAAAAGTAAATGATTTTTTATAAAAAGTATTTTATTATGCAAACACCATAAGACATAAAAAAATCTATAAACATATGGTATTGCCGTAATCGCATTGCCCCGCAGAACAAAATGAATATGTCTTTCATAAGCACACGGTGAGCGCTGTAAAAAAAAAGGAATAAAAAACAATAGTAGAATTGCTGTTTTGTTTTTTTAATTCTTTATTTACATGACCTGGACGGTCCATTTTCACAGCATAAGGGATACAGAGTATAAGAAACGAAAAAGAAATACCTTGGAAAAAAGAATTCAAGATACAAGGTGAGTAAAAAGACTAGAAGAAAGGAGAGAAGAAGAGAGGAGGTAAAAAAGAACATGAGAGAAGGAGAAAGGAAAAAAAAAAGAGGGGGGCAAAGGAAGAATTGTAGAGCATCAGGGTCTAGTATGTCGAGCCCATATTTGAAAAAACTTCTTATATGAGTCATTGAGAGGAGAGGTTATGTCACGTGGGGTACGTGGACCCCTGGGCCGTAACGCCTTGATGGTATGCCAGCTGGCCAACAGGACACAGATCACAGTCTATAGTTTATATAGGTGTACCTGTGGTAGCTCAGACAGTAGCAAGACAGGCTCGGCTGGAACTAGGCAGAAGGCAGGCGCCAGGCATGGTGAAGCAGGACGGGCATGGTACTCAGCGCAGCACGGCTCCAACTCGATACGGCACTTGACCAGGATTGCAGGGATACAGGTTCAGGTAGCAAGAACGGGAAACGCTGGGAACTGGAAAACACTAGGAGACCATTTGCATAGACAAACTAGGGAAACGACAACAAGGCTCAGGCAAGGCAGGAAGGGGCAGAGCCCTTCTTATAGTCCAGGGTGCTCTGGGAGCAATCAGCTCAATCTCACACCTGTGTGCGCTATAAGACTGGACTGAGCTAGTGAGCGCACCCTGGTGGTCACTGTGGAACAGAACGTCCGCATGTGCAGACAAGGGCGTCGACCAGATGGAAGGAGTTCTTGGTCAGTGTCACTGGCTCGCCATATGTTAAAGAGCTGGTATAATGGTGGATTTCACTTGCTTGTGTCACCCACCATTGCTACCTCCTTTATATTCAGGGTCACTAGGGTTATGCCTAGTTCCCCTACCTTTTCCTTATACTAACGTTAATCTACTTGCTTTGCTGCTACTCAAGGGAATAAGACCGTACAGTAAATACAATTGTATAGTAAATAAAGGGTAATATTTATTACTAACAATAATCACACTTACATATAAAATACACCAAACACAGAACACAGTAACTGATCACAGTATAGTATCAGTATACCCCAATACATATAACAAGTTAATATATACTGAGTATATGAAAAAAAGAAAAGGTGTGATATCCAATAACCCAAGAAATTTTGTGGACTGAATGCCACACGGTGCTATCCTAGTAATTAAAGCAGAAAAGAAAAAACAAAAAACCCTCTAGGATATATCAGCACTCACATGGGTATGTGGTAAAAATAAATAATTGTATTAATTAAGTAGTTTAAAAAGTTTAAAAAGATATTTACTCTTCAATTGTGCACTGCATATACGTTTCCATTGGATATGTTTATATAAATTATGTGACCTTGTTTTGGGTGATTACATTTACTGGTCACATTTGCATGAATTGTTATTATTTGTAATATCAATGTTCTCTTGTGCTTTATAGAATATTTTTCCTGGCCAGGTAGCTTTTTTATTGTGTCTCCTTAATCTAACTTTTAGGTATTTCCTCATGGGAATTGGTCTGTGATATGACTTTTTCCCCTTTTTAAACTACTTAATTAATAAAATTATTTATTTTTACCACATACCCATGTGAGTGCTGATATATTCTAGAGGGTTTTTTGTTTTTTCTTATATACTGAGTATACTCACACTATATGTAGTACAGTATAAACACGGTATCACAAACCTACGTTATACCACCACCCACTTACCTAAACATACATATGAATTCAGTTACGTTACAATACAATACACATGCACCTGCTCACTGTTTCTGTTCCACCCTCACCTAGCAATAACTATACCTGTACACTAAGGGTTAATCGGGTAGCAAGGACAGCAAGGGTTAACTTAGGAACTCAGGAGGAAAAAGGGTTAACAAGGGGAATGGGTTACTATATACCAGGGGATATGCAGGTAACTCAGGGACAACAAGTTACTGCATGGGTTACTCAGGGCTGCAAGGGTTACTTAGGGGTTACTCAGGGCTGCAAGGGTTACTTAGGGAACTCAGGGCTGCAAGGGTTACTTAGGGAACTCAGGGCTTCCAGGGTTAACAGGGTATGGGAATGTGCAGGTGAGGAGCAGGGGAGAAAGGGTTACTTAGGGAACTGTAGGTATTAGCTCGTTGTATAGTGGTCGAAGATACTTAGCGCTCGTTGTCTAGGGGTGTTGGTGGAGAGGAGGACATCGGTGAAGCGGTGAGCCAGGGAAGAGGAGATCATGGGGGAGAGGAGACCAGGAGGGGAAATTTTCATTGGTGGAGCCGGGGAGAAGAAGAAAGAGGCTGAGTGTGGGCCAGTTGACTCTCTTATACCTTGTCCGTGTGCATCTGTGTGACATCACAAGCTCATGCACGTGCAAGTGTGGGGGGGAGACCATGTGCTCATTATTTGGCAAAGGGTGGGGGAGGGCAGGCAGTATGAACTTCCTGCTTCCTGGATTTATTCACTGCTTATGGCTTTCACCCCCCCCCAGGATGTCTCATTACCTGGTGAGGGGGGGAAGGCCAGCTTGTGTGAATGCATTGGATGTGTCTAATGTCTTCTCCCCCTCCTCCAGAGGGCAGAGATACACACCTAACTAATATCTGACATAGAAAACACTTTCCTTTACAGTCAGCGACCACAGACGTTACAGGTTAAATCTTCTATGTGCATGATATCATTGACCTTGGAAAACCAGAGGGACAGAGAAGAAGGAGAGGTAATCTTTCACCAAAAAGCGTAGCAGAGAACGTCTATAAACATCAACTGAGACGTCGCAATGATGGAGGAGGAAGAAAGCCGGATCCAAAGGAAGGCCTGTATATGTAATCTCGCGGATCACCTGTTTAACTCCATCCCAAAATGGAGTAAGTAGAGAGCAGGACCAAAAGGTGTGGCGGTGGGTACCATCCCCCAATCCGCATTTCCAGCAAAGAGGAGAAACTGCAGGGAAGAAGTGGTGTAGATGAACTGGGACCCTGTACCAGTGAGAAAGCCATTTATAGCTGGCTTCTTGATAACGAGAACTGATCAAAGTTTTGTGTGCCAGGATGTGGATGCGAGATATTTGTGCGTTCGAGAGAGAAATATTTAAACCGGCCTCCCATTGCAAGAGGTAGTTAGGGGAGGTAGATCCGGAGGATTCTGAAGCAGGGTATAGATCATTGACAATGTATGGCTAATCAGTCCAGAACCTTAACACAAATCTTCCAGAAGAGTCCTGCTGGTTTGATATAAGGAGGGGGGCGAAATGGAGGAGCAAAAATGCCTGAGCTGAAGAGATCTCCAATGACCCAAGGGCGCGAAGTTAGGCAAATTAGATATTTCAGCAATAGAGAGCCAATCCGAACCACTCAGAAAATGGGATGCCCTAAAGTTGCCAGAGGCAAACCAAGATCGGAATATTGAATCTTTCAGGCCTGAAGGAAAGAGTGGATTTCCCTGAATGGGGTACATTGAAGAATGAACTAGGAGTAGGGAGGACCTCACTGAGGGTATGGAGCAGGATAGTAGTGTAGGGACAATGGTAGGGTGTTGGCGAAGAGGTTTGAGTTGATCATGGTCTAGCCATGGAATGACAGAAAGAGGGACCTCAGTGAAACTCTGTTTCAAACATAACCACGGTTTAAGGAGAGCATGCTTGCACCAATCTACTACCCTCGAAAGGTAGGAAGCAATATAATAAGATTTGATATCAGGAAGTGCTAGGCCCCCTGACTCCTTAGATCTACATAGCAGCGTGCGTTTAAGTCTAGGTGGTTTGCTGGCCCAAATGAACAATATTTTCAGAGAGTTGACTGCTTTGAAAAATGAGAGAGGAATAGCTATAGGAAGAGCCTGGAACAGATATAAGATCCTGGGTAGAATATTAATTTTGAATATGATGCATCGTCCCATCCACGTGAAAGTACCTTTCATCCACCTAGTGCAGTCCGATTGTATGATAGCAAGGAATGGGGGAAAATTTAATCTGAAAAGGTCTTTCAGGTCAGGCGGGATTTTAAACCCGAGGTACTTGAGAGCTGTCGTGGTCCACTTAAAACGAAATAACTGTTCTATGTAAGGTATGTAAGAGAAAGGGGGGGGTTGTTCATGGCTTCCGACTTAGAAAAATTAATTTTAAAATTAGAGAGTTTAGAAAATTGCTGAAACTCATGCATAAGTTTCGGGAGGGAAATAGATGGATTGGTCAAGAAAAATAGAAGGTCGTCTGCGTAAGCTGCAACTTTATCTTCTCTCGTACGCACTTTTATACCGTTAATGTCAGGGTTTGCTCTAATATGTCGGAGAAAAGGCTCTAGGGTCAGAATAAAAATTAGGGGAGTTAGAGGGCAACCCTGTTTGGTCCCATTATAAATGGAGAACTCGTCTGAGAGGATGCCGTTCACACGAACTCTGACAGAGGGACATGAATACAAGGACATCATCCAACCCATCATGTGGGATTTAAGGCCAAGTCGGAGAAGAGTTTCCTCCATGTATGTCCAGTTAACTCTGTCAAAAGCTTTTTCAGCATCTGTGGAGAGGAGCATGAGTGGTATATTAGACAACTGAGCTTTATGAATAAGATTAATGGTCTTAGTCGTGCTGTCACTTGCCTCCCTTCCTGACATGAACCCAGCCTGGTCCGTGTGAACGACATCCCCCAGTAATGGAGCCAAACGAACAGCAAGAATCTTAGCAAAGATCTTTATGTCTGCGTTGAGGAGAGAGATCGGTCTGTAGCTCGCGCATTGTGAGAGGTCCTTACAGGGTTTAGGAATCATCGCAATGTGTGCTCTGAGTGCCTCAGGAGGGGTGGTAGAAGAAGTGGAGAAAGAGTTCAAGGAGGGCAAGAAATGCGGGCTCAAGGTATCAAAAAATATTTTATAGTACGGTAGCATAAATCCATCAGGTCCGGGGGCTTTGCCCGACTGGGAGTGCTTGAGGGCATGAGACAATTCTTATATGGAAATCTGAGTTTCCAAAGCAGAGAGATTGTCCTCTGACAGGGAGGGGATACCAGAGTCAGCAATGTAGGCTTTAATATTTGATATATAATTACTAGAGAGCGTATCTGGGTTAGTGGAGTCAGTGTTGTATAAAGAGGTGTAGAAGTTGCGAAATGTGCATGCTATATCTAACGGAAGATGGACCCGAGAGCGGGGAGAGGGGGTTAGAAAGGGTACATAGGTATGTGTTTGCTGAATGCGCAATGCTCTAGCAAGAGATTTACTACATTTGTTTCCACACTCATAAAAATGACGTTTACATTTAGATAGCGAAGTTTTGGCCTTAGATATCAGGAGGGAGCTAAGTGCTTCTCGTTTTTGAAGAAGGGCTACCTTACAATCTGGGTCGCGGGAACATTTATGAGAAGTATCCAAAGTCTTAACCTCAGAAAGTAGGAGGGTGATGGCCGTAGATCGTTCCTTTTTCAAATAAGCATCATGTTTGATAAGCGCACCACGAATTACACATTTATGGGCTTCCCATGTGACGCATGGGTTAGTGGAGTCTGTGGCGTTAAATGTGAAATACTCATCAATGGAGCTTTGGATATCAGAGGTGACAATCGTGTCATTAAGAATGGAGGTTTTCAGTTTCCATTGAGACTGGTATGGGAGCGGGGAATGAAAAGAAAGGCTCACGATGACGAACGCATGGTCAGAGTAGGTGATCGCGTCGATGTCAGCAGATTTGAGGGAATGAAGAGAATGATGTTTGATAAAAAAGAGATCTAGTCTGGAATAAGTGTCATGTGCTGGGGAGTAGATAGAAAAGTTCTTGTCCGATGGATGGAGAAGTCACCAACAATCGATAGAATGATGGTCATGAAGGGTCCGGTGAATACGGCGGAGTTTGGAAAGCGAGAGTGACGATGAACCGGTAGAGACATCCACGGCAGGGTCTAATGCAACGTTAAAGTCACCACATAGGACGATGGCACCCTCCCCAAACTCCTCCAGCGTCTCCAAATAGCCAACAAGTGTCGAGCTTTGACCTACATTAGGTAAATATAGAGAGGCAAAGGTGTATACCTGGGAGGACGCAGATCCCTTAACTAGAAGCATTCGTCCCATACCATCACTGCAAGAGTCTAGAAATTCCCATGGAATGGAGTGGGAGATAAGGATGCTCGTCCCTCTGGAATTTGGTTCTGCAGTATAGCTATGATAAGCATGGGGAAACCATAAGTTGGACAATTTGAAAGGTTTTTGTTCGCATAGGTGAGTTTCTTGTAGGAACACAACATGGAGATGTCTACCTTTTAAGAGATTCAGAAGGATCGAACGCTTTCCAGGGCTGTGTAGGCCCTTATCATTCAACGAACCCACATGTAAGTCCGTCTGCGTTTGATGCGGCATATCTGGGGGAAAAAAAAGGGGGTAAGAAAAATAGACGAAAAGAGAAAGAAGAAGAGGACAGGAGGAAGGGCAGGGAAACAGAAAGGGAGTAAAGAAGCGAGAAAAACAGGTGGTAAAGAGGCCCAGAGACCGACTCCCCAGTAAGAAGAAAACCTGTGAGGAGAAGGTATGAAAATTGTGGGGTTAGGTAAACCATGGGGGGGGGGGGGAAGCCCCACATAGCGAGTCGCTCCAGTGGCTTTCATTTTTTCCAGGAGAGGATGTAGGAGATGTCTCATGTACAGCGTCCTGGAGGACACATCAGGGTATACTGTAACCGTATAGCCTTCAACAGTCAACGGACCATGCGACCAGGCTCCCCTTACAATTAAGTTCTTGTCAGCATAGTAATGGAGGTGACACACCATGTCCCTTGGTTAGAGGGATAAATTAGACACAAGTGGGTAACTCTGTGAATCCTGTCCATCAGAAAAGTGGCGTCTGGGGGTCTACTATTGAGAGCATTAAAGATAACGGAAACCCATTGTAGACAAGTCGTCCCGAGAGCCAAGTTCAGAGTGGCCTTTAAGGCGAACATTATTTCTGCGTCCTCTGTTCTCCTAGTCGTCTAATTGGAGAGCTAAGGACTGCAAGTGTGCTCTATTTAAGATGGCTACTCTTTCAAGGGATGCCACTGTAGAGTCAATAGTAAATACCGCCTGTTCAGTAACAAGGGTTCTGCTGTCCAATCTGTCTACTTCGAGACGTATGTTAGAGATAGCTTGCTGATGGGATTGCTCGATTCTAGAGACAAAGGAATTGAGATCTTGCCTGGTTGGGAGGGCCTGAAAAAGTTCACGCAGGAGATGCAGATCAGCATAAAGGCCTGACTGCTCTGGCTGTATTCCCGTCATAGGAGGCAATAGTAAAATGGCGGGCGAGAGCAGCTGTGATGGGGAGAGGTGGAAGAGTTACCTCGGTAGAATTAGCGGTTGATGAGAAGTCCACTGCAGACCTGGGTGAAGAGGACTGAGACGACCGTGGAGAGGAAACTTTAGATGCAGCGGGAGGTGACTGTGGTGGCGCCATGTCTTCCATGACAGACGATGTTGCAGAGGAGCATTGCCAGTAAGATTCAAATGGTGACATTTTGTGCGGAGCTCCCCCAAAACGCGTGTTCACGGCTCCATAGCTAAACCCCACCCCCCATAACTGCTGTTTTTTAGTCACCACGCCTGTTAAAAAATAGAATAAAAACTGATCAAAAAGTCACATGCACCCCATGAAAACTACAATGAATTCCTCAGGTGGTCTGCTTTCCAAAATGGGGTCACTTTTAAGGGGTTTCCCCCGTACTGGTACCTCAGAAGCTCTGCAAATGCGACATGGCGCCCAGAAACCAATCCAGCAAAATCTACATACAAAATAGTGCTCCTACCTTTCTGAGCCCTGCAGTTGATCCAACCAGCAGTTTATGACCACATATGGGGTATTGCCGTAATCGGGAGAAATTGCTTTACAAATGTTGGGTGCTTTTTCTCCTTGTAAAAACGAAAACATTTTACCTTTTATCTGAAAAATTCGATTTTCAATTGCACAGCCTAATTCCACAAAATGCTGCAAAAAACCTGTGGGGTCTAAATGCTCACTTTACCAAATAGGGTCACTTTTGGTATGAGAAATTGCTGCTTATGTTCTAAGCCTTGTAACATCCGAGAAAAATAAAAGAATGTTCAAAAAATGATGCCAACATATAGTAGACATATGAGAAATGTGAACTAGTAACTATTTTGTGTGGTATTACTATTTGTCTTACAAGCAGATACATTTAACCCCTTAAGGACGCAGCCTAGTTTTGGCCTTAAGGCTCAGAGCCCATTTTTCAAATCTGACATATTTCACTTTATGTGGTAATAACGTCGGAATGCTTAAACCTACCCAAGCGATTCTGAGATTGTTTTCTCGTGACACATTGGGCTTCATGTTCGTGGTAAAATTTGGTCGATATATTCAGTGTTTATTGGTGAAAAATTGCAAAATGTAGAGAAAATTTTGAAAAAATTGCATTTTTCAGAATTTAAATGCATCTGCTTGTAAAACAGACGGTTATACCACCCAAAATAGTTACTAGTTCACATTTCCCATATGTCTACTTTAGATTGGCATCGTTTTTTGAACATTCTTTTATTTTTCTTGGACGTTACAAGGCTTAGAACATAAACAGCAATTTCTCATATTTTTAAGAAAATTTCAAAAGCCTTTTTTTTAAGGTACCTCTTGAGTTCTGAAGTGGCTTTGTGGGGCCTATGTATTAGAAACCCTGATAAAACACCCCATTTTAAAAACTAGACCCCTCAAAGTATTCAAAACAGCAGTTATAAAGTTTTTTAACCCTTCAGGCATTTCACAGGAATTAAAGCAAAGTGGAGGTGAAATTTGCAAATTTCATTTTTCTTGCTGAATTTCAATTTTATTCATTTTTTTTTTCTGTAACACAGAAGGTTTTACCAGAGAAACACCACTAAATATGTATTGTCCAGATTCTGCAGTTTTTAGAAATGTCCCACATGTGGCCCTATTGCGCTCGTGGACTAAAACACAAGCCCTAGAAGCAAAGAAGCACCTAGTGCATTTTGAGTCCTCTTTTTTATTAGAATATATTTTAGGCAGCATGCCAGGTTTGAAGAGGTGTTGAGGTGCCAAAACAGTAGGAATCCCCCAATAGTGACCCCATTTTGGAAACTACACCCCTCAAGGAATTCATTTAGGGTTGTTGTTACCATTTTGACCGCACAGTTTTTTCACAGCACGTATTTGTATTTGAATTGGGCTCTGAAATGAAAAAAATGTCATTTTTTCCAATAAAATGTCATTTGTGATCAAAATTTATTATTTAGCTAAAAAATTCTTATTTTCACAAGAAACAAAATACTCAATTTTGTTGCCCAATTTGTCATGAGTGCGGAAATACCCCATTTGTGGTGATAAACTGCTGTTTGGGCCCATGGGAGGGCTCAGAAGGAAAGGAGCGCTGTGTGTTCTTTGGAGTACAGATTTAGCTGGATTGGTTTTCGGGTGCCATGTCGCATTTGCAGAGCCCCAGAGGTATCAAAGCAATAGAAACCCACCACAAATGACCCCATTTTGGAAACTACACCCCTCAAGGAATTCATTTATGGGTGTTGTGACCATTTTGACCCCATAGTTTTTTCACAGAACTTATTTGAATTGGGCTGGGAATGAAAACAAAATTATTTTTGTCAAATAATATGTAGTTTTGGCTGAAAATTTCTTATTTTCACAAGAAACAAAATACCCCATTCTGTTGCGCAATTTGTTCTGAGTGCCGCAATACCCCATTTGTTGTGATAAACTGCCGTTTGGGCCCATGGGAGGGCTCAGAAGGAAAGGACCACCATTTGGCCTACTCGGGATTTTCTAGTGCGAAGTCATGTATGCAGAAGCCCCTGAGGTACCAGTACAGTTGAAACCCGCAAGAAGTGACCCCGTTTTAAAAACTACACCCTTAAGGCATTCATCTAGAGGTGTAGTGAGCATTTTGACCGGAGACCTACACCCCATAAACTGTAATGTGGGTTCTCCCGGGTATGGCAATACCCTACATGTGGCTGTTATCAGCTGCCTGGACACACAGCAGGGCCCAGAGGGGAAAGACGAGGGGGGATAAGCTGTGCGGAGTGCATCAGGGTAAGTAAAATTGGGGTAAATTATAAACCAAGGGATGTATGATAAATTTTAAAACACTTTCATACAGAGCTCTGGTTATTCGGGACACGTGTCACATTGATATATTGTGTCCTCCCTTATCCCCCTCTTATAGCAGACTTTGCACCTCTTTTGACTTTTTCCCTTCTTGCCAGTTTGGGGAACTTCTCCTGGAAAGTGTTGCCCTGGTACGATGCGTGTGGCCCCACATCCAGAAGTACTGGGTGTCCCCCCTTCTTGGTCCCTAAAGATTAGGTTCTTGATAATCACCTCTTGAAATTCCAGGAAAGTTCCCGTCTGGCCTGCACATCGACGTAGCATGTACGCATTGTACAATGCCATCTGTATGATGTGCCCGGCCAGCTTCTTATACCACACCGCATGGCGCTGTAGGGCTTCAGGGCTTGATCTTACAAGTCCATCCCTCCCATGTACCTATTGTAGTCCAGGATGCAGTCTGGTTTGGGGGTGGCCTTTCCTTCATATATCCTAAACCTGTAGGTATACCCTGATGCACTCTCGCACAGCTCATACATCTTCACGCCATACCTTGCCCTCTTACCCGGCAGGTACTCGCGGAATTGAACCCTCCCTTTAAAATGTACCAGGGACTCATCAATAGAAATACACTTCTCGGGGGTGAATGCTTGGGAAAACCGGGCACTGGAACGGTCTAATAGGGGTCTCCGTTTATACAAACGGTCAAAACTGGGGTCATATCGGGGTGGGCACGGCTCATTATCAGTATAATGTAAGAAGCGAAGTATTGCCTCATTTATTTATTTTTTTAGGTTCCAGTTCAGTTCTGAAGTTGCTTTGAGGGGCCCATATATTAGAAACCCCTATCAAATACCCCATTTTAGAAACTAGACCCCTCAAAGTATTCACAACAGCATTTAGAAAGTTTATGAACCCTTTAGGTGTTTCACAAAAATTTAGAGCAAAGTAGAGGTGAAATTTACATTTTTTTTTTGTCAGAAAATCCTCTTTATACCATTTTTTTTATAACACAAAAGGATTTATCAGTGAAACGCAACTTAATACGTATTGCCCAGATTCTGCAGTTTTGAGAAATATCCCACATGTGGCCCTAGTGCGGTAATGGACTGAAGCCCCGGCCTCCGAAGCAAAGGAGAGCCTAGAGGATTTTGAGGCCTCTTTTTTTTAGGCACCATGTCCGGTTTGAAGAGGTCTTGTGGTGCCAAAACATTGGGAACCCCCCAAAAGTGACCCCAATTTGGAAACTAGACCCCTTGAGGAATCCATTGCAGTTTTCTTGGGGTGCATGCGGCATTTTGATCAGTTTTTATTCTATTTTAAGGTGGCGTGGTGACTAAAAAACAGCAATTGTACTATTGTTTTTTTATTCTATTTTTTTTACAGCGTTCACAGTGCGCTATAAATGACATATTCACTTTATTCTGCGGGGCGATACGATTACGGCGATACCAGATGTTTATAGTTTTTTTTTATGTCTTATGGCGTTTGCACAATAAAATACGTTTTGTAAACAATCATTCACTTTTTGTGTTACCTTATTCTAAGAGCCAGAACGTTTTTATTTTTCAATCAATCAAGCCGTGCGAGGACTCATTTTTTGCGTAACGAACTGTAGTTTCGATCAGTACAATTTTTAGGTACATGCGACTTTTTGATCTCTTTTTATTCCATTTTTTGGGAGGTGAAGTGACCAAACAATTGTGATTGTGGTACGGTTTATTATTATTTTATTTTACGGCGTTCATCGTGCGGGATAAATAATGAAATAATTTTGTAGTTCAGGCCGTTACGGACGCGGCGATACCAATTATGTATAGTTTATTTGTTTGTTTATATATTTTTATTAATAATAAAGGACTGATAAGGGAAAAGGGGGGATTTTTACTTTTATTACTTTTAAATCTTTTATTTTCTTATTTTTACACATCTTTTTTTAACTTTTTTTTTACTTTATTACTTTGTCCCACTAGGGGACATGAGGGCAGGAGGCCCTGATCGCTATTCTAATACACTGCACTACATGCGTAGTGCAGTGTATTAGAACTGTCAGCTACTCACTGACAGCAAGCATAGTGGGTCCTGACGTTGTCAGGACCCACTAGGCTTCCGTCTATGGCATAGCCGGACGCCATTGTTTGGTGTCCGGTTGCCATAGTCACCATCGCCGGCCGCTATCGCGTAGCAGGCCGGCGATGGCAGCTTAACCCCTAAAAAGCCGCGATCTCTATAGAACGCGGCTTTTAAGGGGTTAATCAGCGGGGACACAGCGATCGGTCCCCGCTGTAGGAGCTGTGACAGCTGCTGAACAAGACAGCAGCGTCACAGCTCCTGTATGTGTCGGGAGGACGGCCGAAACGGCCGTTACTCCCGAGACGTACTATTACGGCATGGAGCGCGAACGATACAGCTGCCATGACGTAATAGTACGTCAAGGAGCGGGAAGGGGTTAAATTCAGAAAAATTCTATTTTTTCAACATTTTCTCTAAATTGTGCTATTTTTCACAAATAAACACTGAATATATTAACCAAATTTTACCACTAACATGAAGCCCAATGTCTCACGAGAAAACAATCTCAGAATCGCTTGGATAGGTATAAGTATTCCAGAGTTATTACCACATAAAGTGACACATGTCAGAATTGAAAAATGGGTTCTGAGCCTTAAAGGCAATGTGTTGCCAGAAAAACATGTTGTTTTTTTTTAAATTAAACATTTAGTGTGTGGGTGATTAAACATAGTTCAAATTTTTTATTTTTTTTTCACGAGTCAGGAAATATTATAAATTGGATTCAATTGGATTCAAATTTATAGTATTTACCATTTCTGGTCACTAGATGGAGCCATTCCCAAAAGCATGTGGTAAAGCAACCACATAGCTTTTCTGCTGCAAAATTGGGTAAAAAGCCCTCGCTCTAGTGAGCTCTCAGCATCCCCCCCTCCTTTATCCTGGCTAGTGCCGGGATAAACGAGGGGTTTGAACGGTGTAACCTCCTACACTGTGTGTCGCCATTTTTTGAGCTAACACACAGTGTAGTAGGTTTACATACAGTAGTAAACACACACAAACACGAACATACATTGAAATCTCTTACCTGCTCCTGCCGCCGCGGCTCCCTCCGGCCCGTCCGCTCCGTCTGCTGCCGCTGGTCCAAGTGCACAAGTCCGGAAGCCGCGACCGGAAGTAGTAATATTACTGTCCGGCCGCGACTTCCGGTCCACAGGAAAATGGCGCCGGACGGCGCCAATTTCAAATTGGACTGTGTGGGAGCGGCGCATGCGCAGTTCCCACACAGACGCCGTACACACAAGTGAATGGGACGGGAGCCGTTCGCAGTCCCTATGGGACTGTGGCTGCCGTATTCCATGTCTGTATGTGTCGTTAATCGACACACACAGAAATGGAACAAAAAATGGCAGCCCCCATAGGGAAGAAAAAGTGTAAAAATAAGAAAAAGTAAAACACAAACACACAAATAAATATAAACGTTTTTAATAAAGCACTAACATCTTGAACATATGAAATTTTTTTTTGTGATGACACTGTTCCTTTAAAGGGGTTTTCCCACGAGAGACATTTAGGACACATCCACAGGATATTTCAAACAAAGCAGTAGGACAAAAGCACACGTCTCCAAATCTTCAAAAAGGTTTTATTGTCAAAACATCTTGCGACAAACAGGCAACGTTTCGACCCGCAGTGAGTGAAGGGTCTTTCTCAAGCCTAACAACAAATCTAAAAACATCATCTTTAAAGAGGCTCTGTCACCACATTTTGCAACCCCTATCTGCTATTGCAGCAGATCGGCGCTGCAATGTAGATAAGAGTAACGTTTTTATTTTTAAAAAACGAGCATTTTTGGCCAAGTTATGACCATTTTTGTATTTATGTAAATGAGGCTTGCAAAAGTCCAACTGGGCGTGTTTAAAGTAAAAGTCCAACTGGGCGTGTATTATGTGTGTTACATCGGGGCGTTTTTACTTCTTTTACTAGCTGGGCGTTCTGACGAGAAGTATCATCCACTTCTCTTCAGAACGCCAAGCTTCTGGCAGTGCAGACACACAGCGTGTTCTCGAGAGATCACGCTGTGTCGTGACTCACTTCCTGCCCCAGGTCCTGCATCGTGTCGGACGAGCGAGGACACATCGGCACCAGAGGCTACAGTTGATTCTGCAGCAGCATCGGCGTTTGCAGGTAAGTCGATGTAGCTACTTACCTGCAAACGCTGATGCAGAATCAACTGTAGCCTCTGGTGCCGATGTGGCCGACACGATGCAGGACCTGGGGCAGGAAGTGAGTGACGTCACAGCGTGATCTCTCGAGAACACGCTGTGTGTCTGCACTGCCAGAAGCTGGGTGTTAACGAACAGAAGTGGATGATGCTGATTCGTCAGCATCATACACTCCCATTCCTAACGCCCAGCTAGTAAAAGAAGTAAAAACGCCCCGATGTACACACATAATACACGCCCAGTTGGACTTTTACTGTAAACACGCCCAGTTGGACTTTTGAAAGCCTCATTTGCATAAATACAAAAATGGTCATAACTTGGCCAAAAATGCTCGTTTTTTTAAAAATAAAAACGTTACTGTAATCTACATTGCAGCGCCTATCTGCTGCAATAGCAGATAGGGGTTGCAAAATCTGGTGACAGAGCCTCTTTAAGGGAAGGTGTCATGATTTTATTTATTTTTTATTATATTGCTTTTAATCTAATATTAACATAAATTTTCTTTAATTGTGTTCTCATTTTTTACGTTTTAATGTATTCTTACTTTTACTTCTCTATGGGGGCTGCCATTTTTTTTCATCTCTGTAGATGCTATACGGCAAATACAACCCATAGAGAATGCGAACGGGAGCCGTTTCATGCTCAGTTGCGTGCGCCATCTGTGTGGGAACGGCGCATGCGCCACTCCCACACAGACCAAAACAAAGTTCGTTTTCATGTGGACCAGAAGCCACTGCCGGACAGTAAGATGACGACTTCCGGCCGTAGCTTCCGGCCATATGTTCAACTAAGCGAAGGCGCAAGGAAGAGGAGCGTAGACCAGCGGAGGCGGCAGCAGGAGCAGGTAATTTATGTTCGTGTGTGATGTGTGTATTATGTTCGTATATGTTCGTGTGACACTGTCTGCTGAGCCCTGTATCTAATCCTCCTAGCACTGTGCAGTCGCTCAGAAAATCGTGGCACACAGTGTAGGAGGTTTGAAGATTCAAACCCCTCCTTCTCCTGGCACTAGCCAGAATAAGGGAGGGGGGATTGTGTGAGGACACTAGAGAGAGTGTGTCTACCCCAAATTTGCAGCATAAAGCAATGAGGTTGCTTTACCACAGTGACCATGCTGCAATTTTGGGAACTGCTCCCTCTAGTGGATAGCACATGGAAATGTTATAAATTAGAATCTAATTTATATTTCCTGACTTGTGAAAAAAATTAAAAAAATTAAAACAATGTGTAATCACTTAAATACTAATTGTTTAATTGAAAAAAAAAAATATTATAATTTCTAGCCACATATTCCCTTAAAATAGATAGGTACATTTGATCACATGGTGCATTCCAACCTATCAAAATTGTGATCAAAGTCTCCTAGGTGAATTGTACATTAGTTTAATTAGCATCAATCAGCTGGTTATATAACAGTACAAATGTGTATAAAATCGACATACAATGTACATTCAATGCAACAGTTGATATATATATATATGACAATCATTATCTTGCCAAATGAAAACGAGGAAGAGAAGTTCACCACACTACAGCTCCCAGCACCGATCTCAGGTTCTCATTGCACATGCTCCATAGTCCATGGATGAGAGAGGCACAGTATGCAGCCCTTCAAGCCTCATCCATTTCAAACTGGACAGATCGGCGTGATCATCTAATCAGGTCAGTATCGAAATCATATTTAATTTAATTCCACATCTTATCACTCAAGTGTGTTATGCACCAATGTTATGAGCCCGGACGCCGTAACCATGCAACCAAAAGGTCACATGTTCATAAGTGTCCAATGAATAAGCGGAAGAAGAAGCATCACCCTATATCTCCATATATGACCTCATATGTAATCCTGTATGTATATGTCCTAACCATAATCAAGTCATAATCTATGTTATATGTCCCACTTAAGCTAAATCATAACAGTGATCAAAAAAATAACAGGGATCGCTCGTAACATATGTCCGATACACAGACAGGTGTACTGCGTGATAACACAAATGACTAGAGAAGACCTGTTCGTAGGTTCATATAATAACTACCTTTCAGCCTATAATATTTAATTACTGTAGATATATATCATAGATAAGGGTACTCTTGCATAGCACGCCAAAGAAGAAAATGAAAGAGGATAATTACTGTATGTAGTCTCCATCCTGGTTGTGTGTTTGCTGATGTGTGGTGAACGAACCTCCATGATAAACACATTTCAACTGCAGAAATAGAAATAGCAATGAATAAAAGTATATCGATAATCACCAAATAAAGTGCAAAATGTTAAAAATGTGTTAAAAACAGCAATGAAAACTCAGAGTCCAGGTATTATTTTATACTCTAAATTCAGGCTCCTAGGATATAGAGTGTCAAGTTCATAAATCCAGCGTAATTCTTTTCTTTTTAACAACTTCTGTCTATCCCCACACCTTCTGAGTATTGGAACACAGTCTAATATCCTAAACCTCAATTGATTCAACTGATAGTTCTTCTCAATGAAATGTGTTTTGGTAATGGTAGATCTATCATTTTCTTCTTAATTATACTTTTCTGTTGATTGATCCTCAATTTAATAGGCATGGTCGTCTCTCCTACATAAATTAATGAACATGGGCACGTTATCATATACACGACAAAATCAGAATTGCACGTGAATCTATATCTGATGTTGAAAACTTTTCCAGTTTAGGGGTGCTGAAACGTATTGCCTTTTAGAATATTATTACAATTACAGCAATTCAAACAAGGAAAGTTTCAATTTTTAAGGGGACAAAGTAGCACTTGTGTATCTTTCTTTTTGCTATCCACATCTGACTTAACGAATGAATATCTAATATTCCTAGACCTTCGATAGGACATAATGGGTGGTGTATTAAATGTAGCAATCTCACTATTTCCCTTGGACACTATTGGCCAATTTTTACGTAGAACATTATTTATGCGACCACTCAAGTTGCCAAACGTTGATATGAATGGTATTCGATCAACCTGTTTCTGCTTCTTTGTGGGTTCCAATGGATCAGTTTCCAATCTATTTCTGTTTCTGTACAAGGTTCCTAGGGTAACCCCTCTTCTTGAATTTGTTGCACATCTGTACCAACCTAACCTGTTTCTGTGTTGAATCTGATACTATTCAATCAACCTGTAGTAGTTGACTCCATGGTAAAGATTCTATCATGTGTCTGGGATGATTACTACTGTACAAGAGAAGATTGTTTCTATCTGTTGCCTTAACGAATAAATCCGTTAGGAATGTTCCATCCTTCCGTTGTACCAATGTATCCAAGAACTGCAGTTCATGGTCAGAACAAACCATTGAGAAATGCAGTGCCGGGATATGACTGTTCAATTCCAAAAGGAACAGGTCTAAAGACAGTCTATCACCCTCCCAGATGACAAAAATTTAATCAATAAATCTCCACCAGCACCCATAAAGGTGGAGGTGTAGACGTGCTCATCCTCAAAGATGGACATAAAGATGTTCGCATACATTGGGGCCACATTGGACCCCATCACTGTCCCTCTCAGCTGCACGTAGAACTGGTCACCAAAGAGGAAGTAATTCCTCCTTAGTACCAACTCCAGCAGCTTGAGGATGAAACGTTTACACCCTGGGTCATATCCGGCACTGGTGAGACACTTTTGTACTGTGCTGAGACCTCTGTCATGTCCAATGCTAGTGTATAATGACAGAATATCAAATGATACAAGTAATAATGAACCATGGGAATCAATATTCTGTAACCTACCCAGAAAGTCAGTTGTGTCTTTGATGTAGGATGGTGCCTTCACGGCAAACTCTCTCAAAACTTTATCCAAGAAAATTGCAATGTTGTTAAAGACTGAGCCTCTCCCCGACACAATAGGTCTACCAGGGGGGGCATGTAAATTTTTATGAATTTTAGGGCGTGTGTATAGTAGTTGAGTAATAGGCTCCTCAACCCTCAAAAAAAATGACTCAATTGTTGGTCAATAAAGTTCTGTTCCACTGCAACATCAATAGTCTCTTTGATCTCTCTGAGTAAGTCAAACTTAGGGTCCCTAGGTAGCAGTTGATATATATCACTATCTGCCAATTGTCTATATATCTCAGATTCATATTTATTACTGTCCATAATGACTATAGCCCCACCCTTATCGGCCTGCTTTATAGTAATTTCCTTGATATTCATAAGTTCCTTTAAAGCTCTATTTTCCTTTTTAGATAGGTTCGAATTAATACCTGTACCGTAACTAGTACTATGTTTCAGTGTCTTAAAGGGAAGGTGTCATATTGCTTTTAATATGATATGAACATAAATTTAATTTATTTGTGTTCTCATGTTCTACTTATTACTGTGTTCTTACTTTTACTTCTCTATGGGGGTAGCCATTTTTTTTTCATCTCTGTATGTGTCGATTAACGACACATACAGAGATGGAATACAGCACATACAACCCCATAGAGAATGCGAATGGGAGCCGTTCCATTCTCAGAAGCGTACGCCATCTGTGTGGGAACGGCCCATGCGCCGCTCTCACACAGACCAAAATGAAGCTTGTTCGCAGAGCGAAATCCGACGCCATTTTCATGTGGACCGGAAGCCGTTGCCGGACAGCCAGATGACGACTTCCGGACGTGGCTTCCGGCCATATGTTCAGGCGCAAGGAATAGGAGTGTAGACAAGCGGAGGCAGCAGGTAATTTATGTTCGTGTATGTGATGTGTGTATTATGTTTGTGTGATACTGTCTGCTGAGCCCTGTATCTAATCCTCCTACACTGTGCAGTCGCTCAGAAAATGGCGGCACACAGTGTAGAAGGTTTGAAGATTCAAACCCTTCCTTCTCCTGGCAATAGCCAGAAGAAGGGAGGGGGGATTGTGTGAGGACACTAGAGAGAGTGTGTCCACCCCAAATTTGCAGCATAAATCCATGAGGTTGCTTTACTACATTGACCATGCTGCAATTTTGGGAACAGCTCCCTCTAGTGCCCAGCACATGGAAATGTTATAAATTAGAATCTAATTTATATTTCCTGACTTGTGAAAAATTAAAAAAATTAAAACAATGTGTAATCACTTAAATAATAATTGTTTAACTGAAAAAAAATAAAAAAATTCTAGCGACACATTCCCTTTAATCTCATCTAGCACAATTCTAGAGAACGTTTCAATTACTGGGCTAGTGGGGGGCACATATGTACTCATTGGTCTAATACCTAATTTATTTGATTGGAATATACAGTTTGAGTCAACCTTATCGTATACAGTATCTATCTCTAACAGTTTTTTAAGCTTTAAATGTCTAAAAAAGCTTTTAAAGAGGCTCTGTCACCAGATTCTCAAATCCCTATCTCCTATTGCATGTGATCGGCGCTGCAATGTAGATAACAGTAACGTTTGTTTTTTTTTAAATGTTCATTTTTGGCCAAGTTATGAGCTATTTTATATATATGCAAATGAGGTTTGATATGGACAACTGGGTGTTTTTTTTCGTTATGTCCAACTGGGCGTGTATTGTGTTTTTAACTGGGCGTGTTTACGTGTATGACGCTGACCAATCAGTGACCAGTCAGCATCATACACTCCTCTACATTCATTTACACAGCAGCGATGTGCAGCCACATAAACAGAGATTAACGTTAATCAAGTGTCCTGATAATGAATACACATGAAATCCAGCCTGGACGTCATGTGTATTCAGAATCCTGACACTTCTGAATCTTTTCTTTGAGATTTCTAGCAAGGGAAACGAAATCTCGCGAGATTACGGAGGTAAACGAGATTTCGTTTCACTTGCTGGAAATCTCACAGAAAAGATTCAGAAGTGTCAGGATTCTGAATACACATGACGTCCAGGCTGGATTTCATGTGTATTCATTATCTCTACACTTGATTAACGTTAATCTCTGTTTATGTGGCTGCACATCGCTTTCTGGGTAAATGAATGTAGAGGAGTGTATGATGCTGACTGGTCACTGATTGGTCAGCGTCATACACGTAAACACGCCCAGTTAAAAACACAATACACGCCCAGTTGGACATAACGAAAAAAAACGCCCAGTTGTCCATTTCAAACCTCATTTGCATATATATAAAATAGCTCATAACTTGGCCAAAAATGAACGTTTTTAAAAAAACAAAAATGCTACTGTTATCTACATTGCAGCGCCGATCACATGCAATAGGAGATAGGGATTTGAGAATCTGGTGACAGAGCCTCTTTAAGGTCCAAATCCAATTGGAACCAATCAACATTGGTTTCAAGGCAAAATAAGAGTTCCCTTTTGTAATATTCGTAACTGGTCAGCAGTGAGATCTAAAGAATATATATTTACCACTATGTTTTGGTTCTCGGGGGGTTCCTCCTCATCGGTGGTCTCCATCTCAAGCGAAACTGGCCACTTACCAGAGAAGGTTTGCCTGGCTTGACAGTGTGCACCGCACCAGGAACTCGGGACTTGTGCTGCTTCAAAAATTTCCTATTTTTGACATCCACAGGATATGTCATAAATGTAAGATAGATGCGGGTCCCATCTCTGGGACCCACACCTGTCTCCAGAACGGGGCCCCCGAAAACCCCGTTCTGCCGCTGTGTGTTGCGGCTGAATAATGTAAATGCCGACCATGCAAAATGTTATATGGTTGTGAGTTACGTAAACAGTGTAACTCGCGGAGCTACGCTGTTTCCGTAAGTCTCATAGAACTTAATGGCAGTTAAGGAAACAGGGTAGCTCGCATGCTATGCTGCTTCTGTAACTGCCATTCACCACTTCTGGAGTTACAGAAACAGCATAGCTCAGCGATTTACACTGTTTACGTAACTCATGATTATATAACCTTTTTCATGATCGGAATTCACCTCATTCAGCCGCAACACACAGCAGCTGAACGGGTTTAGGGGGCCCCGTTCTGGAGATAGGTCAGGGTCCCAGAGGTGGGAACCGCATCTATCTGACATTTATGACATATCCTGTGGATATGTCATAAATGTCTCTGGTGGGAAAACCCCTTTAACCCCTTCGGGACGAAGCCATTTTTTGATTCTTGGTTTTCGTTTTTCACTCCTTGCATTCCAAGAGCCATAACTTTTTTATTTTTCCGTCAATAGAGTGCTGTGGGGGCTTATTTTTTGAATGAGGAGTTGTAGTTTCTTTTGGTACCATTTATAGTTCCATATAATGTACTGGGAAACTTAAAAAAAAACTTCTATGCGGGCTGAAGTTGGAAAAAACTTCGACTCCTCAATTGTTTTTTGGGTTTCGTTTTTACGGCTTTTACCGTGCGGTAAAAACGATTACGGTGATACCAAATTTATATAGTTTTTTTTTATATTTTCTGCTTTTATTGATAATAAACTCTTTGTTAAAAAAAAAAATGTTTTGTGTCACCACATTCTGAGAGCCATAACTTTTTTATTTTTTCACCGATTGAGCAGTGTGAGAACTTATTTTTTGCGGGATGAGCTGTTCTTTTTATAGGTACCAACCGTCATCACCCCCTGATCTCACTGCGGAGGGGGCGATGAGCTCTCGGAGGGGGCCGCCCCCTCTTTTCAAATGCCTCAGATGCTGCCGTCACAATTGACCACAGCATTTGAGGGGTTAAACAGCCAGGAACAGCACGATCGCTGCTCCCAACTGTTAGTCCCGGGTGTCCGCTGTAAAATACAGCCGACACCCGCAGCATATGGAGCGCGCTCAGCGTCAGGGTGCGCGAAGGGGTTAAGGCCAAAACTAGGCTGCGTCCTTAAGGGGTTGAACTGGATCTGCGTGGAGCATATAATCGGATTCACATTCGTAAAGGCAATGAGTGGAAGATGGCCTTTAATACTCGTGATGGCCAATATGAGTATTTTGTCATGCCATTTGGTTTCTGTAATGCTCCTGCTGTTTTTCAAGAGTTTGTTAACGACATCTTCCTGCATCTGTTATATGTAAATGTGGTGGTATATCTAGACAACAGCCAACAGCCTTATTTTCTCGCCCGATTTGATTACACACCAGAAACATGTTCTACAGGTCTTTCAAAGGTTGCGGGAGAATAAGCTCTGTGCAAAGTTGGAGAAGTGCGTCTTCGAGAAATCCTCTCTTCCCTTTCTAGGTTATGTCGTCTCTGACCAGGGATTGAAGATGGATCCCGAAGTATCTGCTGCTTTGAACTGGCCTCATCCTCAATTCAACGCTTTCTGGGATTTTAAGATTTCTACCGGCAGTTTATTCCCCACTTCTCTTCATTACTTGCGCTGATATCAGCTATTACGCAGAAAGGAGTGAATCCCAAAAATTGGCCCCCGAGGCCAAATTGCTTTTCTTAAACTCAAAGAGTCTTTTTCTACTGCCCATGAAATGCAGCATCCGGATGTCTCCAATCAATTCTTCCTTGCGGTTGATGCCTCTTCTATTGGTTCAGGTCCTAGCCTGACACATAAAGGTTCTACCGGTAAGAATGTCACCTGCGGCTTCTTCTCCAAGTTATTTTATCCTGCCGTAAATAATTATTCTATTGGAGATTGGGAGCTTCTGCCTATTAAATTGGCATTAGAAGAGTGCTAGAAGGGGCCGTGCAGCCTGTAATTATCTTCACAGACCACAAAAATTTGGTCTATCTACAGTCCGCTCAGCGGTTGAATCTGCGCCAGGCCTGGTGTGCGTTCTTCTTTGCCTGATTTGACTTTCGGTTGCACTTTTGTCCTGTCGAGTAGAATACTAAGGCTAATGCTCTGCCGTGGTCATTTGATGCCTCTGATCAAGTGGAAGATCTGCAACATATTATCGATCCTTCTCGCATCATTCCGGTGGCTCCGCTCCTACTAAAGAATATCCCTCCTGGTAAAAGCTTTGTCCCCTAGGCCAGAAGAAGGAGAGTGCATTCCTGGGGACATAACTCTAAACTGGCAGGTCCCACCAGAGTGCATAAAACTCGAGAGCTAATTTATCAGCAGTTCTGGTGGCCATCCATGGTAAAGGATGTTCAGGACTATGTCGCTTCCTGTTCCTTCTGCACCTGGAACAAGACCTCCAAGTCCAGACCAGCTGGCCTGGTTCTACCTCCATTCCCTGATTCTCTGTGGCAAATATTGCGATGGACTTTGTGATTGATGTGCCTCTTTCAGCTGGATGCAATACCATCTGGGTGGTGGTAGATCGCTTCTCCAAAATGGAACACTTTGTTCCTCTCTCTGGTCTGCCTACTGCTCCTTATCTTGCTGATCTCTTCATACAGCATATATTTCATCTGCATGGCCTGCCCCGTCATATTGACTCGGACCACGGTGTACAGTTCACCTCAAGATTTTGGAGAGCTTTGTGTGGCCTACTGGAAGTCAAGCTAGACTTTTCCTTTGCCTACAACCTACAGTCCAATGGCCAAGTTGAAAGGGTCAACCAGATCCTAGAGAACTTTCTTCACCATTTTGCGTCTGCCCAATGTGACAACTGGGTGAATCTTCTTCCCTGGGCCAAATTCTCATACGACAACCACTCCAGAGAATTCACAAACTCCTCTCCATTTTTCATTGTGTACGGATAGAATCCTCATATCCCTCTTCCTGTGTCCCTTTCCTCAGAAGTTCCTGTGCCTACTCCACATTTGAGAATTTCTTGCAGATCAGGCAACAAACCAAACATGCTATCATCAAGGCTGTTTCTCGCATGAAGAAATTCGCAGATCAGAAGAGGAGACCTTCTCCACAATATGCTCCTGCAGACAAAATCTGTCTTTCCTCTAAATATCCGTCTACAGGTACCCTCCTACAAGTTCGCTCCTCGCTACCTGGGTCCATTCGAAGTCCTAAAGAGAATTAAGCCGGGGAGTACCAAACTCTGTCTAGCTCATTCCCTTTGAATACCTAATTATTCTCTTGTTTCACTACTTAAACCCATGGTGCTAAACAAGTACTCTAGAACGTCGTCTGTCACATCAGTTCCTGCTCCTGACAATACTGGATATGAATTTAAAATGAAGGACATCTTTGACTATAAAAGAATTGGGCTGTAGATGTTTTATCTCGCAGATTGGAAGGGATTTGGTCCTGAGGAGAGATGTTGGGAGCTCTCTGAGAACATCAATACCCCAGTGCTCCTCAGGAAGCTCCATTTTGATGCTAGACCCAAGAAGACGGGGTGTAAGGAGGTGTACTGTAATGCCAGTGGCGGGTCCCGATCCTGCCAGCGGTCCTTGCCGCCATGTCCTGTACCTTCCTCGGCGGCCCCTCCTCCCACGAGATCACCGAAATCTTCTGCTTTTGCCTGCCCGGGGCCGCTGTGTCCCCAAAAATTACCCAATCACCCCTGGTGTGCCAGGACTATAAAAGACACCTTCACCAACTCCCAAGTGCCTGAGCAATTTTGGAATACTTAGAGTTATCCCTCGAAGGTCCCTGTATGCACCTGATTCTGTTGTGCTCTCGCTTTCAGTTATGAGTCTGTATCCAGTTGTTCGTTACCAGTCTGTATTCAGTGATACGCTATCAATCTGTATCCAGTGATTTACTACCAGTCTGTATCCAGTGAACCGGCACCAGCCTGCATCCAGTATTCCGGTACCAGCCTATATCCAGTACTCCGTCGCCGGCCTGCATCCAGTACTCTGGCACCAGTCTGTATCCGGTACCTGCCTGTGTCCAGCTACCAGCCACCTGTCTGCGTTCTGCTGTCTGCATCAACCAACCTGACATCAAGGTACCATCCACCTGTGCCTGTCTAGCACTTGTCTGGCCAGCAGCTACTCCGCTAGGACCACCTCAAGAGCTAGCGACCTGGAAGTCTCCCCTCAGTGAAGACCAAATTCCTGTTTAGGGGTTAAAGTTTGAAGACCAGGGTGGTTGCTTAGACAATGTACTTAGAGGTGGCCCTAAACCAATCCGGCATGGTAGCCCAGTGGGTCATTCTGGACGTAAACCTGCTGGACGTTACACTAAGTTAAATAAAATAAATGTGAACAATGCTCCGGGACCAGATGTGTTACACCAAAGAGTTCTTAAAATGAAACTTTCACCTGCCCATACATGTATAGCTGAGTGCAGCATGTAATGGGCAGGGCTGCACAAATCCTAGGCCACTTTACATTTTTTTTCTACCCTCCTTCATTATTTAGTTATTGGTGGCGTTATATTTGGCGCCCTATATTTAAATAACCCCCTGAACTGTCAATGGGGTATGTAATGGCAAGGGGGCATTTTACTATAGCTGTGACACTGTCCAATCAGCGACGGACAGTGTTACAGCAAGAGCTGGAGAGAGGAGAGCGTGTGCGCGCGCACGCTCTCACTCTTCATCTGTCGGCAGACAAGGACAAGACTGATCTCTCGTGAGACATAACAATCTTGTACTTTGCTGCCGAACTGGCAAGGGGGCGTGTCTTTGCTATGGACATTGCGCGCACTCTCCTCTCTACAGCTCTTACACTGTCCGTAGCAGTGACACGCCCCCTTGCCAGTTCGGCAAACAAGTACAAGACTGTGATCTCTCGCAAGAGTGCAAGGGCTGAAGAGGAGAGCGTGCATGTGCGCTCTCCTCTCCCAAGCTCTTACACTGTCCGTAGCAGTGACACGACCCCTTGCCAGTTCGGCAGACAAGTACAAGACTGTGTGTCCATAGCAGTGACACGCCTCCTTGCCAGTTCGTTAGACAAGTACAAGACGCGCTCTCCTCTCTCCAGCTCTTGCTGTAACACTGTCCGTAGCTGATTGTACAGTGTCACAGACATAGTAACACGCCCCCTTGCCATTACACGCCCCATTGACAGTTCACGGGGTTATTTAAATATCGGGCGCCAAATATAACGGCATCGATATGTAAATAACGGAGGAGGATAGAAAAAAATTTGAAGTGCCCGAGGGTTTGGGCAGCCCTGCCCATTACATGCTGCACTCAGCTACACATGTATGCAGTGGCGGATTAAGTAGACCATAGGCCCTGGGCTGTTATCCAAACCTGGGACCCCTTCTCCACCGCCGCCCTGTAACTATTGTTAACACTTCCTTTTTGTCCAGACATTAACAAATGGGTGTTACTACTCCCCTTGTCAAAAGGCTGTGTCCCCACATACTGACAGTCTCCAACCATCGCTGACAGTATCGCACTGTGTAGGGACACATTCTCCTGACAAGGGGAATAGTAACACTTATTTGTCTATCAGTCCTGGACTGCACAAAGACTTTGTGAAATACAAGTATTTCCTATAATAAACATGTCAGTAGAGATAACAGATTGTCTATAAATCTAGTGACTCACAGATGACGACCTAGTTTTTTCCCTCTTTTCTTCTCCATCCAGTCCAGACTTCATGACGACTTTTCCGGCCATGACCCATTTCTGCAGAATTTGCCACTCAGATGTCTTTGGCTCCTCACTTTTCCAACATTTCCACACCTATAAACAAAGATAATATTATCATGGTGCCACACACTGTGCCCCTTAAAAATAATAGCACCAAACACTGCGCCCCTGAATAAAATAGTACAAACACTGTGCCCCTAAATATTATAGCACCATAGACTGCGCCCCTGAATATAATTGTGTCGAACACTGTAGATAGCACCACATACAGCCCCCTGTAAATAGCGCTACACAGTCCTCCCCCTCTGTAGATAGCGTCACATAGCCCTCCCCCTCTTGTATATAGTGCTACACAGCAATCCCCCTTAGATATAGTGATACACAGCGCTCCCTTCTATATAGTGCTATACAACAATCCCCCCTCGTATATTGTGCTACACAGCGTCTCCCCCCTTGGACCTGCAGCTCTTGTAATTGCTCAGTATAATGTCCCCCATAGCTGCCCCCACAGTATATAGCCACCCATAGCTGCCCCCACAGTATAATGCCGTTCATAGCTGCCTATACACAGTATAATTTTCCCCTTAGCTGACCCTACACAGTATAATGCCCCCATAGCTGTGACACAGTATAATGCCTCCATAGCTGCGACACAGTATAATGCCTCCATAGCTGCGACACAGTATAATGCCTCCATAGCTGCGACACAGTATAATGCCTCCATAGCTGCAACACAGTATAATGCCTCCATAGCTGCGACACAGTATAATGCCCCCATAGCTGCGACACAGTATAATGCCCCCATAGCTGCTACACAGTATAATGCCTCCGTAGCTGCGACACAGTATAATGCCTCCATAGCTGCGACACAGTATAATGCCTCCATAGCTGCGACACAGTATAATGCCCCCATAGCTGTGACACAGTATAATGCCCCCATAGCCGCAACACAGTATAATGCCTCCATAGCCGCAACACAGTATAATGCCCCCATAGCTGCTACACAGTATAATGCCCCCATAGCTGCGACACAGTATAATTCCTCCATAGCTGCAACACAGTATAATGCCTCCATAGCTGCGACACAGTATAATGCCTCCATAGCTGCGACACAGTATAATGCCCCCATAGCTGCAACACAGTATAATGTCCCCATAGCTGCGACACAGTATAATGCCTCCATAGCTGCTACACAGTATAATGCCTCCATAGCTGCTACACAGTATAATGCCCCATGTGACACAGTGTAATGTCCCCATAGCTGCGACACAGTATATTGCCTCCATAGCTGCTACACAGTATAATGCCTCCATAGCTGCAACACAGTATAATGCCCCCATAGCTGCAACACAGTATAATGCCTCCATAGCCGCAACACAGTATAATGTCCCTCATAGCTGCCTCCACACAGTATAATGCCCCCATAACTGCCTCTACACAGTATAATGTCACTCATAGCTGCCTCCACACAGTATAATGCCCCATAGCTGTGACACAGTATAATGCCCCATAGATGTGACACAGTATAATGCCACCATATGTGCGTACCTAATAAAAAAACAAAACATAATTACTTACCTATCCCGGTTCCCACGACGGTGGGGGATGCTTCTCCTCCTCTGCACTGTCCCGTGAGTGACTCCATGCAGAGAGGCGCGATGACGTCACTACATCGCGCCTGCCTGCACTGAGCCGCTCACAGCAGAGTGAATGCTGGAGCGAGGCTCCAGCATTCAACCCAACTGAATCTGCGTCCTGCGAATGCAGATTCAGTTGGAAGCGGGCAGCGCGGCAGCTAGCAACGCTGCATAGTTTTTTAAGATTGTGTGCTGTTCGGGCCGCCCGAAACGCCCATATTATAATCCGCCATTGCATGTATGGGCAGGTGAAAGGTTCTCTTTAACCGCTTCCCGCCGCAGCCCTTTTTCAGATTTTCATTTTTGTTTTTTCCTCCCCACCTTCCAAAAGCCATAACTTTTTTATTTTTCCGTATATATAGTACTATGAGGGCTTGATTTTTGCGGTACGAGTTTTTCGGTACGAGTTTTTTGTAGCACCATTTATTGTGCCATATAATGTACTAGGAAATGGGGAAAAAAATATTTGTAGGTTAGAAAATGAAAAAAACAGCGATTCCTCCATTGTTTTTTTGCGCGTTGTTTTTACGGAATTCACTGTGCAATTAAAACAACATGTTAACTTTATTCTGTGGGTCAGTATGATTATGGCGATACCAAATATATATAATTTTTCTATATTTTACTACTTTTACAAGTAAAAATATAAGTGTAAAAAATTTAATTTATTTTGTGTCGCCAAATTCTGAGAGCCATAACTCTTTTATTTTTCCGTTGATTAAGTGGTATGAGGGCTTATTTTTTGCAGGCTAAGCTTTAGTTTTTAACGAAACGATTTTGGGGTAAATGCAACGTTTTAATCACTTTTTATTTCATTTTTTGTGGGAGATGAGGTGACCAAAAAAGAGCGATCCTGGCGTTTACATTTTTTTTTTTTTTTTACAGCTTACACCATGCAGGTTAAATAATGATATATTGTAATAGTTGAGAATTTATGGATGCGGCAATACTAATTATGTTTATTTCTTTCTTTTTTTATTATTCTCTAGGGGGGAAATGGGAAAAGGTTTTTTTTTAAAATTTGTAATATTTACATTTTTTTTTACATAAAAAACAAACTTTATTTTACTAATTGTAACTTTTTTTTATCAGTTACCCTAGGGGACTTCATCCAGCGATCCTTAGATCGCTTGCACTATCGTATGGAGCATGTTCACTCCGTGAGCCCGTTCCATACTTCTCCTACCCGACTTTGGTGTCATCGCACCCCCCGCGCGGCACGTTCGGCCGGTTACAATGGTTGTTATAGCAGCTTGGGGGCCTCCGGCAGAGCTTCTAATGAGACAGTCAGAATCACGATATACTGCAATATATTAGTATTGCTGTATATCACGCAAGCGATCGCTGCTTCAAGTCTAATAAAAAAAGTAAAAAACAGTTAAATAAAGTTTTTTTTTATGTTCCAAAAAAAAAAAAAAGTATTATAAGTTCGAAAAACAAAACTTTTCACATTTTTTCCCTAAAGTAATGTAAAAAAAAAAAAAAGTTAACATAACCAGTATTGGCGCGTCCGTAAAATGCAGTAAAAAAGACATTTATAAAGCTCGCAAATCGCTCTTTTTTGGTCACCCTATGTTCCCCAAATCATATGGTATCGGTGAAAGCTACAGCTCGCCCTGCAAAATTTAAGCCCTCACACCGCTAAATTGATAGAAAAATGAAAACGTTATGGATCTCAATAAAGCGACACAAAATATTTTTTTTATTTTGCAAATAGTTTTATTTTTTTAACCCCTTCAGGACCCAGCCTGTTTTGGCCTTCAGGACACAGCCGATTTTTTCAAATCTGACATGTGTTAATTTATGTGGTAATAAAGTTGGAATGCTTTTACCTATCCAAGCGATTCTGAGATTGTTTTCTCGTGACATGTTGTACTTTATGTTAGTGAAAAATTTTGTCGATAATTTTGGTATTTATTTCTGAAAAACACCACAATTTAGAAAAAATTTGCAAAAATTTGCATTTTTCTAAATTTAAACGTATCTGCTTGTAAAACAGATAGTAATACCACACAAAATAGTTACTAGTTAACATTTCCCATATGTTTACTTTATGTTTGCATCCTTTTTTGAATGTGCTTTTATTTTTCTAGGACGTTACAAGGCTTAGAACTTTAGCAGCAATTTCTCATATTTTAAAGAAAATTTCAAAAGGCCATTTTTTCAGGGACCAGTTCAGTTCTGAAGTGGCTTTGAGGGCCTTCTATATTAGAAAATACCCAGAAGTCACCCCATTTTGAAAACTGCACCCCTCAAGGTATTCGAATCAGCATTTACAAAGTGTTTTAACCCTTTAGGCGTTTCACAGGAATTAAAGCAAAGTAGAGGTGAAATTTACAATTTATTTTTTTTTGCCCAAATTCATTTCTAATAAAAAAAAAATTGTAACACAGAAGGTTTTACCAGAGAAATGCAACTCAATATTTATTGCCCAGATTCTGCCGTTTTTAGAAATATCCCACATGTGGCTCTAGTGTCCTAATGGACCGAAACACCAGCCTCAGAAGCAAAGGAGCACCCAGTGGATTTTGGGCCTCCTTTTTTTTTAGAATATATTTTAGGCACCTTGTCAGGTTTGAAGAGGTCTTGTGATGCCAAAACAGTGGAAACACCCCAAAAGTTACCCCATTTTGGAAACTACACTCCTCAAGGAATTTATCTAGGTGTATAGTTAGCATTTTGACCATACATGTTTTTCGTTAAATTTATTAGAATTAGTCTGTATAAATGAAAATCTACTTTTTTTTCTGAAAAAACATAGAAATTTTTAATATTTACGAGGACTAATGAAGAAAATGCACCCCGACATTTGTAAAGCAATGTCTCCTGATTACAGCAATATCCCATATGTGGTAATAAACTGCTGATTGGACCCACAGCAGGGCTCAGGAGGGTAGGAGTTCCATTTGGATTTTGTAGCACGGATTTTGCTGGATTGGTTTTCGGTACCATGTCGCGTTTTCAAACGCCCTGGAGGGACCAAAACTTGGGAACCCCCCCAAAAGTGACCCCATTTTGTAAACTACACCTCTCAAGGAATTTATCTAGGGGTATAGTTAGCATTTTGACCACACAGGTTTTTTTTCAGAATTTAGTGGAATTAGGCAGTGAAAATGAAAATCGACTTTTTTCTAAAAAAGCTTAGAAATTTGTAATTTTTACAAGGAATAAAGTAAAAAAAAAAGAACCACAACATTTGTAAAGCATTTTCTCCTGATTACGGAAATACCCCATTTGTGGTAATAAACTGCTGATTTGACCCATGGCAGCACTCAGAAGGGGAGGAGGGCCATTTGGATTTTGGGGCACAGATTTTGCTGGATTGTTTTTCGGTGCCATGCCGCCTTTGCAACGCCCTGGAGGGACCAAAACAGAGGAAACCGCCCAAGTTACCCCATTTTGGAAACACCCCTCAAGGAATTTTTCTAGGGGTATAGTGAGCATTTAGACTCCACGTGTCTTTTGCAGAATGTATTAGAATTAGGCCGAGAAAATGAATCACAATATTTTTCCACTAAAATGTTGAATTTTCTCATTTTCACAAGGGATAAAGGAGAAATAAACAACCAATTTTCTGTAAAGCAAATTCTCCCGAGTACGGAAATACCCCACATGTGGTCATACGTTTTTTTCATTAGAAATGAATTAACCCTTTCAGGACTGATCCATTTTTTGCTTTCTTATTTTCGTTTTTCACTCCCCGCCTTCCAAGAGCCATAACTTTTTTCTTTTTCCGTCAGTAGAGCGGCGTGAGGGCTTATTTCTTGCGGGAGGAATTGTAGTTTCTATTGACACCATTTAAAGTACCATAAAAGTACTGGGAAACGGAAAAAAAATAGGAAAATATAGTAATATAGGAAAAAAATCAGATTAGATTTTTTTTAGTTTTCGTTTTTACAGCTTTCGCCGTGCGGTAAAAACGAAAACGACAGCGATTTTGGCGGTTTCAATTATTTACGTTTTTTACGGTGTTCACCGCTCGAGTTAAATATTGGTATATTGTAATAGTTCGATCTTTTACGGACGTAGCGATACAAATTTAGTTTATTTTTTTACATTACTTTAGAAGAAAAATGGGAAAAGTTTTTTTTTTAAACTTTAACCCGTTAAGGACGCAGCCTAGTTTTGGCCTTAAAGGCAATGTGTTGCCAGAAAAACATGTTTTTTTTTTTTAATTAAACATTTAGTGTGTGGGTGATTAAACATTGTTCAAATTTTTTTTCTTTTTTTCACGAGTCAGGAAATATTATAAATTAATTCTAATTTATAAAATTTCCCATTTCTGGTCACTAGATGGAGCTATTCCCAAAATTGCAGCATTGCAAAATTGGGTAAAAAGCCCTCGCTCTAGTGAGCTCTCAGCATCCCCCCCTCCTTTATCCTGGCTAGTGCCGGGATAAACGAGGGGTTTGAACGGTGTAACCTCCTACACTGTGTGTCGCCATTTTTTGAGCTAACACACAGTGTAGTAGGTTTACATACAGTAGTAAACACACACAAACACGAACATACATTGAAATCTCTTACCTGCTCCTGCCGCCGCGGCTCCCTCCGGCCCGTCCGCTCCGTCTGCTGCCGCTGGTCCAAGTGCACAAGTCCGGAAGCCGCGACCGGAAGTAGTAATATTACTGTCCGGCCGCGACTTCCGGTCCACAGGAAAATGGCGCCGGACGGCGCCAATTTCAAATTGGACTGTGTGGGAGCGGCGCATGCGCAGTTCCCACACAGACGCCGTACACACAAGTGAATGGGACGGGAGCCGTTCGCAGTCCCTATGGGACTGTGGCTGCCGTATTCCATGTCTGTATGTGTCGTTAATCGACACATACAGAAATGGAACAAAAAATGGCAGCCCCCATAGGGAAGAAAAAGTGTAAAAATAAGAAAAAGTAAAACACAAACACACAAATAAATATAAACGTTTTTAATAAAGCACTAACATCTTTAACATATAAAAAAATAATTTGTGATGACACTGTTCCTTTAAGGCTCAGAGCCCATTTTTCAAATCTGACATATTTCACTTTATGTGGTAATAACGTCGGAATGCTTAAACCTACCCAAGCGATTCTGAGATTGTTTTCTCGTGACACATTGGGCTTCATGTTCGTGGTAAAATTTGGTCGATATATTCAGTGTTTATTGGTGAAAAATTGCAAAATTTAGAGAAAATATAGAAAAAATTGCATTTTTCAGAATTTAAATGCATCTGCTTGTAAAACAGATGATTATACCACCCAAAATAGTTACTAGTTCACATTTCCCATATGTCTACTTTAGATTGGCATCATTTTTTGAACATTCTTTTATTTTTCTTGGACGTTACAAGGCTTAGAACATAAACAGCAATTTCTCATATTTTTAAGAAAATTTCAAAAGCCTTTTTTTTAAGGTACCTCTTGAGTTCTGAAGTGGCTTTGTGGGGCCTATGTATTAGAAACCCTGATAAAACACCCCATTTTAAAAACTAGACCCCTCAAAGTATTTAAAACAGCATTTAGAAAGTTTTTTAACCCTTCAGGCATTTCACAGGAATTAAAGCAAAGTGGAGGTGAAATTTGCAAATTTCATTTTTCTTGCTGAATTTCAATTTTATTCATTTTTTTTTCTGTAACACAGAAGGTTTTACCAGAGAAACACTACTAAATATGTATTGTCCAGATTCTGCAGTTTTTAGAAATGGCTCTACTGCGCTCGTGGACTAAAACACAAGCCCTAGAAGCAAAGAAGCACCTAGTGCATTTTGAGTCCTCTTTTTTATTAGAATATATTTTAGGCAGCATGCCAGGTTTGAAGAGGTGTTGAGGTGCCAAAACAGTAGGAATCCCCCAATAGTGACACCATTTTGGAAACTACACCCCTCAAGGAATTCATTTATGGTTGTTGTTACCATTTTGACAGCACAGTTTTTTCACAGCACGTATTTGAATTGGGCTGTGAAATGAAAAAAATTTCATTTTTTCCAATAAAATGTCATTTGTGATCAAAATTTCTTATTTTCACAGGGAACAAAATACCCCATTTTGTTGCCCAATTTGTCCTTAGTGTGGCAATACCCCATTTGTGGTGATAAACTGCCGTTTGGGCCCATGGGAGGGCTCAGAAGGAAAGGAGCGCTATATGTTTGTTGGAGTCCAGATTTTGCTGGATTGGTTTTCGGGTGCCATGTCGCATTTGCAGAGCCTCAGAGGTATCAAAGCAATGGAAACCCACCAAAAGTGACCCCATTTTGGAAACTACACCCCTCAAGGAATTTATTTATGGTTGTTGTTAGCATTTTGACCACACAGTTTTTTCACAGCACCTATTTCAATTGGGCTGTGACATTAAAAAAATGACATTTTTTCCAATAAGATGTAATTTTTTATCAAAATTTCTTATTTTCACAGGGAACAAAATACTCAATTTTGTTGTCCAATTTCTCCTGAGTGCAGCAATACCCCATTTGTGGCAATAAACTGCCGTTTGGGCCCATGGGAGGCCTCAGAAGGGAAGGAGCGCTGTGTGCTCTTTGGAGTACAGATTTTGCTGGTTTGGTTTTCGGGTGCCATGTCGCATTTGCAGAGCCCCAGAGGTTTCAAAGCAATAGAAACCCACCAGAAGTGACCCCATTTTGGAAACTACACCCCTCAAGTAATTCATTTATGGGTAATGTGAACATTTAGACCCCATAGTTTCTTCACAGAACTTATTTGAATTGGGCTGGGAATTAAAAAAATATATATTTTTTCCAATAATATGTCATTTTAGCTCAAAAATTCTTATTTTCACAAGAAATAAAATACTCCATTTTGTTGCCCAATTTCTCCTGAGTGCGGCAATACCCCATTTGTGGTGATAAACTGCCGTTTGGGTCAGTGGGAGGGCTCAGAAGGAAAGGAGCGCTGTGTGTCCTTTGGAGTCCAGATTTTGCTGGATTGGTTTTCGGGTGCCATGTCGCATTTGCAGAGCCCCAGAGGTATCAAAGCAATAGAAACCAACCACAAATGACCCCATTTTGGAAACTACACCCCTCAAGGAATTCATTTATGGGTGTTGTGACCATTTTGACCCCATAGTTTTTTCACAGAACTTATTTGAATTGGGCTGGGAATGAAAATAAAATTATTTTTTTCAAATAATATGTAGTTTTGGCTGAAAATTTCTTATTTTCACAAGAAACAAAATACCCCATTCTGTTGCGCAATTTGTTCTGAGTGCTGCAATACCCCATTTGTTGTGATAAACTGCCGTTTGGACCCATGGGAGGGCTCAGAAGGAAAGGACCACCATTTGGCCTACTGGGGATTTTCTGGTGCGAAGTCATGTATGCAGAAGCACCTGAGGTACCAGTACAGTTGAAACCCGCAAGAAGTAACCCCATTTTAAAACCTACACCCTTAAGGCATTCATCTAGAGGTGTAGTGAGCATTTTGACCGGAGACCTACACCCCATAAACTGTAATGTGGGTTCTCCCGGGTATGGCAATACCCTACATGTGGCTGTTATCAGCTGCCTGGGCACACAGCAGGGCTCAGAGGGGAAAGACGAGGGGGGATAAGCTGTGCGGAGTGCATTAGGGTAAGTAAAATTGGGGTAAATTATAAACCAAGGGATGTATGATAAATTTTAAAACACTCTTTCATACAGAGCTCTGGTTATTCGGGACACGTGTCACATTGATATATTGTGTCATCCCTTATCGCCCTCTTATAGCAGACTTTGCACCTCTTTTGACTTTTTCCCTTCTTGCCAGTTTGGGGAACTTCTCCTGGAAAGTGTTGCCGCCCTGGTACGATGCGTGTGGCCCCGCTTCCAGAAGTACTGGGTGCCCCCCCTTCTTGGTCCCTAAAGATTAGGTTCTTGATAATCACCTCTTGAAATTCCAGGAAAGTTCCCGTCTGGCCTGCACATCGACGTAGCACGTACGCATTGTACAAAGCCGTCTGTATGATGTGCCCGGCCAGCTTCTTATACCACACCGCATGGCGCTGTAGGGCTTCAGGACTTGATCTGACAAGTCCATCCCTCCCATGTACCTATTGTAGTCCAGGATGCAGTCTGGTTTGGGGGTGGCCTTTCCTTCATATATCCTAAACCTGTAGGTATACCCTGATGCACTCTCGCAGCTTATACATCTTCACGCCATACCTTGCCCTCTTACCCGGCAGGTACTCGCGGAATTGAACCCTCCCTTTAAAATGTACCAGGGACTCATCAATAGAAATACACTTCTCGGGGTGTATGCTTGGGAAAACCGGGCACTGGAACGGTCTAATAGGGGTCTCCGTTTATACAAACGGTCAAAACTGGGGTCATCTCAGGCTGGGCACGGCTCATTATCAGTATAATGTAAGAAGCGAAGTATTGCCTCATTAATTAATTTTTTTAGGTTCCAGTTCAGTTCTGAAGTTGCTTTGAGGGGCCCATATATTAGAAACCCCTATCAAATACCCCATTTTAGAAACTAGACCCCTCAAAGTATTCACAACAGCATTTAGAAAGTTTATGAACCCTTTAGGTGTTTCACAGAAATTTAGAGCAAAGTAGAGGTGAAATTTACATATTTTTTTTGTCAGAAAATCCTCTTTATACCAATTTTTTTATAACACAAAAGGATTTATCAAAGAAACGCAACTCAATACGTATTGCCCAGATTCTGCAGTTTTGATAAATATCCCACATGTGTCCCTAGTGCGGTAATGGACTGAAACACCGGCCTCCGAAGCAAAGGAGCACCTAGTGGATTTTGAGGCCTCTTTTTTATTAGGCACCATGTCCGGTTTGAAGAGGTCTGGTGGTGCCAAAACATTGGGAACCCCCCAAAAGTGACCCCAATTTGGAAACTAGACCCCTTGAGGAATCCATTGTAGTTTTCTTGGGGTGCATGCGGCTTTTTGATCAGTTTTTATTCTATTTTTAGGTGGCGTGGTGACTAAAAAACAGCAATTCTACTATTGTTTTTTTATTCTTTTTTTTTTACAGCGTTCACCGTGCACTATAAATGACACATTCACTTTATTCTGCGGGGCGATACGATTACGGCGATACCATATGTTTATAGTTTTTTTTTATGTCTTATGGCGTTTGCCCAATAAAATACGTTTTGTAAACAATCATTCACTTTTTGTGTTACCTTATTCTAAGAGCCAGAACTTTTTTATTTTTAAATCAATAAAGCCGTGCGAGGACTTATTTTTTGCGTAACGAACTGCAGTTTCGATCAGTACCATTTTTTGGTACATGCGACTTTTTGATCTCTTTTTATTCCATTTTTTGGGATGTGAAGTGACCAAACAATTGTGATTGTGGTACGGTTTATTATTATTTTCTTTTACGGCGTTCACCGTGCAGGATAAATAACGAAATAATTTTGTAGTTCAGGCCGTTACGGACGCGGCGATACCAATTATGTATAGTTTATTTGTTTGTTTATATATTTTTATTAATAATAAATGACTGATAAGGGAAAAAGGGGGATTTTTACTTGTAATACTTTTAAAACTTTTATTTTCTTATTTTTACACATCTTTTTTTAACTTTTTTTTTACTTTATTACTTTGTCCCACTAGGGGACTTGAGGGCAGGAGGCCCTGATCGCAATTCTAATACACTGCACTACATGCGTAGTGCAGTGTATTAGAACTGTCAGCTACTCACTGACAGCAAGCATAGTGGGTCCTGACGTTGTCAGGTCCCACTAGGCTTCCGTCTATGGCATAGCCGGACGCCATTGTTTGGTGTCCGGTTGCCATAGTCACCATCGCCGGCCGCTATCGCGTAGCAGGCCGGCGATGGCAGCTTAACCCCTAAAAAGCCGCGATCTCTATAGAACGCGGCTTTTAAGGGGTTAATCAGCGGGGACACAGCGATCGGTCCCCGCTGTAGGAGCTGTGACAGCTGCTGTACGAGACAGCAGCTGTCACAGCTCCTGTATGTGTCGGGAGGACGGCCGAAATGGCCGTTACTCCCGAGACGTACTATTAGGTAATGGAGCGCGAACGATACAGCTGCGATGACCTAATAGTACGTCCAGGAGCGGGAAGGGGTTAAACATTTTTCTTTCTCACTACTAATAATTTTAATTCTTCTACACATTTTATTAGTCCCCTTAGCGGACTTAAACCAGCGATCATTGGATCGCTGGTACAATACACTGCAATACTAATGTATTGCAGTATATTGTTATTTTTACAGGCTTCTGTAACCGCACAATCGCTGTTCCTGTCCGTTAGTCCTGGGTGTCAGCTGTAATACACAGCCGACACCCGCAGCGTATGGAGCGGGCTCAGCACGTGAGCCCGCTCCATACATCAACCCCCACACTATGTCGTGCTATTAAGTCATAGTGCGCAAAGGGGTTAATGCACAGCGGATGGTGTGAATATTGCAATTTTTCAGTGGTATGCCATTTTAGTGCATAATATGCTGTGCCCAGTTTGTGCCACTGAAGACAAATACCTCATAAAATGTTAAGCGGGTTCTCCCGGGTATGGCGATGCCATATATGTGGGCGCAAATTGCTGTTTGGGCACGCTGCAGGGCTCAGAAGGGAGGGACGCCATTTTGCTTTAGGAGCGCAGATTTTGCTTGGTCATTTTTCTGTTTGGGGTTTTGCTGGTATTTCAGTTTATAATGTGGGGGCATATGTAATCTGTGCGGGGTACTTCAGGGTATAAGAAGAAGGTATAATAATGCAGTAAATAAATAATAATTCATAGATGTGTGGCCGGTGTCACACTGATAAATGGTGTCGGATGTTACCCGCTTTTAGAAAACACTGCACATTTTGCATCGCTATATTCTGAGAGCCAGAACTTTTTTTATTTTTTTCACCACCGGAGCTGTGCACTATAAATGACAATTTTACTTTATTTTGCGGGTCGGTATGATTACGGCGATACCATATGTATATAGGTTTTTTTTATGTTTTGCAGCATTTGCGCAACTTTTTTTTTATAAAATAAGTTATTTTCTGTGTCACCATATTCTGAGAGCCGTAACTTTTTTATTTTTCAGTCAAAAAAGCTGTGTAAGGACTTGTTTTTTGCGGGACGGGTTGTAGTTTTTATCGGTACTATTTTCGGGTACATGCGACTTTTTGATCACTTTTTATTATCTATTTTGTGAGGGGTGGTGACCACAAAATAGCGATTCTGGTGACATTTTTTATTGATTTTTTTGGGGGTGTTCATCGTGCGGAAAAAAATAATCACCACAGTTTTATAGTTTGGGTCGTTACGAACGCGGTGATACCAAATATGTGTACTTTTTTTAACGTGTTCATTTTTTTCCTATAATGAAATTCTTATTATAGGAAAAAAATGCAGTGTTTGTTTATATAACTTAGAACTTTTATTTTTACACTTTTATTAAAACATTTTTTTTTTTTTTTTTATTTATTTAAAAAATGCTTTATTAAGGAAGTGTCAACAACACTGTTTTGCAAAATGTAAAGGTACTATACAAATTATTTATTTTTTTTAAACTCAGTTTATTGAAGGAGACATATAAACATATTAACACAGTAAACTGCTGGACCCCCGCACAGCGGACATGTCCAGAATATATATGCATATAAAGAAACTGTTTAGTGTTACATTAAATACATAACAAGATTCATATCAACTTATATGAAATGAAACAAAAAGAAAAAGAAGAAAAAGAAAGAAAAAGAAAATACATCTCTTTATCAAGTTCTGACCAGCTACATGCCTGTCCCAATGAAATATGAACATTCCAAAATAAGAAAAGAGAGCAGGGGCGGGGGGGGGGGGGGGGGGGGGAGAGGTTCAGTAATGCTATCAGTCAAAAACATATGTATCTCGGGGCATCCGGTACAATATATAGATATATATAGAGATACCTCCTGTAATGACGATTGTTCAGCTAACTTCCCTCCTATCCTACCTAGATCAGTGTAGGCCGGCACTGCTCATGTATGGATCCCTCTAATAGCCCCTGATAACTCCGTTCCAGAGTAAGACGTAAGATCCGAGTTACACCAGCTATCCAAAATCCAGTTAAATTTTTCAGGTCGGTTTCTATGAATATAAATTATACGTTCATAAGGTATAACTGTTTTTACCAGTTGGATCCACATAGCTTTGGTAGGGGGACAGGCGTTCATCCATCTAAGTGCAATTGCCTTGCGGACCATAAACAAGGTCTCACGAAGGCACGTGCGGAGGTGTGGTGAAATCAATTCCTCCTCAATCAGCCCGAATAAGCAGATACCCGGCTCCACTAACACTGGAATCGACAGTACCTTAGCAAGTAGGGTGGTAACTTCTATCCAAAAGTGGCGAATGTCTGGGCAGTCCCATATCATATGCTGAAATCCGGCAGGACTAAATAAACATCTATGACAATTGGGAGTAGACCATCTTCCCATTTGATATAGTCGGATTGGTGTGAGATAACTCTGATGTATTATATATAGCTGTATAAGTTTATTATTAATAGCAGGGGATACAAATCGATGTGATTCCAAAAGGCTTGCTCTAGATTCCTCATCCATGGAAGGGATCAGCTCTTGCTATTTATCCAATGCCGGGAAGTCTGCCCTACTTGCTTTGGCATGAATGAGAAAGGAGTAAATCGAGGAGATCAACCCCCCTGGTCCCTGAGATCGAACGATGCCTATCAGAGGGTATGAGGAGATGTCAATAGCCCTGCCCCTAAATTGAGCCTGTAGAGAGTGTCGGAATTTCAGAAATTTATAAAAGGCCTGTCTCGGAACTTGGTATAACTCTTCCATCTGGGTAAAAGAAAATAGCAAATTGTTATCAAAAACATCTCCGATAATATTAATACCCAGATTAGACCAAAAATCTGCATCCTGTGACGAGCTCAACTGACCCATCGCGTCAGTATGCCACAGGGGGGTCTCCGCCATTATCTGACCATTCCACGAGATCTGCACCGCGGCTGCCCAGGTCTTTCTCGCCACCTTATGAATCGGTAAGGTATTTCTGCCAATTGGAACCGAAGGTTCCAGTATTGGCCACAGTTTCATCAATCCTAGAAATTTTGCCAGACATCTCTCCATTCCCACCGGTTCCTCATGTGACACCCATGCTCCCAGATATTTAAGTTGACCTGCCAGGTAGTAGACAAATAGGTCCGTAAGAGCCATACCCGCCAGATCTTTAGGCCGTTGTAGTTTGGCCAGTTGCAATTTGGATCTGGAGGACCCCCATATAAACTTTATAATCATAGAATCCATTTCTTTAAAGAATGTCATGGGGATGGGGACAAATATATGCTGCAGTACATAAAAGCACTTAGGTTGAACCACCATTTTAATAAGATTGATACGGCCCGCCACCGAGAGGGGTAAAGCCGACCAGATTTAGCATTTATCTTTGAAGATCGTAAACAAAGGATCGATATTCAGCCTCATCATATCAGTATCTAATCTAGATACCTGGATACCCAAATATTTAAAATGAGATACTACTTGCAATCCGCATACCTTCGAGCCCTCCATGGAGCTCCGGAGCGGGGAGAAGTACATCAGACATGACTTATCCCAGTTAATACGTAAGCCAGAATAGTCTCCAAATAACTCAATGATTGACATTGCTCTCTCTAGCGACTCCTCCGGATACGACATATATAATAGCATATCGTACCGCATATAAGGCTATCCGCTCCTCACCAGTGTTTAAAGGGAACCTGTCACCAGCATTTCACCTATTAAACCAGCACTACCTGGTGGTAGTGGGTGAAAAATCATTTCTATATAACCTATAATTGTCTTCTTAGTCGGCTCTGTAGCTTAAGTATTTAGCTTTTTAGTGTTCACGCACCGTATGCTAATGAGCAGAAAAGAGTCAGATCTTCATTTGAAAAGAGTCATATCTTCATTCCTCCAGTCTTTCCGAGTTTACCTCACCTTCTTACTTTTGATTGACAGCTCCTCGCCTTCCCCCAGCACACAACATCCCGCGCTTGTGCATTGATCTCCTCTTCTGGTGTGTGCGCACAACGGGACACCGGATTATTACGATAAAAGGCGCGAAACGTTTGCAGACCGTTATTTACAGTCGGAGGAGGAGTTTAGGAAAGGGGATAACGGTAATGAACTTTTTATAGCAGCAGCCAGTGAGGGAGAAGTAAAGTTCAATAGATTAAATGCTGGTGACAGGTTCCCTTTAAACATGTGCCCCAAAATATCTTGTCTTGTCGCATCAAGATAGCAAGGGGTTCTACAGCAAGAGCAAACAATAATGGCGATATCGGGCACCCCTGCCTGGTACCCCTCTCCAAAATGAAGTATGACAAAAGTTGCCCAATCAGGGATATGGCCGCTCTGGGGTGTAAATATAGAAGGCCTATCCATTGTATAAAGACTGGCCCTAAACCAAATTTATGGAGAATATGCAATAAATATGGCCATTCAATAGAATCTAAGGCCTTGGCCGCATCCAAAGAGGCCAAGGCCCAGTCCTCTTCCTGCCGTGAGGCTATCTGAGACACAATTTGGGTCCTACGTAAATTATCTGATGTACTTCTCCCTTTAATAAACCCCGTTTGATCCGGAGCTATGATAGATGGCATAATAGCATTCAACCTATTGGCCAACACCTTTGTCAGTATTTTATAATCAACATTAAGAAGTGCTATTGGCCTATATGACGAACAGTCCAGGGGATCTTTATCTGGCTTCAAAATGACTACTATAGTTGCGTCAGAGAACGAGTCTGGTAAGGCCTTTGCAATAAGCGATGCATGATACGTCTTAAGTAGCTCAGGGGCTAACTGGTCTTGATACTTCAAATACACCTCTAGTGGGATGCCATCTGGACCCGAGGCCTTCCCCTTGGGCATGGTCGACATTGCTTCCACTATCTCCTCCACTGTAATAGGGCTATCAAGATGCAGTCGCTGGTCATTCGTTATTTTAGGACAGCAAACTTGATCACAATAGCTAAACAAATCCTCCTTTGATCTATAAGATCTAGAAACATATAAATCTTTATAAAAGGTATAAAACTCCAATAATATATCAGGTGTAGAAGTCAGAATCGTGCCCTCTCTAGTTTTGATTTTCAGTATGGCCGGAGACGCATTATTCTGGTGAATAATATGCGCTAGCATGCTACTAGATTGGTTACCCTGTTCAAAATACTTCTGATTGTTAAAAAACATTCTGCGCTTGCTTTTCTCAGTAAGGTATAGAAGATACTGTCTGCCCGCCTGTAACCAAGCCAATCTATTTTCCTCCGAAGGATCAGAAACATAGGTAGCTTCTAACAGTGTACAAAACCTTCTCTTTTTTAACCGATTCTCATTTAATGTAGGAGATGGAAGATTGAAGGCATCCCCTGAGATATGCTTTTTGTGCATCCCAATAGGCTGAATGATTAGGCGTTAATGAGTTTTCCCCTGCATAAATCTGTAACTGGTCCGGGATGCGATCCTGATGGGTGAACTGTGTTAGCCAAAAGGAATGTATCTGTAATGACGGGGGTAGGGAAACAGACAAGTGAGCCCTAATCTACCCACCACTCTGTCCCTGCCTACTTGCAACGACCCGCCCTAGGCGACGGGGTACAACTGGGCGGCGGTCCCTACGCTCAGTAAGTGCAAGAGACAAACAGACAAGGGAACACAAAGCAAAGGGAAATGGGGCAGTTGCCCACGGCAACACCGTGAGCAACAAGAGTGGTGAACGAGCCGAGTCAAACCAGGAGTGCACGAGGTACCAAACGCAGAGCAGGAGAGTAGTCAGAAAGCCAGGGTCAGTATGGAGCAGGATCAAATAGTCAGAAGCTGTAGCTGGGCCAGGAAACCACACGAGAAGAATCACAAGCAAAGGAGGAACAGGAAAGGCAGGTATAAATAGACAGAGGGCGGGAGCTAGCTCCGTCTGGCCAGGCTGCGATAGGCTCTCCCACTCCTAAGCCTGCCATCCTGAGTGGTGGAAGCTGGAGTCAGTCTCGGAGACATAGACTCAGGTGCAGACTGATTACCTATGGGCGTATACACAGAAGTTGTGCCTGGCAGATCCTTTACAGTACCCCCCCTTTTATGAGGGGCCACCGGACCCTTTCTAAGTGGACCTGGTTTATTGGGGAAACGAAGGTGAAACCTCCTGACCAATACCCCAGCGTGAACATCCCGGGCGGGTACCCAAGTCCTCTCAGGCCCGTATCCTCTCCAATGGACCTGGTACTGGAGGGAGCCTTGGACCATCTTGCTGTCCACAATCTTGGCCACCTCGAATTCCACCCCCTCAGGGGTGAGAACGGGAACTGGAGGTTTCCTCGAGGGAGCCAAGGACGGGGAGCAGCGTTTAAGGAGGGAGGCATGAAACACGTCGTGTATTCGAAAAGATGGGGGCAACTCCAGTCGGAAGGAGACAGGATTGAGGACTTCAATGACCTTATACGGCCCAATAAACCGGGGAGGAAACTTCTTGAACGGGACCTTAAGGCGCAAGTTCCTAGACGATAACCACACCAGATCCCGACCATAAACAAGGGGTTAGCAGAACGTCTTCTATCAGCCTGAGTTTTTTGTACGCTCTGGGACGCCTCTAGGTTCTTCTGAACCTGGGCCCAGACTGTGCACAGTTCCCGATGAACGACCTCTACCTCGGGATTGTTGGAACTACCAGGTGAGACGGAGGAGAACCGTGGATTAAACCCAAAATTACAGAAAAAGGGTGAGACCCCTGACGAGTTACTGACCCGGTTATTAAGGGAAAATTCGGCGAGGGGAATGAATGAGACCCAATCATATTGTCAGAGATAAAACACCTTAAATATTGTTCTAGAGATTGATTAGTCCTCTCAGTTTGACCATTAGTTTCAGGATGGAAGGCAGAGGAGAAGGACAGATCAATCTCCAACTTTTTACAGAAGGCTCTCCAAAACAATGAAACAAATTGTACCCCTCTGTCCGAAACAATATTGACAGGGACCCCATGGAGACGCAGGATGTGTTTGACAAACAAGGTAGCTAACGTCTTGGCATTAGGTAGTTTCTTGAGGGGCACAAAGTGGCACATCTTACTGAAGCAGTCTACTACCACCCACACCACCGACTTGCCTTGAGATGGAGGCAAATCGGTGATAAAATCCATGGAGATATGGGTCCAAGGTCTCTGGGGAATGGGCAAAGAACGTAGTAAGCCCGCTGGTCGGGACCTGGGAGTCTTGGACCTAGCACAAACCTCACAAGCGGCGACGTAGGCCTTAACGTCTGTAGGCAACCCAGGCCACCAATAGTTTCTGGCAATGAGGTGTTTGGTACCCAGGACGCCTGGATGACGAGATAGTGCGGAGTCATGATTTTCCCTAAGTACCCTTAGCCGGTATTGCAGGGGAACAAACAGCTTGTCCTCAGGAAGGTTCCCGGGAGCTGAACCTTGATCGGCCTTAATATTTTTAGACCCAGCCCTATAGGTAACCAAAAAGTTGAATCTGGTAAAAAATAGCGCCCATCGAGCTTGTCTCCAAATGGTGGTACTTCTATTCTAAGCCCTACAGTGTGCCCAAACAGCAGTTTACAACCATATATATGGTATCGCCATACCTGGGAGAACCTGCTTAACAATTTATGGGGTAAGATTCTCCAGTGTCACAAGCTGGTCACAACATATTGAGTGGTGAAATGGCAAATCAGTGGAAAAATTAACATTTTCACTTTGCATCATCCACTGCGCATTAATTTCTGAAAAACACCTGTGGGGTCTAAATGCTCACTACACCCCTTGATTAATGCCTTTAGGGGTTTAGTTTCTAAAATGGGGTCATTTTTTTTTGGGGGGTTCAGCATGGGTTTTGCGAATGCGCCATGGTGTCCGCAAACCTTTCCAGCAAAATCTATGCTCCAAAAGTCAAATACCACTCCTTTTCTTCTGGACCCTTCCATATTACCATACATGGGAGACATTGCTTTACAAATGTTTGGGTGCTTTTTCTTCTTTATTCCTTGTGAAAATGAAAAATCTTGATCTAAAACTACATCTTATTGGGAAAAAATTAAATTTTTCATCTTCACGGCTTAATTTTAATTAATTCTGCAAAAAAACGTTTGGGTTCAAAATTCTCACTATACCCCTAGATGATTCCTCATGGGGTGGAGTCACCAGGGTCGACCTTAGGCTAGTGGGTGCCCTGTGCAGCAGAATGATTTTGGCACACCCTCCCATATTACATACCTTCTATAGAAATAATGCCACCATATACTGTTCACATAAATAACACCGGTATATCCTGTACGTATATATGTATATATATATATATACACTACCATTCAAAAGTTTAGGGTCACTTAGAAATTTCCTTATTTTTGAAAGAAAAGCACAGTTTTTTTCAATGAAGATAACATTACATTAATCAGAAATACACTCCATACATTGTTAATGTGCTAAATGACTATTCTAGCTGCAAATGTCTGGTTTTTAATGCAATATCTACATAGGTGTATAGAGGCCCATTTCCAGCAACCATCACTCCAGTGTTCTAATGGTACATTGTGTTTGCTAATGGTGTTAGAAGGCTAATGGATGATTAGAAAACCCTTGTGCAATTATGTTAGCACCGCTGTAAACAGTTTTGCTGTTTAGAGGAGCTATAAAACTGACCTTCCTTTGAGCTAGTTGAGAATCTGGAGCATTACATTTGTGGGTTCGATTAAACTCTCAAAATGGCTAGAAAAAGAGAGCTTTCATGTGAAACTCGACAGTCTATTCTTTTTCTTAGAAATGAAGGCTATTCCAATGCGAGAAACTGCCAAGAAACTGAAGATTTTCTACAATGGTGTGTACTACTCCCTTCAGAGGACAGCACACACAGGCTCTAACCAGAGTAGAAAGAGAAGTGGGAGGCCCCGCTGCACAACTGAGCAACAAGACAAGTACATTAGAATCTCTAGTTTGAGAAATAGACGCCCCACAGGTCCTCAACTGGCAGCTTCATTAAATAGTACCCGCAAAACGCCAGTGTCAACACTACAGTGAAGAGGCAACTCTGGCATGGTGGACTTCAGGGCAGAGTGGCAAAGAAAAAGCCATATCTGAGACTGGCTAATAAAAGGAAAAGATTAATATGGGCAAAAGCACACAGACATTGGACAGAGGAAGATTGGAAAAAAGTGTTATGGACAGACTAATCGAAGTTTGAGGTGTTTGGATCACACAGAAGAACATTTGTGAGACGCAGAACAACTGAAAAGATGCTGGAAGAGTGCCTGACGCCATCTGTCAAGCATGGTGGAGGTAATGTGATGGTCTGGGGTTGCTTTGGTGCTGGTAAAGTGGGAGATTTGTACAATGAAAAAGGGATTTTGAATAAGAAAGGCTATCACTCCATTTTGCAACGCCATGCCATACCCTGTGGACAGCACTTGATTGGAGCCAATTTCATCCTACAACAGGACAATGACCCAAAGCACACCTCCAAATTATGCAAGAACTATTTAGGGAAGAAGCAGGCAGCTGGTATTCTATCTGTAATGGAGTGGCCAGCGCAGTCGCCAGATCTCAACCCCATAGAGCTGTTGTGGGAGCAGCTTGACCGTATGGTACGCAAGAAGTGCCCATCAAGCCAATCCAACTTGTGGGAGGGCCTTCTGGAAGCATGGGGTGAAATTTCTCCCGATTACTTCAGCAAATTAACAGCTAGAATGCCAAAGGTCTGCAATGCTGTAACTGCTGCAAATGAAGCATTCTTTGACGAAAGCAAAATTTGAAGGAGAAAATTATTATTTAAAAAAAAACACATTATTTCTAACCTTGTCAATGTCTTGACTATATTTTCTAGTCATTTTGCAACTCATTTGATAAATATAAGTGTGAGTTTTCATGGAAAACACAAAATTGTCTGGGTGACACCAAACTTTTGAACGGTAGTGTATATATATATATATATATATATATATATATATATATATATAAAATGCTGCCCTATATCGTACATATAAAGTCCAACATATGCTGTAAGTATAATTAATATAATCACGTTATACTCTACACACATATAACACCGCTATATATTGTACACACATATAATACCACTACATATTGTTTGAATAAAAAATACTGCTATATACTGTGCACATATAATACCATTATATTCACTATATAGTGGTATATTCACTATACACCTATTATACTGCTATATACTCACATAAAATACTGCTATATACTTTATGCACCTATAATATTGCAACATACACTACGCACAATACTGCTACAAAGTCTACACACACAATACCACTATATACTCTATATGCATCAGTTTTCCCACTATTTACACAAAAGCACAGCAAAAACAGTTTTTAAATCATTGCTACAAAACTGCTATGTGTGAATATATAAGTATTATATGTAGACGAGAATCATATATATCCACATACACACAGATTATATATATACTGTATATATATATATATATATATATATATATATATATATATGTACACATATATACACACACACATTTACACACTCATACACATATTTACACACTCAGACATATTTACACACTCATACATACACTTACCTTCTATGTAGGATCTCTCATGCAGACAGTCCCATATGTACTCGAGAATCATATATATCCACACAGATAGATAAATCTATATACACACACACACACACACACACACACATTTACACACTCATACATGCACTTACCTTCTATGTAAGATCTGCCATGCAGTCTCATATGTACACGAGAATGATATATATCCACACAGATAGAGATATACACACACACACGCACGCACATACACACACACACACACACACACACTCACAAGCATTTACACTCTCATACATACACTTACCTTCTATGTAGGATCTCTCATGCAGTCTCTTGAAGCAGCAGGGGCCTTTACAACATACCCCATCCCAGGACAGCAGATATAACCAGCTGCAGAAAGTAGATGGTCTGTTAGAAGAATAGGGGGACACGAGAGGAGGGGGGCACAGAAGAGGGAAGCAAGGGCACACAGGTGAGAAAAGGCACACAGGAGAGGAGGGGGATACAGGAGACACAGAAGAGGGACACAGTAGAGGACTAGAAACAGAGCTTCCTTTCTGCAAACGCTCATGCTTTGTACTCTTCCCTCCCCCACTTCTCTGTCCCGACTGCTTCAGACGAAAGAGAGAGAAAGGACGTAGTTTGTATTCACAGCAGTCCACAGGCAGGCTGAGGAGATGGGATATGATGCCACCATAGAGAAGATTATGTTGTAGGAGGGAATAGGGGCTGCAGAGGGACTATCTACGGAAGCATCAGGCAGCATGTTTATTGTCAGTGATGGTGCCCCCTTTACTTAGGAGGAGAGATGCGCCCTGTGCCGCCGAACAGATCGCACACCCTTAAGGCTTGCCCTGGCAGTCACTTTTGGGGTGTTTCCACTGTACTAGTACTACAGGGGCTCAGCAAATGTGACATGGCACCCAGAAACCATTCCAAAAGCCAAATGGCGCTCCTTCCCTTCTGAGCCCTACCATGTGTCCAAACAGTAGTTTATGACCGCATATGGGGTATTGCCGTACTCGGGAGACATTTCTTTACAATTGTTAAGTCGCTTTTTCTCCCTTGGTTCTTGTGGAAATTTACAAAAAAAATAGTTAAATCTACATTTTATTGGAAAAAAATTCGATTTTCATTTTAAAAGCCTACTTCCAATAATTTCTGCAAAAATCATGTAGTGTTAAAATGTTAACTATACCCCTAGAGAAAATTCCCTGAGGGGTGAAGTTTCCCAAATAGGGGCACTTGTGGGGGGGGGGGTTCCAGGGTTTTGGCCCCTCAGGATCTTTGCAAATACGACATGGCCTCCACAAAGCATTCCACCAAAATTTACTCTACAAAAAGCCAAATCGCGCTCCTTCCCTTCTGAGCCCTGCCGCGTGTCCAATCAGCTGTTTATGACCACATATGAGGTATCGCCGTACACGGAAGAAATAGTTTTATAAATGTTGGGGTGCTTTTTCGCCCCAGCATGTCAGATTGAGTGCTTGCAGGGAACGTGGAGGTCATGGTCTTTGTGGTGGAGGATGTCGCCATTGATCTGTGCTGGGTGTAGATCAGCCTCAGTCATAATGCTTCATCTTGTCTCCTGTCTCCCGTCGCCTCCTCCTGTTTGCTCGTCTATGCCAGACGATATAGAGACACTCTCTAAAGGTTGGCCAGCTCTATGTGTGTTTGAACACACAGCCATGCTGATAATTTTTTTTGCAGATTCTAGCCTTTTTTTATGCTAACACAGTATCTGCCATCACTACCTACTGGGGAAGGGCATTCCATAGTGTAACGTCGTGGTCGCTGACCACAAACTCCTTCCATCCAGTCGAAGCCCTTCTCTCCAGAGATGTCTGCACATACGGCCGTCCTGTTCCACAGTGAACAACATGGTGTGCTCGTGAACTCAGTCCAGACTTAAGAAGCCAAAGCGCACGCAGGTGGGAGAATGAGCTGATTGCTCCCAGTGCACCCTGGGCTATAAGAAGGGCCCAGCCCCTTCCTCCCATGCCTGAGCATCGTTGTCGTACCCAAAGTTTGTCTATGCAAATGGTCTCCTAGTGTCTTCCAGTTCCCAGTGTTTCCTGTACCTGTATCCTGTATCCTGTGCTATCCTGGTCAAGTGCCGTGCTGAGCTGTAGTCATGATGTGCTGCTACACCACGCCTGATGTCTGCCTGCTGCCTAGTCCCAGCCGAGCCTGCCTTGCTACTGTCCGAGCTGCCACAGGTACCCTATACGAACTATAGACTGTTACCTGCGCCCTGTTGGCCAGCTGCCATACTGCCAAGGCAGTACAGCCCAGTGGGTCCACAAACCCAAAGTGACACATAGCTTGACCACTCTGACTGTAAAGAACCCTTTTTTATATTGATGTCTGAAACGTCTTTTATCCACACGCAATGGGTGTCCCCTGGTCCTTTGTAGAGACCTTAGAAGGAACAGATCATGTGCTAGTTCTCTGAATTGATCACACATATACATATTAATAATATCCCCTCTAAGACGTCTTTTTTCCAAGCTGAAAAATACCAATTTTTCTGGCCTTTCATTGTAAGCGACACCTCCCATCCCATGCAATAATCTCGTTGCCCGCCTTTGAACCCTCTCCAGTTCTCCTATGTCCTTTTTACAATGTGTAGCCCAAAACTGAATTCCATATTCTAGATGTGGCCTTACAAGGGATTTATAGAGTGGTAATATTACATTTGAATCCCAGGTTTTTATCTCTCTTTTTAGGCTGGGTTCACACGTGGCGGAATTTCACTTAAATTCCGCTGCGGACACTCCGCAGCGTTAATCCGCAGCGGAGCCGTTTCTGCATTGACTTCCACTTCTATTTAGAAGTGTTCGTTTAGACGATGCGTAACATTCCGCTGCGGAGCATAGGCTGCGGAGCGGAATTTGGTGTCCGCAGCATGCTCTGTCTGTTGCGGAGCAGTGGCGGACTCATGGCGGAATTTCTCCATTGACTTCAATGGAGATTCTAAGTTCCGCAATGAAGTCCGCAGCTGTCATGCACATGTCATGTGTGCTGCGGATGCGTCTTGCTTTTTTGCCATGACATTTCTTCATTCTGGCTGGACCTATGTATTTCTGGGTCTACAGCCAGACTGAGGAAGTCAATGGGGCTCCCGTAATTACGGGAGCGTTGCTAGGCGACATCAGTAAATAGTCACTGTCCAGGGTGCTGAAAGAGTTAAGCGATCGGCAGTAACTGTTTCTGCACCCTGGACAGTGACTACCGATCCCAATATACAGCAACCTGTAAAAAAATATAAGTTCATACTTACCGAGAACTCCCTGCTTCTGTCTCCAGTCCGGCCTCCCAGGATGACGTTTCAGTCTAAGTGACGGCTGCAGCCAATCACAGGCCAAGCACAGGCTGCAGCGGTCACATGGACTGGCGCGTCATCCAGGGAGGTCGGGCTGGATGCCGAAAGAGGGACGCGTCACCAAGACAACGGCCGGTAAGTATGAAATTCTTTTACTTTCACTAGGGAAAGTGCTGTCCCTTCTCTCTATCCTGCACTGATAGGGAGAAGGGAAGCACTTTTCCCGCAGTCCGCAGCAGCTAGTCCGCATCAATTTACTGCACATTTTGTGCAGATCCGCAGCAGAATCTGCAACGCAGATTCTGTGCGGCATTGATGCGGACAGTTGCGGAGGAAATCCGCCACGTGTGGTCATGCCCTTATACACCCTAAAATCCTAATTTTGCAGCTGCTGCCTGACATTGAGTGCTGCTGCTTAGCTTATTTGTTACCAGAATACCCAGGTCCTTCTCTTGTTCCGTTATCCCCAGTTTTATTATATTTAATGTATATGAAATAATGCTATTATTGTGTCCTGCATTACTTTACATTTATCAACATTAAATTTCACATTTTACAATTGTATGTTTGGAGCGGTCTCTTTATTATAGGACTTGGAAAAATAATTATACTGAACTGTGCTTAGTTCATGGACTGTTCGCATGTTATATCTATGTGAAAGTCTGTGCTGAAGAAGAAAAGAAGGAAACTCGTCAGATCTTATTTTGTTCCTGTATTTTGTTTCTCGCTTAAACCCTTCCCGACATTTGATGTAAATGTACGTCATGGAAAGCATTGACTTCCCGCAAAATGCCGTACATTTACGTCAAATGTTTGGCACCGGCTCAGAAGCTGAGTCGGTGCCATCATCTTCGGATCTCAGCTGTATCTTACAGCTGACATCCGACTGTAACGGCGGGGACCGAAATTAGCTTCGATCCCCGCCATTAACCCCTTAAGTGCAGCGCTCAAACGCGATCGCTGCACTTAAGGTGTTTGCAGCTCATCGGAGCCCCAGCAATGAAATTGCCGGGGTTCCGGTGGCTGCAATGGCAACCGGAGGCCTAATACTGGCTAGCTCCGATCCCTGCCATTAACCCCTTCGATGCAGCAATCGAAAGCGATTGCTGCATCGTAGCGGTTACTAGCAGATCGCCAGCCCTGAGAGGCAATCGGGACTGGCGACTGCTGTTATGGCAACAGGAGACACAATGGTCTCCTGCTCTGCCATTACGGAAGCCGATTTAGGCCCCGCCGGGAGGCGAAGCCTAATCGGCTTGCTGTCAGTGAATGACTGACAGATCTAATACATTGCACTACATAGGTAGTGCAATGTATTAGAAAAAAAAAAATCTGACCGTTGGACCTTCAAGTGCCCTAGTGGGACTTGAAGAAAAGTGTAAAAAAAGTATAAAAAAGTGTAAAAAAAAGTGCAAAAAATAAAAGTTTGAAAACAACAAAAGTTTCAAGTAATCAAATAAAACACAATCACCCTTTTACTCTTATCAAGTCCTTTATTATTGAAAAATAATAATAAACCATATGTATTTGGTTTCGCCACGACCGTAACGACCTGAGATATCAAAATATTATATTATTTATTGCACGCGGTGAACAGCGTAAAAAAAAAACGTAAAAAACTTTACCAGAGTTTCTGTTTTTTGGTCACTTTGCCCTACAAATATTAGAATAAAAAGTGATCAAAAAGTCGCACGTATCCAAAAATGGTACCTATAAAAACTATAGCTCGTCCCGCAAAAAACAAGCCCTCATACACCTCCGTCGACAAAAAAATTAAAAAGTTATGGTTCTCACAACTTGGCGACAGAAAAAATACATTCTTTTTACAAAAGTAATTTTATTGTGCAAAAAGTTGTAAAACAAAAAAAAGTGCTAAAAATTAGGTATCGCCAGAATCGTACTGACCCACAGAATAAATTTAACATGTAATTTATAACGCATGGTGAACGCTGTATAAAAAAACCGAAAAAAGCTGTGCCAGAATTGCGTTTTTTTGTTTACCTGGCATCCCAAAAAAATAGGATAAAAGGTGATCAAAAAGTCACATGTACCCCAAAATGGTACCAATAATAACTACAGCTCGTCCCGCAACAAACCAGCCCTCATACCGCTACGTCTATGAAAAATAAAATTAGTTATGGCTCCAATAAGTCAGGAAATAAAAAAATATGCAGTTGTGCCCGAGGGGAACATTTCTTCTGTTTCAAGGCGATTTATCAAGGACCTAAAATTAGGGAACCAGGAAGGGGAGAGCCCAAACATATCCGCTGGAAGCGACGGTGCCCGTATTATACCAGGACAACACTTTCCAAGCAAAATTCCCCAAACTACAAAAGGTGCGGAGTGTGGACCAAAAGGGGGATAAGAAATGACACCATTTATCAGTGCGACACTGGCCTGTGCGGAAAGGATTGCTTCACAGCGTAACACACATCTATGGATTATTTTTATTTTTTAATACCACCTGACTATGCCCCTTATATACTCCGCCCCGCTTACATGTACCCCCACATTATAAAACACCAGCAATACTCAAACAAATATAGTACCAAGCAAAATCCGCTCTCCAAAAGCCAAATGGTGCTCCCTCGGCTCTGAACCCTACAGCGTCCCCAAACAGCAGTTTCCTTCAACATATATGGCATCGTCATACCCGGGAGAACCCTTTTAACAATTTTTGGGGTCTGTGTCTCCAGCGTCATAAGCTGGGCATGACATATTTGCCACTGAATAGCATATCTAGGGAAAAATATAAATTTTTAATTTGCACCATCCGCAGCGCATTCATTTATGGAAAAGACCTGTGGGGTGAAAATGCTCACTACACCCCTTAGTAAATGCCTTGAGGGGTGCAGTTTCCATAGTGGGGGTCACTTATCAGGGGTTTCTTTTTATTATTTCACATCTGAGCCTCTGCAGTTGTGAACCAATACTTTGTAAATCGCCAAATTAGGCCTCCACTCCGCATGGTACTCTTCACTTCTGAGCCCTGTCATATGTCCAGACAAAAGATTAGGGCCACATGTAGGGTGTTTCTAAAACCGGGAAACACCGCATAATAATTAGAGAGCTGTCTTGTTATGGTGGCACAAGCCGGGCACCACATATTGGCATATCTATGGAAAAAAATCCCATTTTCACTCTGCAACATCGAGTGAACACTAATTTCTACAAATACCTGCAGGGTTAAAATGCTTACTACACCCCTTGGTAAATGCATTGAGGGGTGTAGTTTCCAAAATGGGGTCACTTCTGGGGGGTTTCCACTGTTTTGGGCCCACAGGCGCCCAGAAACCAATCCAGCAACATCTGCACTCCAAATGGCGGTCCTTTCCTTCTGAGCCCTGCCGTTTGCCCAAACAGCAGTTTATGACCACATATGGGGTATTGCCGTACTCGGGAGAAATTGCTTTACAAATGTTGGGTTCTTTTTTTCCTTTATTTGTTGAGAAAATGAAAAAATTTGCGCTAAAGCTACGTCTTATTGAAGAAAAAGGACTGTTTTTATTTTCACTGCCTAATTCTAATAAATTCTATGAAACATCTGTGGGGTCAAAATGCTCACTACACCCCTACATGAATTCCTCAAGAGGTGTAGTTTCCTAAATGGAGTCCCTTTTTGGGCGTTTTCATTGTTTTGTCCCCTCAGGGGCTTTGCAAATGTGACCTGGCCTCCGCAAATCATTCCTGCTAAATATGATCTCAAAAAGCCAAACAGTGCTCTTTCCCTTCTAAGCCCTGCCGTGTGTCCAAACAGCCGTTTATTACCACATGTGGGGTATTGTTTTACTCGGGAGAAATTGCTTTACAAATTTTGTGGTGCTTTTTCTCCTTCAGTCCTTCTGGAAATGAGAAAAAATTAGCTAAACCTAGATTTTTTTTGAAAAAATGTAGATTATTATTTTCAGGGCCTACTTCCAATAATTTCTGCAAAAAAACTGTGGGGTCAAATCGCTCACTATACCCCTAGATAATTTCCTCAATGGGTGTAGTCTCCAAAATGGGGTCACTTGTGGGGGGTTTCCACTGTTTTGTCCCCTCAGGGGCTTTGTAAATGTGACATGGCCTCCGCAAACCATTCCTGCTAAATGTGAACTCCAAAAGCCAAATGGCGCTCTTTTCCTTCTCAGCCACGCCGTGTCTCCAAACAACCGTTTATTACCACATGTGGGGTATTGTTTTACTCGGGAGAAATTGCTTTACAAATTTTATGGTGCTTTTTCTCCTTCAGTCCTTGTGGAAATTATAAAAAATTAGCTAAACCTACATTTTCTTTGAAAAAATTTAGATTGTCATTTTCAGGGCCTACTTCCAATAATTTATTCAAAAAACCTGTTGCGTCAAAACGCTCACTATACCCCTAGATAATTTCCTCAATGGGTTTAGTTTCCAAAATGGGGTCACTTGTGGGGGGTTTCCACTGTTTTATCCCCTCAGGGGCTTTGTAAATGTGACATGGCCTCCGCAAACCATTCCTGCTAAATTTGAGTTCCAAAAGCCAAATGGCGCTCTTTCCCTTCTCAGCCTCGCCGTGTGTCCAAACAGCCGTTTATTACCACATGTGGGGTATTGTTTTACTCGGGAGAAATTTCTTTACAAATTTTATGTTGCTTTTTCTCCTTTAGTCCTTGTGGAAATGAAAAAAAATTAGCTAAACCTACATTTTATTTGAAAAAATGTAGATTTTCATTTTCACAGCCTACTTGCAAAAATTTCTGCAAAAAACCTGTGGAGTCAAAATGCTCACTATACCCCTAGATAATTTCCTCAAGGGGTATAGTTTCCAAAATGGGGTCACTTGTTGGGGGTTTCCACTGTTTTGTCACCTCAGGGGCTTTGTAAATGTGACATGGCCTCCGCAAACCATTCCTGCTAAATGTGAACTCCAAAAGCCAAATAGCGCTCTTTCCCTTCTCAGCCACGTCGTGTCTCCAAACAACCGTTTATTACCACATGTGAGGTATTGTTTTACTCGGGAGAAATTGCTTTACAAATTTTGCGATGCTTTTTCTCCTTTAGTTCTTGTGGAAATGAGAAAAAAAATCGCTAAACCTACATTTTCTTTGAAGAAATGTTGATTTTAATTTTCACGGCCTACTTCCAATAATTTCTGTAAAAAACCTGTGCGGTCAAAATGCTCATTACACCCCTAGATAATTTCCTTGAGGTGTCTAGTTTCCCAGATGGGGTCACTTTTGGGGGATTTTTACTGTTTTGTCACTGCAAGAGCCCTTCAAACCTGACATGGTGCCTAAAATATATTCTAACAAAAATAAGGCCCCAAAATCCATTAGGTGCTCCTTTGTTCTGAGGCCGATGCTTCATTCCAGTAGCACGCTACGGCCACATGTGGGATATTTCCTAAAACTGCAGAAACTGGGCAACAAATATTGAGTTGCATTTCTTTGGTAAAACCTTCTGTGTTATAAAAAAAATTGTATTAAAAATTTATTTCTGCAGAAAAATATGAAATTTGTAAATTTCACCTCTACTTTGCTTTAATTCCTGTGAAATGTGTAAAGGGTTAAGACATTTTATAAATGCTGTTTTGAATACTTTGAGGGGTGAAGTTTTCAAAATGGGGTGACTTTTTTGGGGTTTCTAATATATAAGGCCCTCAAAACCACTTCACAACTGAACTGGCCCCTGTAAAAATAGCCTTTTGAAATTTTCTTGAAAATGTGAGAAATTGCTGCTAAAGTTCTAAGCCTTGTGAGGTCATAGAAAAATAAAAGGATGTTCAAAAAACGATGCCAATCTAAAGTAGACATATGGGTGATGTTAATTAGCAACAATTTTGTGTGGTATAACTGCCTGTCTTACAAGCAGATACATTTAAATTGAGAAAAATGCTAATTTTTGCAATTTTTCGCTAATTTTTGGTGTTTTTCACAATTAAATACTGAACATATCGAGCAAATTTTGCCAGTAACATAAAGTCCAATGTGTCACGAGAAAACAATCTCAGAATCGCTTGGATAGGTGAAAGCATTCCGGAGTTATTACCACATAAAGTGACACATGTCAGATTTGAAAAATGAGGCTCTGTCAGGAAGGTCAAAAGTGGCTAAAGAGGGAAGGGGTTAAAGTGTAGCTAAACGTTTGACAAACTTCTGACATGTCATAGTGACATGTCAGAAGTTTGGATTGGTGGGGGTTCGAGCAATGATACCCCCACCAATCGCTAGAACGAAGCAGCTGAAGCGCTCGTGTAAGTGCTCAGCCGCTTCGTGTCTCTTCGGCTTTTTCCAGAAATAAATGTATTGTGTACAGACTCAATAGAAAGTCTATGGGCCTGTACTCAGATACTTCGGCTTTCCGGAAAAAGCCGAACAGACACTAGCGCTTCAGCTGCTTCGTTCTAGCGATTGGTGGGGGTCTCAGTGCTCGGACCCCCACCAATCCAAACTTCTGACATGTCACTATGACATGTCAGAACTTTGTTAAACGTTTAGCTACACTTTAAGTTGATAAATCGCTAAGTGATGTATATTCTTGCAAAGTCACATACAAATGTGCTGTACGAGACTTGAATACATTAACATATATTTTTTTGTATTTCCACTTGGTTAAAACTTGGTATATGTTTCATATGTCTTGTTTAAAGTAGATTCTCGTGACTGCTATATGTATAAATGGTAAATATTCTCTTGAAAATATGGCTAATAGAAAAACTAAACTGAATATGAAGGGTAGGTTGTCAGATGTTTCACTGTCTCCATCAGAAAAAAACTAGAGTAGAGAAAACAGACAGAGGGAAAATGGAAAAATACCTGAGTCGATCAGGGGCTGTATGGAAGAAATCCCCAGAGGGGGATGGTGGTGAGAAGGGAGGGGGTAGGGAGGAGGAGACAGTTAAAGAGGAGATGCTATAGAATGAAAGTCCATCCTTAAAGGATATATCAGGGCAGATAATGCAACGTTTTGAGGCTATGAACTGTATAGTATCACAATTGGGGGAATCAAGAGTGATTTGGCCCTAATAAGAATAGATATGAATGGGTTTAGAGTAAGGCTTGATGAGATAGAAACTAGAACTAATACCACAGAAGAAACCTCACAGGAACTCTCGAAAGATTTAAAAGAGGCCCAGCATTTGAATAAAAAATTGTTGTTTAAAGTACTGGATCTGGAAAACAGATCAAGGAGGAGTAATCTGAGGATAGTAGGATTACCTGAAAAAGTGGAGGGGGGAGGATACTGTGAGGTTTGTTACAGAATAGTTTAAAGAGGTGGTGGGGGGAAGAACACTTGTCAGATATGTTCCAGGTGGAACGTGCCCATCATGTCCCCTTTAATCCCAGGCAACCAGGGCTCCCGCCATGGACGCTACTGGTAAAACTCATATCTGCTAAGGATAAAGATATTATAATTAAAAAAGTAAGAAAGAAGGAGAATATAATATATAATGGGGCTAAGGTGATGATATTCCCAGACTATGCTGCTGACATACAAATCAGAGGTCAGGTTGTATAGAGGTGAAAAAAAGATTGAGAGCTAAAGGCATAAATTATTCTTTGGTTTATCCTGCTAAATTACGTGTTATTTATGAAGGTTCCTAAATTTTCTTTGAAAACCCAAGGGATGCCTCAAAATGGATGGAAAATAAATGTAATGACTGATAGGGTAATAGTAAGAAAGGGATGAGATTGATTGCTAGAAGGACTGGGGTTGACACCCAATAGGGTAGGTAGAATCTGTTTAAAAACAAATATATGGGGGTCTTTTTTTTTATATATATATTTTGTTATTTTTTGGGGGGTTTCTTTTTTTTTTTTGCTTTGGGTTTTTTGGGAAGTTTTCCGCTCTCTTCTCGCTCTCTTCTTCCCCCATTGATCATCTGTCCCTCAAATTTTGAGTCATAATGACTGGTATGTATGAGTTGAAACTCTTCTCCTGGAATGTTAGGGGATTAGCTGATAAAATTGAAAGATTGGCAGAATTCAGTCTGATTAAAAAATGATCTGCCAGCAGTGGTCTGCCTCCAAGAGACCCACTTAACACAGGAGACAATACATTCTATAGCGAAAGGATGGGTGGAGTTGAATCATCATTCATGCTATAGTAGATATGTTAGAGGTGTTTCTGTACTTATTCATTAAAAAAAATTCCCTTTGAGGTTTTATCAGCCTTGGTTGATAGGGAAGGTAGATATGTTTTTCTGTATGGTTCACTAGAAAATAAGAGATGGGTGATACTGGCGGTTTATATACCACCTCCATTTAATTCGGAGGTGTTACACAAACTTCTAGATTTACTGGTTGATAAGGAAGACGCAATAATACGAATTATTGGTGACTTCAATAATAACATAGAGGCGAGATTGGATGGAAAAGTAGGGAAGTTCTCCATAGGTAATAGGAAGTTCCAGGCTCTTTTGGAAGAATTTGGGTGGTGGGATATTTGGAAGGAGAGACATCCGGGGGTAATGGAATAATCATATTATTCTAAAACACATGTAGTACTTTCACAAATAGATTATGGTTTTGGAAATAGCCGTGCACTGGAAATTATTAAAAAGATTGCGTATAAAACGAAGGGGTTCTCAGATCATGCACCTTTAGTAGTAGAATGTGTAATGGGTAATAACACAGGGGGGGAAATATTTTGATTCAACTCATTTTGGATTCAAGTAATTGATTCACTGGGTACTATTGAAACTGGGTTATCTGAGATTCTTACATTTATCAGGCACACAGCATCACAATTTAATGTATGGGATGCTATGAAGGCATATTTGAGGGGGGCACTGATCAGAGAAATTAGTCACTATAAGAAGAAAAATAAAGAGGAACTAGTCCTGAAGGAGAAAGTTAGTCAAAGTGAAAAAGAAGCTGTGTCCTTTTCATCCAGGGAAAAACTAGAGTGCTGGCAAATGGCAATAGAAAACTATGAAAGTTATATGGTTTTTAAAGCTCAGCAGGATCAACTCTTTATGAATTATGGGGTTCCTATAGAAATGGGAACCCCAGAAAAAAGTTGGCTGGGATTATTAGATCCCAAAGAAAAGTATATGTATCTCAGCTATACAGAATGGCGAGGAGGAAATTGTGGTGGGAACAGAACAGGTGGCATTGACCTGTCTCTCTTATTTTAAGAATATCTATTTCTCAAGGAGGAAGAGGTTAAAAAAAAAAAAAAAAAAAGAGAATGCAGAGTTTTTCATGAGATCAGGGCAGCCTTTCTTGATTCACTGAAGTGATAAATGAGTAAAATATAACATTTATTTTATAACTCTCTAAAAACAGGGGTACAATCACCACTGTGAAGACGCCCCACCGTGTGTATTAAAAACGTATTAAACAAAGAAATACCGAGTTCTGATTCAATTTATGAACCCTCTATAACTCAGTATTTTATAAAGATATCAATCCGGAATCAGCATTTAAACATGGGCATAACAATAGTTTTGACCCTAAACCACACTAGAGTCCGTTTACCTGATTACATGTCCATGTCCACTGAATTATGTGGGCAAATCGGTGCGGCAGTTTCGGCGCCGGATCAGAGAGCATGTTGGAGATATTATTCATTCTAGAGATACTCCTATATCCAAACACGTACATGCTAAACATCAGGGTCGTGCAGAATGCTTAAAATTTCAGGCAATTGAACTCATAAGGCCTCCCAAACGGGGAGGTGACTGGGATAACCTCATTCTGCGTAAAGAAGCCCAGTGGATCTATAGATTGGCGTGCGTACAACCAGAGGGTTTAAACGAGCAGACAAATTATGCGTGTTTTATTTAAACATGCACCTTTATTGTCTGTTATCCTTTCAAGGAAGTCAGATATACATATGGCTGTTATGACAGGTGTCTTTTCAGCTAATTGCTATTATTATAAACCTAGAAACGGAGTCCGACACACCAAGGTTTGGTTAAAAATGACAAATTTTATTAGAACAGATAACAAAAGACATTTAAAAGTTAAAGATGATGGCCACAGTGTGAAAAGGATGCCAGACAGTGATGTAGGCAATGTTAGAGTTGTAATACATTAAATAACAAAGTGACAAGGGGAAGAAATGAGCAATTCCTAATTCATAAATGAATGAATAAATGAAATAAATAAATAAATGAATAAATAAATATGTAAATAAATAAATATGAGTGTAGCTATAGTGCACACAGTCCTGCACCCAGTATAATGGGTGAGGATCACACCAGGCGGTGATATTAATCACAGCCAGATGCAGGAGTTGGAGAGAGCAACAGTCCACTCGCACATGTATAACCATCAAAGGAATACATGCATAGAAGGAACGGCTGAAATAGCTGAAATGAAGCAAAACGTCTTACCCATGTCACAGTTGGCACTGTCTGGCATCAACCCCGACGCGCGTTTCGGCCCTCGAGCCTTCGTCGACCCCCAGACGAAGGCTCGAGGGCCGAAACGCGCGTCGGGGTTGATGCCAGACAGTGCCAACTGTGACATGGGTAAGACGTTTTGCTTCATTTCAGCTATTTCAGCCGTTCCTTCTATGCATGTATTCCTTTGATGGTTATACATGTGCGAGTGGACTGTTGCTCTCTCCAACTCCTGCATCTGGCTGTGATTAATATCACCGCCTGGTGTGATCCTCACCCATTATACTGGGTGCAGGACTGTGTGCACTATAGCTACACTCATATTTATTTATTTACATATTTATTTATTCATTTATTTATTTATTTCATTTATTCATTCATTTATGAATTAGGAATTGCTCATTTCTTCCCCTTGTCACTTTGTTATTTAATGTATTACAACTCTAACATTGCCTACATCACTGTCTGGCATCCTTTTCACACTGTGGCCATCATCTTTAACTTTTAAATGTCTTTTGTTATCTGTTCTAATAAAATTTGTCATTTTTAACCAAACCTTGGTGTGTCGGACTCCGTTTCTAGGTTTATAATTCATTTAGAGTGTATCCCCACCGTTACCATCATGCTCATTTAGGGCTTGTAAGTCCCGCCCCCCGCCCTTTTTTCTTTGTCCCTTTATCTTATATGCATACAATAGATATTCATCTTATTAATGTTTAACCTTTGGGACTTGGGTTTGGCTGGCGCTGCTCTTTTGGTGCTCTCCATATAGGTTTAGTAATTGCTATTATTGTTTGGGCTAACATGCTAAGTCTTTTTCAGCAGGTGTTTCAATAATACTTCGTAGTGTGGTGGACATTCATTCATCTACACAATATGTACTCACAGGGAAGTTGCTTTATCAATGGTAGTCCAGTTGCGGGTTTGAGCTGATCCACAATACTTATCCAAATTCTTCACATCGTTGTACTCCTTCCTTGTAGTGGTTAGTTCCTGGCAGCATGGGCGATGCGTCTGTGGCCTCTACTGCGCCTGCGCGTTCGGTTTTGATGCGGTCGATGTTGGTTCCGAGTTGTCAGCTGACGGTCGGGAGTCACATGGACAGGCGTCACGAATTCGGGTGGTGAGTTTGATTGGCTGGTTCGGTTAGTGCTGCCGAGAACAGGGGGAGGAGTTAGGTGCTTATAGTAACTCATAATCCCAAAATGAAGCATGCCGCTGACATCTATGCGAGCATGCTTCCGTGGTGTACAGCAGAATATCTGCTGTTGAAATAATATCGCTGGCATCCTGGCCAGAGTGACCAAGCTACAGATCCCTGATGATAAGTATTGAAACGCGTAGGGTCGGTTGTTAGGAGGAATTTTAGCATAGGGAACACTAGCATTGTTTGTATACCTTAGCATTAGGAGTTTCCGGTGCGGTTATCACGGACTTTAGTGTGGTTTAGGGTCAAAACTATTGTTATGCCCATGTTTAAATGCTGATTCCGGATTGATATCTTTATAAAATACTGAGTTATAGAGGGTTCATAAATTGAATCAGAACTCGGTATTTCTTTGTTTAATACGTTTTTAATACACACGGTGGGGCGTCTTCACAGTGGTGATTGTACCCCTGTTTTTAGAGAGTTATAAAATAAATGTTATATTTTACTCATATATCACTTCAGTGAATCTACTAATTTTCCTATGTTGTGGGAGCACAATTATATACATCGTGTAATACAGTGAATATTACAGCCTTTCTTGACTAAGGAAAAAAAAGAATGGTTGGAATAAAACTTGAACAGCTGAGGAAACCGGTTGATAGCGGTAGTTTGACAATTCCAGCAATGGGAGACTATTTTTTGGATTCGCAAGTTAATAAGATTATTAATACAAAAACTGATAATGTTTGGGTTAGGGCCCTAGGATATAGATTCCCATGCTGGATGAATTATAACATGCTTGAAATTCTGGAATCTGGAATGGGGAGAAGATACAGGATTGAGTTTCCCTCTTTGTTTATGTACACTATGGTATGGAAAGTAGTAGCTGAGAGATTGGAAGCAGATGGTTACTTTAGTGGTACGCCTATATGAGGGAATACAATTATGGGAGATTATTTTACTAATGAGTGGCTTCTTAGGGGTTAAACCACCATCATCGGCCCGTTACATGATAGCGTGCGGTGATGGTTGATATGGCAACCAGGGGCCTAACAATGGCCTCTGGCTATGCTCCCTATGGAAGCCTAGTGGGTCCTGACTTTGGACCCACTATGCTTGCGGTCAGGGAGTAGCTGACAGCTCTAATACACTGCACTACGCATGAAGTACAGTGCATTAGAATTGCGATCATAACATCCTAGAAAAATAAAAGAATGTTCAAAAAATGATACCAACATGAAGTAGACATATGGGAAATGTGAACTAGTAACTATTTTGGGTGGTATAACCATCTGTCTTACAATCAGATATATTACAATTCAGAAAAACGCTATTTTTTCCAAATTTTCTCTAACATTTTCTCTAAATTTTGCTATTTTTCCACAAATAAACACTCTATATATCGACCCAATTTTACCACTAACATAACACCCAATGTCTCACATGAAAACAATCTCAGAATCACTTGGATAGGTATAAGCATTCTGAAGTTATTACCACATAAAGTGAAACATGCCAGATTTGAAAAATGGGCTTGGAGCCTTAAAGAGGCTCTGTCACCAGATTTTGCAACCCCTATCTGCTATTGCAGTAGATCGGCGCTGCAATGTAGATTTCAGTAATGTTTTTATTTTTAAAAAACGAGCATTTTTGGCCAAGTTATGACCATTTTTGTATTTATGCAAATGAGGCTTGCAAAAGTCCAAGTGGGCGTGTTTAAAGTAAAAGTCCAACTGGGCGTGTATTATGTGCGTACATCGGGGCTTTTTACTACTTTTACTAGCTGGGCGTTCTGACGAGAAGTATCATCCACTTCTCTTCAGAACGCCCAGCTTCTGGCAGTGCAGACACACAGCGTGTTCTCGAGAGATCACGCTGTGACGTCACTTACTTCCTGCCCCAGGTCCTGCATCGTGTCGGCCACATCGGCACCAGAGGCTACAGTTGATTCTGCAGCAGCATCGGCGTTTGCAGGTAAGTAGCTTACAAAAATGATCATAACTTTTTTAAAAATAAAAACGTTACTGTAATCTACATTGCAGCGCCTATCTGCTGCAATAGCAGATAGGGGTTGTAAAATCTGGTGACAGAGCCTCTTTAAGGCCAAAACTGGGCTGCATCCTTAAGGGGTTAAAGAAATTGTAGAGAGATATGGGGTTGAAATCCCCTGGGATACGGTTATTTGTGCATTGGGTTATGATGGTCTTAAGGGTACAAGGGATATTAAGAAAGAAGTCCTATTGAAACTGCTATATTGGGTGCGTAAAATTATGTTTAAATGGATCAAGCAGGATCCACCTACAGGAAATTGCTGAAGGAAATATATAAGGAGGATGCTACAATACGAAAAAATCTACTACCTAGCAAACAGTAGGAAGGTAGAGTTTGAGGAGTTCTGGGGAAGTTGGTTGCAATAAGATGTTGGATGTAATTCGTGGAGGGGAGGAGAGAGAGATGGATATGTTTGTTTTTTTGTTTGGGGATGGGATACTAAAAAATTATTTCAAAAAAGGTTGCAACATGGTAAGATAGACAAGGACACTTCATACAAGTGTACCTGTAGTGGGATCTTTCTTAAGGGGGACATATATTTAATGTTTTTTCCCTGTTGTATGTTACTGTGAGGGGCATATCTTAATGGGACTAACTAGAATCAAAATATAAAGGGGATGATGATAATAATATAGAGAGAAAAGAAAAAGTCTAGATGAATGTGTGGACAATTTTTTAAGGGTGGGTTTAGAGGTCTGAATGGATCCTTATTATGGGGAAAGGGTGTATTTTGATATTTTTCAAAAAGTATTGGTTTGGTTTGGTGACAAGTGTCCCATTCCCCTTTATAGATTAAAAATGTATAGGAAGGAAATTGGTGTTAAAGATTCCTTAAGTAAATGGATATACTATATGTTGTCCTGCAATGTATGATTACCGATTTGTATTTTTACTAATATCATTATAATAAAGAAAAATGTTATTAAAAAAAATGTATGCAAAAAATTATGAAAATGGTAAATTTCACCTCCGCTTTACTTTAATTCCTGTGAAACGCCTAAAGGTTTAAGAAACTTTCTAAATGCTGTTTTGAATACTTTGAGTGGTGCAGTTTTTAAAAGATAGGTTTGTAAAGTAGGGGCCCCTCAAAGCCACTTCAGAACTGAACTGGTCCCTGAAAAAAACAACTTTTGATATGGTCTTAAAAATGTGAGAAATTGCTGCTAAAGTTATAAGCCTTGTAACGTCTTAGAAAAATAAAAGGATGTTCAAAAAAATGATGCCAATCTAAAGTAGACATATGGGAAATGTTAACTAGTAACTATTTTGTGTGGTATTACTACCTATCTGTTTTACAAGCAGATGCATTTAAATTTATAAAAATGCTAATATTTGCAATGTTTCACTGCATTTTGTTGTTTTTCACAATTAAACAATAAATATCATGACCAGATGTTACTACTAACATAAAGTCCAATGTGTCATGAGAAAACAATCTCAGAATCGCTTGGATAGGTAAAAGCATTCATGAAAAATGAGGCTCTGTCACTGACGGTCAAAACTGGCCGCAGCGGGAAGTGGTTAAGGGGTTAAGGACTTTAACACGCTGGGTGATATTTATATTTATTCTCTGTATGTGATCAACTTGACACAAATTTTTTTGATAAAAGCAAATATTTTATGAAAAGAGAAAAACCACAATTGTTACATGCTTATTACTATGTAAAGTCACATTGTTTGTACTCATACAGTTTGCATCCTGGATTTATAGCTTTCCATTCTGATCCACTATAGCAGACAGAAATGGGCCTATCATTAATGCCTGATGGCTCATGACCCTAATATAACGTAAGTCAGCAGCACCTCCAGTTTATACGGGGGGATGTGCTGCTGACAAAAATGATTTTTAATGCTGCATCAAAAAGATGCAATCAGTTGACAAACTAGTCCTTTTACTCGGGTTGATGATTGGGAATGAGCGTTTCATTCCCCCTGACCATCAGCCCGTGTAAAAGGGTCTTTATTGTAATTTACCATAGTCTTACCTATAGCTAGCCATATGCTAGTATAGCTGTCAATTATTCCTTCCAACGCAGCAATACAGATGTACACTGAGCATAGCGTGCATGTGTCCTCAATAGTGAGAAGAGAGAAGGGAGAAAGAGGTGTCTGGCAGCGGCTTATATCCTTAAGAACAAAAGGCATGTTGAAATCCAACATATCCGTCCTTTTCTTTTCTCCAAAATCTGCCGTCGGGGGAGAGTCGGGCCATACACATTAGCTGGTCGGCTGGTCCTGCCAAAATCAGCAGGTTTGGCCAATATTTATCTTATGTGTATGACCACCTTAGGCTATGTTCACACAGAGTATTTTGACAAGTTATTTGACGCGGAAACCGCGCCAAAAAACTAGTCAAAGACAGCCCGAAAATGCCTCCCGTCGATTTCAATGGGAGGCGGGGGCGGTTTTCTCCCGCGAGCAGTGAAAACGGCTCGTGGGAGAAAGAAGCGACATGCCCTATCTTCGTGCGTCTCCGCCTCTGACCTCCCATTGACTTCAATGGGAGGCAGAGAAAGCGTATTTCGCGGCGTTTTATGCCCGCAGCGCCCAATGGCCGCGGGCGAAAAACGCAGCGAAAAACGTCGTGAAAATCGGCGTGCAGGGAGAGGAAAATCTGCCTCAAACTTCCAAACAGAATTTTGAGGCAGAAATTCTGCCTGCAAAATACTCCGTGTGAACATAGCCTTAATATGTTTTTTTTTAATTCTTCTTTATTGGACATCCATACAAAGAAGTTAAATGGCAAAATCACATTACTCCATATGAAGACTTAAAATACTATATTAATCAACTTTCTATATCCTTACCCAACTCTCATCCCACCCAAAAAAGGACTACATTAAAGTAAATTTAATTCATAGAGGCTTCACTATATTGGGTGCACACCAGGTTCACTGTGCCCATTTGATTTATGAGTTGAGAAAATCTCTCTCTCAACCTATATGTCCTATACACCAGAAGTATATATGGTATACTACTCAGTTGCAAATGCCATTCATTAACTAACATTGTAGAAAGATACTTAACCAGAACCTATGCCAAAAGGACATTCTTTTTGCATTCATCAGAACCATTAAAACTAGTGACAAATATAGGGAGATTTTCCGGGCATATATATGCCGACCATGCGCCACAAATATGGTGTAAACACAGCCCTAAAGGTGCCCTCCAATACAAGCACATATGCGCTTCATCGTGACGTTTTCCTCCAGAAATACATTTTTCATTGTTAGTATAGAACACACACCCTCTATCACGGTTTGTGGATCCTCTGTATCGTCTGGGAGATGGTGCTTGTAACCCAAGGCAACGCTTGGCACAGCACGTTTAGAGGCAGTCAGATGAATAGGCCAGAAGTCAGGACAGGCAGCAGACGTCGTTACAGGTATGGATAGCAATAGGTCAAGGCAGGCGGCAGGCAAGGATAGTACAAGTTCAGGCAGAGGTCACAACGGGAAATCCAGACAAAGGCAGAAGGCAAGGTAACAGGGAAAACTGGGTACAGGGTAGCTCACAGGGATAACTTGGTCGAACAAGCAAAGATCTGAGGGAGGCGGATACTTAAATAGGAAGTCTTAGGATTTTGACACACGCCGTCCCTTTAAGAAGGGAAGAGTCAGCGCATGCGCCCTCTAGTGGCTGCAGCCACACATAGTGGATGATGGCCGTGGAGGGAGGTGAGAGATGCAGTTACCTGACGACGCCCAGAGCCTGCAGAGCGTCTGGATCGGGTGAGTGGAACTCGGGACGAGCATGAGGGAATGGAGGGTGCAGGAACCGGAGCAGAGGCCATGGAAGCAGCGGGAAACTGCATGGCAGCCGTTACAGTACCCCCCCCCTTTACACCCCTCTTTTTTGGCTTGCTTGGGAACCTTTGTTCAAAGTCCTTGATGAGATCTTGGGCGTTGACATTCTCCACGGTTTCCCATGATCTCTCCTCAGGACCATAATCCTTCCAGTCCACCAGGTACCACAATCTCCCCCGTGTTCTTTTTACATCAAGGATCTCTTTAATCTCAAACTCAGCATCAGCTGCAGGAGCAGGATGGACAGGAACTTTTTGGGAAAATCGGTTGAATATTGTAGGTTTCAGCAGAGAAATGTGGAAGGAATTAGAGATTTTCAGAGACTGGGGAAGGCGAAGTCTGAAAGTTACTGGATTAATCGGTTCTGTTATCTCATAAGGACCCAGAAAACGAGGAGCGAGTTTGTAACAAGGGGTCTTCAGTTGTATGTACCGGGTGGACAGCCAGACTTTATCCCCAGGAAAGAGCTGCGGCGGTATCCTGCGTTTTTTATCCGCGTTTCTCTTGAACCTGGCTACGGCTTTGTGGATGGAGTCCTTGGCCTCCTGCCATATATGTACAAAGTCACGGTTGACCATGTTAGCAGCTGGAACCTCAGAAGGTACAGAAACTGGTAGTGGTATTCCTGGGTGCTGGCCATACACCAAGAAGAAAGGGGAAGAGCGGGTAGATTCCCTCATATGGTTGCAGTAGGCAAATTCGGCCCATGGAAGTAGTTTTGCCCAGTCGTCTTGTCGTGGAGACGCAAAATTCCTGAGGAAACGTTCAAGTATTTGATTTATCCGCTCTACTTGACCATTGGATTGAGGATGGTAAGCGGAAGAGAAGTAACGGTTTACCTCCAGCAGTTTGCACAAGGCTCTCCAGAACTTGGATGTGAACTGTACTCCTCTGTCAGAAACAATATGTTTAGGAAGACCATGAAGGAGAAAGGTGTGCTTGACAAAACAGTGTAGCCAGTCGGGAAGATGACGGAAGGCCTGAAAGGGATACAAAATGCGCCATTTTTGGAAAAGCGATCCACGACTTACCCAGATCACGGTACACCCTGCACATCAGTAATGAAGTCAATGGCAATGTGCGACCAGGGAGTCAGGCACGGGTAGAGGATGCAAAAGACCTGCAGGTCTTAAATGGGAGACTTTATTCTGAGAGCAGATTGAGCAGGCTGAAACAAAGTCTTTAGTATCTTGGAACATGGAAGGCCACCAGTACTGACGGCTAATCAAATTGAGAGTCTTTTTGATGCCAGGGTGCCCAGAAACCCTGGAGGCATGACCCCAGCGAAGAACACAATCCCTTTGTTTAGGGGGTACGTAGGTCTTCCCTCTGGAAATGTGTACCACTTTAGCCGGGGCAGCGATCATAATGCGTTCTGGATCTGTAATGAACTGGGGACTGGGCTCTTGATCTGTGGGGTCAAAAGAGCGAGATAAGGCGTCAGCCTTGGTATTCTTTACAGCGGGTCTGTAGTGAAGATGGAAATCAAATCTGGAGAAGAATAATGCCCACCATGCTTGGCGAGGATTTAGGCGTTGAGCAGATTGCAGGTAAAGGAGGTTTTTTATGATCTGTGTAGATAATGATAGGATGCCGTGCAACCTCTAGCAAATGTCTCAACTACTCCAGGGCCAATTTAACCCCTTTAGGACACAGCCTTGTGGACACAGATGATTTTTTAAAATCTGACATGTGTCAATTTATGTGGTAATACCTATCCAAGCGATTCTGAGATTGTTTTCTCGTGACATATTGTACTTTATGTTAGTGAAAAAATTTGGTCGATAAATTCAATATTTATTTGTGAAAAACTTCACATTTTAGCTAAAATTTGCATTTTTCTAAATTTAAATGTATTTGCTTGTAAAACAGATCGTAATACCACACAAAATAGTTACTACTTAACATCCCCCATATGTCTACTTTATGTTTGCATAGTTTTTTTTTACGTCCTTTTATTTTTCTAGGACGTTACAAGGCTTAGAACTTTAGCATCAATTTCTCATATTTTCAAGAAAATTTCAATAGCCCATTTTTTCAGGGACCAGTTCAGATCTGAAGTGGCTTTGAGGGCTTTTTATATTAGAAAGTCCCCATAAATCTCCCCATTTTGAAAACTGCACCCCTCAAGGGATTCAAAACCACATTCATAAAGTATTTTAACCCTTTAGGCGTTTCACAGGAATTAAGCCAAAGTAGAGGTGAAATTTACAAATTTCATTTTTTTGGGCGAAATTCATTTGTAATAAAAAAAAAATCTGCAACACAAAAGGTTTTACCAGAGGAATGCAACTCAATATTTATTGCCCAGATTATGCAGATTTTAGAAATATCCCACATGTGGCCCTAGTGTCCTAATGGACTGAAACACAGGCCTCAGAAGCAAAGGAGCACCTAGTGGATTTTGGGGCCCCCTTTTTTTAGGAATATATTTTACGCACCATGTCAGGTTTGAAGAGGTCTTGTGGTACCTAAACATTCAAAACCCCACAAAAAGTGACCCCATTTTGGAAACTACACCCCTCAAGGCATTTTTCTAGGGGTATAGTTAGCATTTTGACCCCAGTTTTTTTTGCAGAATTTAGTGGAATTAGTCTGTAAAGATGAAAATCACCTTTTTTTCTGTGGAAACATAGAATTTTTTTCATTTTTACAAGGAATAAAGGAGAAAAAGCACCCCAACATTTGTAAAGCAATTTCTCCCGATTACGGCAATACCCAATATGTGGTCATAAACTGATGTTTGGACCCACAGCAGGGCTCAGGAGGGAAGTAGCGCCTTTTGGATTTTGGAGCCCAGATTTTGCTGGATTGGTTTTCAGAGCCATGTTGGGTTTGCAACGCCCAGGAGGGACCAAAACAGTAGAAACCCCCCAAAAGTGACCCCATTTTGGAAACTACACCCCTCAAGGAATTTTTCTAGGGGTATAGTGTGCATTTTGACCCTACATGATCTTTTTTAGGGCTAAGGTGACCAAAAAACAGCAATATTGGCGCTTTAAATTCTTGATTTCTTATAGCGTTCACCGTGCGCAATAAATTACGTTTTATTTTATTCTGCCAGTCGGTACGATTACGGCGATACTATATGTGTATAGTTTTTTTTAAAGTTTTGCAGCGTTTGCACAATAAAATTACGTTTCTATAAAATAATTTATTTTCTGACACCCTATTCTGAGCTGTAACTTTATTTTTTCGTCACAAAAGTTGTGGGAGGTCTTGTTTTTTGCGGGTCAGGTTGTAGTTTTTATTGGTACTATTTTGGGGTAAATGCGACTTTTTGTTCACTTTTTATTCTATATCTTGGGAGTGGTGGTGACCAAAAAATAGTGATGCTGACATAGTTTTCCGTTTATTTTGTTTGCGGAATTCACCGTGCGGAAAAAATAACATTGTAGTTTCATAGTTTGGGTCGTTACGAACACGGTGATACCAAATATGTGTACTTTTTTTTAACGTTTTCATTTTTTTCCCTATAATAAATGACTTATAGGAAAACAAAAACTTTTATATTTACACTTTTATAAAACATTTTTATTAACTTTCTTTTTACTTTTTACACTTTCGTTTTTTGTTTATTAACTTTCTTTTTTTTACCTGCAGCTCTGATCGCTGCTAGAATACATTACACTACCTAGGTAGTGTAATGTATTCCAACTGTCAGTGTGACGTCACAGTCACTCTGACAGTAAGTCTACGAGGACCAGCCAGAGGCTAGTCCTCATAGGTATCCATACATGGCAGACCCGGAGACCGTTGCCTGGCCTTCGGATGCCATCACAAGCATCAGCAGCCCCCACAATTGCTCGGGGCCTGCTGATGTGCTACAAACCCCCTAAATGTGGTGATCGCAATCGAGCACTACATTAATCGGGTAAATTGCCGAAATCAGCGGCGATGAGCCGCTGATTGGCAACACTGAAGTGTCAGCTGTCGGGGACCGCTGATCTCCCAGTTCCCGATGCACACATCGTTGCCGACAGTGTGCATCGGGAACGGACACTGTGACTTCCTGTCACTCTGACAGGAAGCCTATCAGGACCAGCCGAAGGTTGGTCCTGATGGGCTTCCGTCCATGGCAGACACGGAAGCCATTGTTTGGCTTCTGTTTGCCATACTAACTATCGGCAAACCCCGCGATTTCGGACCGGGGTCTGCCGATATGCTAGAAACCCCTAAAATTCGGCGATTGCAACCGATCGGCGAATTTAAAGGGTTTATTCGCCTAAATCAGCGGCAAAGGACCACTGGCCGACAAGAGTGGAGTGTCAGCTGTCAGCGACAGCTGACCTCCCGGTTCCCGGTGCACACTGTCGCCGACAGTGTGCACTGGAAACAACTCAGTAACTGTACGTCCTCGTGCGGGAAGTAACCTCCCGCAATGACGTACAGTTACTTACTCGTGCGGGTAGGGGTTAATAGCCAAAAGTTCTTTATCTCTAATACCATAATTTTTCTCCGCAGGTGTAAATGATTTGGAGAAAAAGCCACAGGCCACATGTTTCCCTCTACAACTCTTTTGTGAACGGATAGCTCCGACTCCCACAGATGAAGCATCGACCTCCAGAACAAAGGGTTGGGTGGAATCCGGTCTATGTAAGACAGAAGCAGAAGAGAAGGCAATTTTAACAGCTTGGAATGTCGGCTTCGGCCTCCGTGGTCCAGTCTTTGGCAATAACCCCCTTTTGGTCAGTGCAGAAATAGGAGCTGTCATAGAGGAGAAGTAAATAATAAACTGGCGGTAATAATTTGCCAATCCCAGCAGGCGTTGGACAGCTTTGAGTCCTTGCGGAAGAGGCCAGTTGAGAATTGAGGACAGCTTGGCTGGATCCATTTGAAGTCCCTGGTCGTAAATGACATACCCCAGGAAAGGCAGGCTGGTTTTCTTGAAGAGGCATTTCTCCAGTTTAGCAAACAGAGAGTTCTGTCGCAGATGCTGTAACACTTGGCGCACATGCACACGATGAGCCTGAATATTAGGAGAAAAGATTAAAATGTCATCTAGGTATACCACCACAGAGCTGTACAACAGATCTCGAAAAATGTCATTAACAAATGCCTGGAAAATCGCAGGAGCATTACAAAGTCCAAAGGGCATGACGAGGTATTCAAAATGCCCATCACGAGTGTTGAACGCAGTTTTCCATTCGTCTAATTCGCGGATACGAATCAGGTTAAAAGCTCCACGAAGGTCTAGTTTGGTGAAAATTCTTGCCCCCTGTAAGCGGTCAAAGAGTTCAGAGATCAACGGTAATGGGTACTTGTTTTTTAACGTGATATTATTCAACCCACGGTAATCAATGCAAGGACGCAAGGAGCCATCTTTTCCCCACAAAGAAAAACTCTGCGCCAGCAGGAGAGGAGGACTTACGGATGAATCCTCTCTCCAGATTCTCTCGGATATACCGAGACATGGCCTCTGTCTCGTGCAAAGACAGGGGGTAGACTCTACCTCTGGGAGGCGTGTCGTTGGGGACCAGGTCTATGGCATAGTCGTATGGCCTGTGAGGTGGCAGCGATTCAGCTTGTTGTTTACAGAAAACATCAGAGAAGCTTTTATATGGAGTAGGAAGTCCTGCTGAGTTAGGTTCTGTAGGCTGAGGCATCGATGGGCGACTAGTTTGTAGACAATGTTGGTGACAGAAGTCACTCCAGCGGGTAATTTGACCTCCAGTCCAGTCAATAACAGGAGAGTGCTTCTGCAACCACGGTAGACCTAGTAGCAAAGGATTCAGAGAGTTCTTTAAAACGTAAAAGCAGATACGTTCCTGGTGCAGCGCCCCTGTTAACATGAAAATGGGCTTGGTGACAAGATAGATAGTCTCCTGTAGAAGCCTCCCATCCACAGAGGCAATGGACAAAGATTGGGTTAGTTATTGAACTGGGATTTTGTAGCGATTAACCAGGGACTGGCACAGGAAATTCCCAGCGGATCTGGAATCTAGAAAGGCTTGAACGCAGAAAGTGGTTCCTGCAAAGGACAGTTTTGCCGGTATGGTCATCTTTTGAGAGGGTAGTACTCCACCTAGGGTAGCCTCTCCTACTTGCCCTAGGCGTTGGAGTTTTCCGGCCTCACTGGACAGTCCTTGAGGAAGTGCATTTTACCACCACAATATAGACATAAATTCAACTTGCGTCTATTCTGGTGCTCCTCAGGCGTGAGTCTTGTTCTCTCCACAGGCATGGGTTCATCCGACCGAGAGGAAGATGAGGCAAGAAGAGGCCTTTGGAAGGTTGGTGCCAACCGTGATGTCCGATTGCCCCGAGCAAATTCTTGCTGTCTCTCGTGGAAACGTATATCAATCCGATTGGCAAGAGTGATCAAGTCATCCAAGGTTGGTGGAAGGTCTTGGCCAGCAAGTTCATCCTTGATTCGGCCCGCCAGACCCTCCCAGAAGGTAGATACCAAAGCCTCGTTATTCCACTGGAGTTCTGTAGCCAGTGTACGAAATTGAATGGCGTATTGGCCTACAGTGGAGGTTCCATGCTGGAGCTTGAGAAGAGAGGAAGCTGTTGTAAAGGATCTGCCAGACACAGCTTCTGTGTCGATGCCCGTGGGTAATCAGTCTGCACCTGCTCCTAAGTCTGAGAGAGTGACACGATCTTCTACCAGTCAGGCTGGGAGGCTGAGGAGTGGGAGAGCCTATCACAGCCTGGCCAGACGGAGCTAGATCCCGCCCTCTGTCTATTTATACCTGCATTTCCTGCTCCTCTTTGCCTGTGATTCTTTCCTGTTTCCTGGCTCTGCTGCTCCTGCTATGATTATTGCCCTTGCTTCATTTTTGACCTGAGCTTTACTGACTACGCTCCTGCTCTGCGATTTGTACCTCGTGCACTCCTGGTTTGACTCGACTCGTTCACTACTCTTGTTGCTCACTGTGTTGCCGTGGGCAACTGCCCCATTTCCCTTATCTTCTGTGTACCCTTGTCTGTTTGTCTGTCGTGCACTTATTGAGCGTAGGGACCGTCGCCCAGTTGTACGCCGTCGCCTAGGACGGGCCGTTGAAAGTAGGCAGGTTCTGAGAGCCAGCGGGTGGGTATAATTATCTCCCGGCTCCAGGACGGGCCCCAAGAATGGGCCTTCTCCTTGGCTTCTGACGCCCCTGAACTTTCCTTCGTTGATGTTTTCTTTTCTGCTCTCGGACTCATTTATGACGAGACTGACAAGACTGCCTTTGCCGAGAGTCAGCTGGTGACCTTACGTCAGGGTAAGAGACCTGTTGAGGAGTATTGTTCTGACTTTAGGAAGTGGTGTGTAGCTTCTCGGTGGAATGACCCTGCCTTAAGGTGCCAGTTTAGATTGGGTCTGTCGAATGCCCTGAAAGACCTGTTAGTTAGCTATCCCTCTTCTGACTCCCTAGATCAGGTTATGGCATAAGCGATACGTCTTGACCGACGTCTCAAGGAACGACGACTGGAACGTTTTTGTACCTTCCACTCTGACCCCCCCATGATGGCTCCCGAGGTTCCGTTGCTTCATTCTTCCACAGAAAACTCGGCTGAACCTATGCAACTCGGGGCCTCCGTCTCTCCCCAACAACATAGAGAGTTCCGCAGGAAGAATGGTCTCTGCTTCTACTGTGGGGATGACAAGCATCAAGTGAACAACTGTCCTAGGCGTAAGAATAAGCAGCCGTAAAACTTCTGTGCCTAAGTGACCATCGGGGAGGTCGCTTGGGCGCACAGGTATTTCCCATGAATATGAAACCTAATAAGATCTTGCTTCCCTTTCAGGTCTCTTTTGGTGGTAGGTCTGCCACCGGCAGTGCCTTTGTGGATTCAGGGTCTTCTGCTAATATTATGTCTATGGAATTTGCTATGTCTCTAGCTATGCCATTGATTGACTTGCCTAAACCTGTTCCGGTAGTGGGTATCGACTCCACTCCTCTTGCTAATGGTTATTTTACACAACATACCCCTGTTTTTGAACTCCTTGTTGGTTCCATGCATTTGGAGCAGTGCTCTGTACTGGTGATGCAAGGATTATCGTCCGATTTAATTTTAGGCCTTCCCTGGTTGCAGATGCATAATCCCACGTTTAATTAGAATACTGGGGATCTTACCAAATGGGGTAATGAATGCATGACGTCATGTTTTTCTGTTAATTTTATTTCTCTCCCTGAGGAGGTGAACACTCTACCTGAGTTTATTCAGGACTTCGCTGATGTTTTTTCTAAAAAAGCCTCCGAAGTGTTACCTCCTCATAGAGAATTCGATTGCGCAATCGATTTGGTACCAGGAGCTAAGCTCCCTAAGGGTAGGATATTTAATCTCTCTTGTCCCGAACGTGAAGCCATGAGAGAGTATATCCAGGAATGCCTGGCCAAGGGTTACATTCACCCCTCTACTTCTCCGGTAGGTGCTGGCTTCTTCTTCGTAGGGAAGAAGGATGGTGGTCTTAGGCCGTGCATTGACTACCGAAACTTGAATAAGGTCACTGTAAGGACCCCTTCCTTTGATTCCTTCAATCAGGTTCAGGGGGCCCAATGGTTCTCTAAGTTTGATCTACGGGGGGCTTATGCCCTTATCCGCATCAAAGAGGGGGATGAGTGAAAGACTGCGTTTAACACGCCCGAAGGTCATTTCGAATACCTCGTCATGCCCTTTGGGTTGTGTAATGCTCCCGCGGTCTTCCAGAATTTCATAAATGAGATTTTAAGAGACTACCTGGGGGGTTTTCTTGTAGTGTACCTTGAAGACATACTTGTGTTTTCAAAGGACTGGTCCTCCCACATTGAGCATGTTAGGAAGGTGCTCCAGGCCCTTTGGGAAAACAAACTGTTTGCTAAAACCGAAAAATGTGTGTTTGGGGTGCAGGAGATACCATTTTTGGGTCAAATCCTCACTCCTCATGAATTCCGCATGGACCCTGCCAAGGTTCAGGCTGTGGCTGAATGGGTCCAACCTGCCTCCCTCAAGGTGTTACAGTGCTTCCTGGGGTTTGCTAATTATTACAGGAGATTTATTGCTAACTTCTCGGTCATCGTTAAGCCTCTTACGGATCTTACTCGCAAAGGTGCTGATCTTCTCCACGGGCCTCCAGAGGCGGTCCAGGCTTTTGAGGTCCTTAAGAAATGCTTTATCTCGGCCCAGGTGCTGATTCAGCCTAACCAAATGGAGCCATTCATCGTGGAGGTTGACGCCTCCGAGGTGGGAGTGGGTGCTGTCTTGTCCCAGGGTACCAGGTCCCTCACCCATCTCCGTCCCTGTGCCTACTTCTCCAGGAAGTTCTCGCCCACTGAGAGTAACTATGATATTGGCAACCGCGAACTCTTAGCCATTAAATGGGCATTTGAAGAGTGGCGCCACTTCCTGGAGGGGGCTAGGCACCAGGTAACGGTCCTTACCGACCACAAGAATCTGGTTTTCTTAGAATCTGCCCGGAGGCTAAACCCGAGACAAGCTTGATGGGCGTTATTTTTTACAAGATTCAACTTTTTGGTCACCTATAGGGCTGGGTCTAAAAATATTAAGGCTGATGCACTGTCGCGTAGCTTCATGGCCAGTCCTCCTTCGGAGGAAGATCGTGCATGTGTTTTGCCTCCAGGTATAATCATTTCCTCTGTTGATTCTGACTTAGTCTCCGAAATTGCGGCTGATCAAGGTTCAGCTCCCGGGAACCTTCCTGAGAACAAGCTGTTTGTTCCCCTGCAATTCCGGCTAAGGGTACTCAGGGAAAATCATGACTCTGCACTATCTGGCCATCCAGGCATCCTGGGTACCAAGCACCTCATTGCCAGAAACTATTGGTGGCCTGGGTTGCTTAAAGATGTTAAGGCCTACGTCGCCGCTTGTGAAATTTGTGCTAGGTCCAAGACTCCCAGGTCCCGACCAGCGGGCTTACTATGTTCTTTGCCCATTCCCCAGAGACCTTGGACCCATATCTCCATGGATTTTATCACCGATCTGCCTCCATCTCAAGGCAAGTCGGTGGTGTGGGTTGTAGTAGACCGCATCAGTAAGATGTGCCACTTTGTGCCCCTCAAGAAACTACCCAATGCTAAGACGTTAGCTACCTTGTTTGTCAAACACATACTGCGTCTCCATGGGGTTCCTGTCAATATTGTTTCTGACAGAGGGGTACAATTTGTTTCATTGTTTTGGAGAGCCTTCTGTAAAAAGTTGGAGATTGATCTGTCCTTCTCCTCGACTTTCCATCCTGAAACTAATGGCCAAACCGAGAGGACTAATCAGTCTCTAGAACTATATTTAAGGTGTTTTATCTCTGACTGTCAATACGATTGGGTCTCCTTCATTCCACTCGACGAATTTTCCCTTAATAACCGGGACAGTAACTCGTCAGGGGTCTCCCCCTTTTTCTGTAATTGTGGTTCCAACAATCCCGAGGTAGATGTCGTTCATCAGGAACTGTGCACAGTCTGGGCCCAGGTTCAGAAGAACCTAGAGGCGTCCCAGAGCATACAAAAGACTCAGGCTGCTAACCTCTTGTTTGTGGTCGGGGATCTGGTGTGACTATCTTTTAAAAATTTGCGCCATAAAGTCCCGTCCAAAAAATTTGCTCCCCGATATATAGGGCCGTACAAGGTCATTGAAGTCCTTAACCCTGTTTCCTTCTGACTGGAGTTACCCCCGTCTTTTCGAGTATACAACGTGTTTCATGCCTCCCTCCTTAAACGCTGCTCCCCGTCCTTGGCTCCCTCGAGGAAACCTCCGGTCCCTGTTCTCACCCCTGAAGGGGTAGAATTCGAGGTGGCCAAGATTGTGGACAGCAGGATGGTCGAAGGCTCCCTCCAGTACCTGGTCCATTAGAGAGGATACGGGCCTGAGGAGAGGACTTGGGTACCCGCCCGGGATGTTCACGCTGGGGTATTGCTCAGGAGGTTCCATCTTCGCTTCCCCAATAAGCCAGGTCCACCTAGAAAGGGTCCAGTGGCCCCTCTTAAAAGGGGGGGTACTATAAAGGATCTGCCAGACACAGCTTCTGTGTCGGCGCCCGTGCGTAATCAGTCAGCACCTGCTCCTAAGTCTGAGAGAGTGACAAGATCTTCTACCAGTCAGGCTGGGAGGCTGAGGAGTGTGAGAGCCTATCACAGCCTGGCCAGACGGAGCTAGCTCCCGCCCTCTGTCTATTTATACCTGCATTTCCTGCTCCTCCTGTTAAGGATCTGCCAGGCACAGCTTCTGTATCCACGCCCATAGGTAATCAGTCTGCACCTGCTTCTATGTCTGTGAGACTGACTCCATCTTCCACCACTCAGGGTGGCAGGCTTAGGAGTGGGAGAGCCTATCACAGCCTGGCCAGACGGAGCTAGCTCCCGCCCTCTGTCTATTTATACCTGCCTTTCCTGTTCCTCCTTGCTTGTGATTCTTCTCAGTTGGTTTCCTGGCCCTGCTGCAGCTTCTTGAACTACTTGTCCCTGCTTCGTATTGACCCTGGCTTACTGACTACTCTCCTGCTCTGCGTTTGGTACCTCGTACCCTCCTGTTTTGACTCGGCTTGTTCACTACTCTCCTGGTCTGCGTTTGGCACCTCGTACTCTCCTGGTTTGACTCGGCTCGTTTACTACTCTTGTTGCTCACGGTGTTGCAGTGGGCTACTGCCCCGTTTCCCTTTGTTCTGTGTTTTCTTGTCTGGTTGTCTGTCGTGCACTTACTGAGTGTAGGGACCGTCGCCCAGTTGTACCCCGTCGCCTAGGGCGGGTCGTTGCAAGTAAGCAGGGACTGAGTGGCAGGGTAGATTAGGGCTCACTTGTCTGTTTCCCTATCCCTGTCATTACATAATCACAAGCCCATATACCTACTCTACCCTGGTCCCTCACACCACTATGGACCCCCTTGAGACCCTGGTTCAGCAAATGCAGGGTCTCTCCCTACAGGTCCAGGCCCTAGCTCAGAGGGTCAACCAGCCTGATGCTACCATGGTAGTGCCCCTCACCTCACCTCTTGAACCTCACCTCAAGTTGCCTGACCGGTTCTCAGGGGACCGGAAGACTTTTCTCTCCTTTCGGGAGAGTTGTAGGCTCTATTTTCGCTTAAAGCCCCACTCCTCTGGTTCTGAGAGCCAGCGGGTGGGTATAATTATGTCCCGGCTCCAGGACGGGCCCCAAGAATGGGCCTTCTCCTTGGCTCCTGACGCCCCTGAACTTTCCTCCGTTGATCTTTTCTTTTCTGCTCTCGGGCTCATTTATGACGAGACTGACAAGACTGCCTTTGCCGAGAGTCAGCTGGTGACCTTATGTCAGGGTAAGAGACCTGTTGAGGAGTATTGCTCTGACTTTAGGAAGTGGTGTGTAGCTTCTTGGTGGAATGACCCTGTCTTAAGGTGCCAGTTTAGATTGGGTCTGTCGAACGCCCTGAAAGACCTGCTAGTTAGCTATCCCTCTTCTGACTCCCTAGATCAGGTTATGGCTTTAGCGGTACGACTTGAGCGACATCTCAGGGAACGACGACTTGAACGTGTTTGTGTTTTCTCCTCTGACTCCCCCATGATGCCTCCCGAGGTTCCGTTGCTTCGTTCTTCCACGGAAGACTCGGAGGTACCTATGCAACTCGGCGCCTCCGTGTCCCCCCAACAACGTAGAGAGTTCCGCAGGAAGAATGGTCTCTGCTTCTACTGTGGGGATGTCAAGCATCAAGTGAACAACTGTCCTAGGCGTAAGAATAAGCAGCCGGAAGAACTTCCGCGCCTAAGTGACCATCGTGGAGGTCACTTGGGCGCACAGGTATTTCCCGTAAATATGAAACGTAATAAAATCTTGCTTCCCTTTCAGGTCTCTTTTGGTGGTAGGTCTGCTACCGGCAGTGCCTTCGTGGATTCAGGGTCTTCTGCTAATATTATGTCTGTGGAATTTGCTATGTCTCTAGCTATGCCATTGATTGATTTGCCTAAACCTGTCCCGGTACTGGGTATCGACTCCACTCCTCTTGCTAATGGTTATTTTACACAGCATACCCCTGTTTTTGAACTCCTTGTGGGCTCCATGCATTTGGAGCAGTGCTCTGTACTGGTGATGCAGGGATTATCGTCCAATTTGGTTTTAGGCCTTCCCTGGTTGCAGTTGCATAATCCCACTTTTGACTGGAATACTGGGGATCTTACCAAATGGGGTAATGAATGCATGACATCATGTTTTCCTGTTAATTCTATTTCTCTCCCTGAGGAGGTGAACACTCTACCTGAGTTTGTTCAGGACTTCGCTGATGTTTTCTCTAAAGAGGCCTCCGAAGTGTTACCACCTCATAGAGAATATGATTGCGCAATTGATTTGGTACCAGGAGCTAAGCTCCCTAAGGGTAGGATATTTAATCTCTCTTGTCCCGAACGTGAAGCCATGAGAGAGTATATCCAGGAATGCCAGGCCAAGGGTTACATTCGCCCCTCTACTTCTCCGGTAGGTGCTGGCTTCTTCTTCGTAGGGAAGAAGGATGGTGGTCTTAGGCCATGCATTGACTACCGAAACTTGAATAAGGTCACTGTAAGGAACCAGTATCCCCTTCCTTTGATTCCTGATCTCTTCAATCAGGCCCAATGGTTCTCTAAGTTTGATCTACGGGGGGCTTATAACCTTATCCGCATCAAAGAGGGGGATGAGTGGAAGACTGCGTTTAACACGCCCGAAGGTCATTTCGAATACCTCGTCATGCCCTTTGGGTTGTGTAATGCTCCCGCAGTCTTCCAGAATTTCATAAATGAGGTTTTAATAGACTACCTGGGGGTATTTCTTGTAGTGTACCTTGATGACATACTTGTGTTTTCCAAGGACTGGTCCTCCCACATTGAGCATGTCAGGAAGGTGCTCCAGGCCCTTCGGGAAAACAAACTGTTTGCTAAGACCGAAAAATGTGTGTTTGGGGTGCAGGAGATACCGTTTTTGGGTCAAATCCTCACTCCTCATGAATTCCGCATGGACCCCGCCAAGGTCCAGGCTGTGGCGGAATGGGTCCAACCTGCCTCCCTGAAGGAGTCACAGTGCTTCCTGGGGTTCGCTAATTATTACAGGAGATTTATTGCTAACTTCTCGGTCATCGCTAAGCCTCTTACGGATCTCACTTGCAAAGGTGCTGATCTCCTCCACTGGCCTCCTGAGGCTGTCCAGGCTTTTGAGGTCCTTAAGAAGTGCTTTATCTCGGCCCCAGTGCTGGTTCAGCCCAACCAAATGGAGCCATTTATCGTGGAGGTTGACGCGTCCGAGGTGGGAGTGGGGGCTGTCTTGTCCCAGGGTACCAGGTCCCTCACCCATCTCCGCCCCTGTGCCTACTTCTCCAGGAAGTTTTCGCCCACTGAGAGTAACTATGATATTGGCAACAGCGAACTCTTAGCCATTAAATGGGCATTTGAAGAGTGGTGCCACTTCCTGGAGGGGGCTAGGCACCAGGTTACGGTCCTTACCGACCACAAGAATCTGGTTTTCCTAGAATCTGCCCGGAGGCTAAACCCGAGACAAGCTCGATGGGCGTTATTTTTTACCAAATTCAACTTTTTTGTCACCTATAGGGCTGGGTCTAAAAATATTAAGGCTCATGCACTGTCGCGTAGCTTCATGGCCAGCCCTCCATCGGAGGAAGATCCTGCTTGTGTTTTGCCTCCAGGTATAATCATTTCCACTATTGATTCTGATTTAGTCTCTGAAATTGCGGCTGATCAAGGTTCAGCTCCCGGGAATCTTCCTGAGAACAAGCTGTTTGTTCCCCTGCAATTCCGGCTAAGGGTACTTAGTGCAGAGTCATGATTTTCCCTATCTGGCCATCCAGGCATCCTGGGTACCAAGCACCTCATTGCCAGAAACTATTGGTGGCCTGGGTTGCTCAAAGACGTTAAGGCCTACGTCGCCGCTTGTGAAGTTTGTGCTAGGTCCAAGACTCCCAGGTCCCGACCAGCGGGCTTACTATGTTCTTTGCCCGTTCCCCAGAGACCTTGGACCCATATCTCCATGGATTTCATCACCGATTTGCCTCCATCTCAAGGCAAGTCGGTGGTGTGGTTTGTAGTAGACCGGTCCAGTAAGATGTGCCACTTTGTGCCCCTCAAAAAACTACCCAATGCTAAGACGTTAGCTACCTTGTTAGTCAAACACATCCTGTGTCTCCATGGGGTCCCTGTCAATATTGTTTCTGACAGAGGGGTACAATTTATTTCTTTGTTTTGGAGAGCCTTCTGTAAAAAGTTGGAGATTGATCTGTCCTTCTCCTCTGCCTTCCATCCTGAAACTAATGGCCAAACCGAGAGGACTAATCAGTCTCTAGAACAATATTTAAGGTGTTTTATCTCTGACTGTCAATATGATTGGGTCTCATTCATTCCCCTCGCCGAATTTTCCCTTAATAACCGGGTCAGTAACTCGTCAGGGGTCTCCCCCTTTTTCTGTAATTTTGGGTTTAATCCACGGTTCTCCTCCGTTTTACCTGGTAGTTCCCGAGGTAGAGGTCGTTCATTGGGAACTGTACACAGTCTGGGCCCAGGTTCAGAAGAACCTAGAGGCGTCCCAGAGCATACAAAAAACTCAGGCAGATAGAAGACGTTCTGCTAACCCCTTGTTTATGGTCGGGGATCTGGTGTGGCTATCGTCAAAGAACTTGCGCCTTAAAGTCCCATCCAAGAAGTTTGCTCCCCGGTTTATAGGGCCGTACAAGGTCATTGAAGTCCTCAATCCTGTCTCCTTCCGGCTGGAGTTGCCCCCATCTTTTCGAGTACACGACGTGTTTCATGCCTCCCTCCTTAAACGCTGCTCCCCGTCCTTGGCTCCCTTGAGGAAACCTCCTGTCCCCGTTCTCACCCCTGAGGGGGTAGAATTCGAGGTGGCCAGGATTGTGGACAGCAAGATGGTCCAAGGCTCCCTCCAGTACCTGGTCCATTGGAGAGGATACGGGCCTGAGGAGAGGACTTGGGTACCCACCCGGGATGTTCACGCTGGGGTATTGGTCAGGAGGTTCCAGCATAGTTTCCCCAATAAACCAGGTCCATCTACAAAGGGTCCGGTGGCCCCTCATAAAAGTTGTACCCCGTCGCCTAGGGCGGGTCGTTGCAAGTAGGCAGGGACTGAGTGGCGGGTAGATTAGTGCTCACTTGTCTGTTTCCCTATCCCTGTCATTACACCTCCTTTTGCCTGTGATTCTTTCCTGTTTCCTGGCTCTGCTGCTCCTGCTAGGATTATTGACCTTGCTTCATTTTTGACCCTGGTTTTACTGACTACGCTCCTGCTCTGCGATTTGTACCTCGTGCACTGCTGGTTTGACTCGGCTCGTTCACTACTCTTGTTGCTCATGGTGTTGCCGTGGGCAACTGCCCCATTTCCCTTAGCTTCTGTGTACCCTTGTCTGTTTGTCTGTCGTGTACTTATTGAGCGTAGGGACCGTCGCCCAGTTGTACGCCGTCGCCTTGGACGGGCCGTTTCAAGTAGGCAGGGACTGAGTGGCGGGTAGATTAGGGCTCACCTGTCTGTCTTCCTACCCAGTCATTACAGCTGCTGAAGACGCTCGACCCGGTTCTTCAAACACCTTTTAAAATGTGGAGAGAAAGTTCTGAATATCATATATTATGGGGTCGTTTCTCTCCGACAAGGGTGATGCCCAAGCCAGCGCTTCGCCAGAAAGCAGAGATAGGATGTAGGCCACCTTAGCCCGGTCTGAGGAAAAATGATGCGCCATGACCTCAAAATGGATGGTGCATTGATTAACAAATCCACTGCAGGTTTTGGGGTTACCCTCATAGCGGGCAGGCGTAGGTAAATGTAGTCCTGAACTGTAGACAGGAGCTTGCGGTGGTGGTGGATGTATCGGAGGCGCTAGTTCGTTCAGAAGCTGGAAAAGCTGGTATTGGCGGACTTGTTGTCTTGAAAGTTCCTGAGCCATATCAGCCGCATCAGGCAGGGCTGCGTCAAGGGGATCCATGGCTTGTTCAAACTATCACGGTTTGTGGATCCTCTGTGTCATCTGGGTGCTTGTAACCCAAGGCAACGCTTGGCACAGCAGGTTTAGAGGCAGTCAGATAAATAGGCCAGAAGTCAGGACAGGCAGTAAACGTCGTTACGGGTATGGATAGCAATAGGTCAAGGCAGGCAGCAGGCAAGGATAGTACAAGTTCAGGCAGAGGTCACAACGGGAAATCCAGACAAAGGCAGAAGGCAAGGTAACAGGGAAAACTGGGTACAGGGAAGCTCACAGGGATAACTTGGTTGAACAAGGAAGAATCTGAGGGAGGCGGGTCCTTAAATAGGAAGTCTTAGGATTTTGACACACGCCGTCCCTTTAAGAAGGGAAGAATCAGCGCGTGCACCCTCTACTGGCTGGAGCCGCACATAGTGGATGATGGCCATGGAGGGAGGTGAGAGATGCAGTTACCTGACGTCACCCAGAGCCTGCAGAGCGTCTGGATCGGATGAGTGGAGCTCGGGACGAGCATGAGGAAATGGAGGGTGAAGGAACCAGAACAGAGGCCATGGAAGCAGTGGGGAACGGCGTGGCAGCCGTTACAACCTCTATGAGAACTTCAATCAATAAAATTAATATATTTTCTTTCTTAGCTATAGATTCTCCTCCCAACACTGCCATCTTTTTATCAAATTCATCCAATTGCTTGTTCTCCCTCAAATCTGAAGCAATCAGTCCCCTCATTGCCCAGACCCAAGCTTCAAATCCAGGTGGACCACTTGCCCTCCAATTATAGCAGAGAATCCTTTTAGCCACCTGTAGTGCTTTAAATCCTAAGTTTACATTCTTAGGATCCCCCAACACTGTATTTATAGGGTCCCAAGTTATATACATTTTTAAAAATTTCAATGTTCTTAATTATTTTCTTCCAATAGATATGAAGCTTGGGGCAACGTGGCCTAAATCTGCCTCAAATTGTTTACACCTAGGGCAACTATATTCACATTTTGGATTGAATTGTTTACATTTTTTAGGAATATAGTAAGCATTATGTAAAATAAAAAGTTGTGAAATTCTAAATACAATATTACATGTGGTTGCCAGAACCATTTTAAGTGCATTTTCCCATTTATTTTTATTTAACTCCTAGTCGCACGAGGACGCAACTGTACATCCTGGCGAGAAGTCAGTTCCCGCACCATGACGTAGAGTTACTGAACCGTTCCCGTTGCACACTGATCTAACGGACAGTGTCCGGTGACCAGGAGATCAGCTGCCCCTGACAGCTGACACTACCCTGTCGCTGGCCAGCTGTCCAACGCCGGCGATTTTGGCAAATGAATCCCATAAATGCGGCAGTCGATAGCGATCGTCACATATAAGGGGTTCGTAGCAGATCGTCACCCCCCCACGACGTCATCGTGAGGGGGCCGATGGCTGCCATGGCAACAGGGGACCTGACAATGGTCTCCGGTTCTGCCATGTACGGAAGCCTACGGCGGGTCCTGATATGCTTGTGTCAGTAACACACTGACACCTCTAATACATTACACTACGTAGGTCTTCAAGTCCCCTAGTGGGACAAAAAAAAAAAAGTAAAAAAAAATGTTGTATAAAAGTGTAAATATAAAGGTTATAAGTTAAAAAAACAAAAACTGCCTTTTTTTCTATAATAAGCAATTTATTTTAGGAAAAAAATGAAAACGTTAAAAAAAAGTACACATATTTGGTATCACTGTGTTCGTAACAACCCAAACTATAAAACTATAATCTTATTTTTCCCGCACTGTGAACACCGCAAAAATATAATAAAAAAACAATGCCAGGGTCACTATTTTTGTGTCACCACCACCCCAAAACATAGACTAGAAAGTGATAAAAAGTCGCATGTACCCCAAAATAGTACCAATAAAAACTACAACCAGTCCTGCAAAAAACAAGCCCGTACCCCAAAATAGTACCAATAAAAACTACAACCAGTCCTGCAAAAAACAAGCACTTACACAGCTTTTTTTTTACTGGAAAAATAAGAAAGTTATGGCTCAGAATATGGTGACATAAAAAAAAAAATTATTAAAAAAAAAAAGTGATTTTATTGTGCAAACGCTGCAAAACATTAAAAAAAACGACCATATTTTTCGGGCTAAAAAGTTTCTGCGTCTTATAGTCGGCAGTGCCGGGCCCCCTGACTGCTTCTTACTTAACCCCTTTCCGACTCGTGATGTGCCAGCACATCATGAAGCGGGGAGGTGATGATGATTGGAGCGGAGCAGACTCACACGCTGAGCCCACTCCATAGACTGCAGATGTCAGCTATGTTTTACAGCTGACACGCTGGTCCAGTGGCGGACACAGACTGCAAAAGGCCCCTGTGCAGATAATGTGCCAGGGCCCCCCCGCCCCCCCCCCCAATACCGACAAAGTTACCTAAACATATATATGCATATAAAAATAAACCTTACTAATAAAAATTATGAAGGAAGATTTATATTGTACATTTTATTACCAGTTTAGAACACAAGTAACACATTTTTTTCCGGGTTAAATTCTTATCTAAACTAAGTCCCTAAATGTGGGCAAAGAAAATGAAAAACCTATACTCACCTCCTCCGGCGCCTCCGTTCCCCCTCCGCAGCCCCTATCCCTTTCTGTGTTTACAAAGCTGCTGTGGTGACGCGCGGTCGATGGCACATGACCGCTGCAGCCAATCAATGCCCTCAACAGCGATTTGCTGTGGAACTACTGTCCTCAGCAGCACACCAATGAGGAGTTATTGGCAGCAGCGGTCACGTGCCATCGGCAGCGCGTCACCAGTGCAGCCTTGTACACTTGTAACACAGACCGAGACAGGAGGATGGGGGCTGCGGCGGGTGAACGGAGGCGAGGGAGGAGGTGAGTATAGTTTTTTTATTTTCTTTGCCCACATTTAGAGACTTAGGTTAAATTGAATCATTGAATATAACACAAAGCACTCATGCAACTGAGATGCAATAATTTAGATGATCTTATCATGCTTAGCTTACTGCACTGTTACCTATCAAGCAGGACTGAATCTCAAGATATCTACAGAGGGGGCTGTATGGCGTTATCTACAGGGGGGACTGTATGGCGCTATCAACAGAGGGGGCTGTATGGCGTTATCTACAGGGGGGACTGTATGGCGCTATCTACAGAGGGGTCTGTATGGCGCTATCTACAGGGGGGTCTGTATGGCGCTATCTACAGGGGGGACTGTATGGCGCTATCTACAGGGGGGACTGTATGGCGCTATCTACAGGGGGGACTGTATGGCGCTATCTACAGGGGGGACTGTATGGCGCTATCTACAGGGGGGACTGTATGGCGCTATCTACAGAGGGGGCTGTATGGCGTTATCTACAGGGGGGCTGTATGGCGTTATCTACAGGGGGCTGTATGGTGTTATCTACAGGGGGGACTTTATGGCGTTATCTACAGTGGGGTCTGTATGGCGTTATCTACAGGGGTTCTGTATGGCGTTCCCTACAGGGGGGGTCTGTAGGGAAAGTCATACAGCCCCCCCCTGTAGGGAACGCCATACAGACCCCCCTTTAGGGAACGCCATACAGACCCCCCTGTAGGGAACGCTATACAGCCCCCCCTGTAGGGAACGCTATACAGCCCCCCCTGTAGGGAACGCCTTACAGCCCCCCCCTGTAGGGAACGCTATACAGCCCCCCCCCGTAGGGAACGCCATACACCCCCAATCACTCAAAAAAATGCGACCTACAGTGTGAAAAGACAAAAGACATGTATCCCCTATCCACAGGATAGGGGATACATGTGTGATCGCTGGCATTGATAGGGAGAGCGGGGGACCGAAAGTCCCCCGAAGTTCTCCATCACTCACCTCTGACTTCCGGTGTCTGCGCAGCTCAAGTGTGACCGGCGCTCCATTCATTTCTACGGAGCTGCCGACACAGACCCCGGAAGTCCGAGGTTTGTGATGGAGAACTTCAGGGGACTTTCGGTCCCCCGTTCTCCCTATCAATGCCAGCGATCACACACGTATCCCCTATCCTGTGGATAGGGGATACATGTCTTATGTTTAATGGCAGAGCGGGGAGATACCTCCCTGCTCTGCCGTAGTGTTCAGTGGCATCGCGCTGTAGCAGCCATAGCGGCAGCTAGCGGAGATTCCGGCCAAGGTGGGGGCCCGTGCCGGCAGGTGACGCGGGCCCCCTCATGCCGCGGCCCCGTAGCAGCCGCTACGGCTGCTATAGCAGTAGTTACGCCCCTGTGTTAGGGGGAGTTCACACTGAGGTTTTTTTCGCGAAAAACGTCAGAAAGTGCCTCCCATTGAAATCCATGAAATTTTTCCTGCGAGCAGTAAAAACCGCATGCGGGAAAAAGAAGCGCAATGCCCTTTCTTCGGGCGTTTCTGTCTCTGACTTCCCATTGACAACAATGGCAGGCAGAAAATTCGTTTTTTGCTGCGTTTCCCTGCCCACGGCCCGATGGCCGAAAAACGCCACAAAAAAACGCAATGAAAAACGCGGGAAGTGTTCTACCGGCAGGTCAAAATATGCCTCAAAATTCCGGAAGGAATTATGAGGCAGATTTTTCTACATAAAAACTTCTCCCTTCTGACATGAACTTTTTAACTTCATCTACCTGTCCTCTGCAGTCTGCACGTCCTCCACTCGTCCTGTGTCTGTCCTCCGCTCATCCTATGAGTTCTCCGGCAGTCCTGACTGTACTGTCCAGCCGCCCGAAGTCTTACGTCGCACCGCCCCCTGTCCTCTCCCCTGCCTGAGCGCTCCTCCTACCACCAGCATCGCCGTCCTGTCCTATTCATCTGTGCCAGATTGGCAGTGCAGTGTAGCGGCTATCACCGGGCCCGGGCACCCGCCCCCTCCCTCCCGATTGGTAGTGCAGTGTGGCGGCTATCACCGGGCCCCCGCCCCCTCCCTCCCCTCATGCCTAGTGTTGTGATGCTACTAGGCATGAGGGGGCCCGTGCCGCCAGGCCTGGTACATAAAATGTAATGTGCCTGTCAGGGCGACACGGGCCCCCCCATGCCGCGGGCCCCGTAGCAGCTGCTACGGCTGCTACTGTGGTAGTTACGCCACTGAACGGGCCCCCTTCCCACGCGGGGCCCTTGTGCAGCTGCACCGGCTGCACATGCGGTATGTCCGCCCCTGCGCTGGTCTAAACGGCCAGGAACAGCGATAGGGGTCTTCCCATATAGGACATTTATGACATATCCACAAGATATATCCACAAGATATATCCACCTCTGGGACTCTCACCTATCTCCAGAACGGGGCCCCCTAAACTCCGTTCTATCTTACCCAGCTCCGCTGCCTCCCAGCCACTTCCTGGTTACATAGTAGAGTTAAGGAAACAGCGTAACTCGCTGAGTTACGCTGTTTCCGTAACTCCCATAGAACTGAATAGTAGTTACGGAAATGGAAACATTGACTACTATGGGAGTTACGGAAACAGCGTAGCTCAGCGAGTTACGCTGTTTCCGTAACTCATCCATGTATTGCAGTGTATTGTACCACCGATCTAATGATCGCTGGTTCAAGTCCCCTAGGGGAACTAATAAAATGTGTAAAAAAACTAAAAAGTTAGATACATTTTCAGGAGTGTAAAAATGTTTTCAAAGTTAAAAAAACAAAACCTTTTCCCATATTTCCTCAAGCACAATGTAAAAAGAATTTAAAAAAATTGGTATCGCTGTGTCTGTAAATGTCCAAAACTATTACAATATAGCATTATTTGACTTCACACAGTGGACGGCGTAAAAAAAAAATTAATCTAAAACCACAGAATTGTTGTTTTTTGGTCACCATAGCGCTAAAAAGAATTAAATAAAAAGTGATAAAAAATCGTATGTTCGTAGGGATCTCCGGGAGTATTTTGACACAAATATTTCACCGGAGGTCGACCCGCTTTGTATTTGGGAGGCACATAAGTGTGTGATCTGCGGTTCCTTCATCCGTATAGGTTCTAAACTTAAAAAGGAGAGGTCGGCACACTTGTTGGATCTTTTGTCCCGCATACATCTCTCGGAACAGTCCCATAAGGCCTCCTTGGAATGGGTTGTGGAGGCGGAGCTGGGGCAGCTGCGAGTTCAGGTTCGTTCCCTCTGTCTTGCTAAAGCTAGGGCCTCCCTGGTTAAATGCAGATGTCATTTCTATGAATTCAGTAACAAACCTAGTAAGATCCTGGTGCGGGCACTTAGGAAAACCCGATCACGTACCTATGTTCCCCATATCCAGGCTTCCAGCAATAGGCCTATGCACCTTCCCCTTGATATTTCTGAGGCCTTCCGGGCCTATTACCGCTCCCTTTATAATCTTCCTCAGGCCTCTCCATCTGCGGATAGGGGGAGCCAACGGAAGCAGATAGAGGCATACCTTCGGTCCTCAGGGATGAAATTTATCCCCCAGGAGGCTATCGCTGTCCTGGAGGAGCCTATTTCCTCAGAGGAGTGGTCATGGGCTTTGAAGGACACGCCGACAGGGAAGGCGCCGGGTCCTGATGGCCTGCCCATACATTACTATAAGGCCTGCTCGGATCTGCTCTCTCCCTATTTCCTGCAGGCCTTCAACTCACTTACTGAGGGGCACTCCTTCCTCAGGATACGCTGCGGGCCTCCATTATGGTGATACCCAAGGAGAGGAAGGATCCATCCATATGTCAAAACTATCGCCCCATCTCTTTAAATGTGGATCTGAAGCTGTTTGCTAAGATCCTGGCCCATGGGATTACCCACCTCCTCCATAATGTGATCCATTACGATCAGGTAGGCTTCATGACTCTTAGGGAAGCTCGGGATAATACCACAAGGGCCATTAACTTGATACACCATGCGACTGCCTCGGCCCTGCCCTCGTTTTTGCTGTCCACGGATGCGGAGAAGGCCTTCGACAGGGTCGACTGGGATTTTATGATGGCCACCTTGCGGCATATTGGGTTGGGCACTCACATGATGCAATGGATTTCCGGCCTCTACTTCTCTCCCTCGGCCCGGGTTAAGGTCAATGGTACTTTTTCGTCCCCGCTCGCTATCTCTAACAGCATGAGGCAAGGTTGTCCCTTTTCCCCCTTAATTTTCATTCTGTACCTGGAGCCCTTCCTATGTCAGGTTCTCTCCAATTTAGACATAGCGGGTGTATCGTTGGGAGGACGGTCCCATAAGGTCGCTGCGTATGCGGATGACCTGCTTTTCTTTCTCACCGCGCCCAGGATCTCCTTGCCCAATCTCATGGCGGAGATGAGTAGATCCTCTAAATTGTCCAACTTCAAAATTAATTATCAGAAGTCGGAGGCTCTCAATGTCTCGTTGCCGCAGTCTTTGGTGGAAGATCCTTCTCATTCAAATGGGCGAGACACTTGCTCAAGTATTTGGGGGTTCAGCTCTCCAGGGATCTATCTTCATATCCCCCGCACCTTCTTTCATATGGGTGGGGAAACCAGCCCGTATAGCCCGCTGCATGCTTTTCCATTCCAGGTGTGAGGGTGGGGTGGGTCTTCCGGACATTGTCTCTTATCACTAGGCCTCACACCTGTCACAGATTTTGGATTGGTTCAGGCACATGGAGGTTAAACAGTGGGTCTCGATGGAGCAGTCCATGCTGTCAGTTCCTCTGCAGGCTTGGCCTGGGTTGGGCAGAGATACTCCCCTATCGGCGCGGACGCCATTGACGATTGGACCCACATTGGCGGTTGCGTCCCGGCTCTTTCCCCGGAAAGAGATTTCTCCATCTCCCTCCCCCCACTTCCCAGTCCTGGGCAATCCCGCATTCCCTCAGGGGCGAGAAAGGGGTCCATTCCGGTGTTGGTTGCGGGCAGGTAAGGGGCATGCTGTGCATTTCTTACAAGGGGAGGCTTGGATGACTAGCCCACAATTAGCGGCTCTGACTGACCCTCTTCCTTTTACCGCTTGGCAGATCACTCAATTGAGAAATTTTCTCGTGTCCTTGCCTAACCCTTCAGAATATGTGCGGGATAATTCCCTTTTTGAGCTCCTTTGTACAGGTACGTGCACGTTACGCCACTCTCTGTCCAGGCTATATACTCTACTGATTTCCCCATCTAATCTTACCACACCTTACTACCTGCGCAGCTGGGAGAGGGACTTTGGCCTAACATTTACCGCAGAATATAAAGACCGTTTGTTCACAATGGCACATAAATCTTCCATGGCTAGCAGGTTTCAGGAGGCGGTTTTTAAGATCTTATCGCGTTGGTATAGAGTGCCTTTCAGGTTGCATGCAATGATTCCTGCGGTTCCGCTGCTGTGTTGGAGATGTGTAGACCAGATGGGCACAATCTCTTCTGGGAGTGCCCGCTGCTGACAGATTTTTGGTCAGAGGTGTGGCGTATCTCCTCCAAATTCACGGATTTCCATCTTCCGTTTACGCCGGCCTTCTTCCTGCTCCATCTGTGCAAGGCACCATTATCTATGTATCGTCGCTCTGTGGTCCGCCATCTGGTGAATGCAGCTAGAGCGTGTATCCCAGCGCTGTGGAGACAAACCAGCCCTCCGTCGATTGGTATGTGGTTCGGTAAGATCCAGGAGATCATGAAAATGGAGGATCACACGGCATCCATGAGAGGGAATCATGCTAAATGTCTCAAAACTTGGTATCATTGGGTCAGATTCCAATCTTCTGTCGAGTACAGGAACATTGTGGCTTCTTGAATATAATCCTGAGGCATAGGGGGCATTGTGAGTTTTCTTCCCTTCTTTTCCTTTCTCTGTCTTCTTTTCTTTTTTGCTTTACTATCTCTCTCTGATATGCCTACTCATGGACTTTTGTGCATGACTGCGGGTTCAGGGTGCATAAGGTGTCTGTGTCCATTATTGTTTCAGATGGGCGTTATTGTTATGTTTGCACTTAATGTAGGAATTATACTGGCCTGCGAGCCGCTGTTTGTGCTGCTGATGTTTGCACTATCGTCTCTTGTTTATTGGAAAACGGAAAATAAAACAATTTATAAAAAAAAAAATCGTATGTACCAAAAAAATGGTGCTAATAAAAACTGCAGCTCGTCCCACTAAAATATAGCCCTCACACCGCTCAAACGATGAAAAAATATAACTTATGGCTCTCAGAATGTGGTGAAAGCGAACAAATAAATTATTTTTAACCAATCGTTTTTTCTTTGTAAAATACACCGCATTCCAAATTATTATGCAAATGTTATCTTTCTAAATAGTCGATGCAAATAACAGTCAGTATAATCTTCAAGCCATCAACCGTTGGAGTATAATGCAAATTTTATTGAACAAATCTCCTAATGATAACAGATTTTTTTTTAGAAGTAAAAAACTCAAAATGCACTGTTTCAAATTATTATGTACAACAGAGATCAAAACATTTTAAAGGTTGTAAAGAGAACTAAAATGGTAATTTGTTGAATTTGCAGCATCAGGAGGTCATATTTACAGAAATCAAAAGCTCTTTCAATAAAAAAAAAACTTAACAGGCCAAGTTACATGTTAACATAGGACCCCATCTTTGATATCATCTTCACAATTCTTGCATCCATTGAATTTGTGAGTATTTGGACAGTTTCTGCTTGAATATCTTTGCAGGATGTCAGAATAGCCTCCCAGAGCTTCTGTTTTGATGTGAACTGCCTCCCACCCTCATAGATATTTTGCTTGAGGATGCTCCAAAGGTTCTCAATAGGGTTGAGGTCAGGGGAACATGGGGGCCACACCATGAGTTTCTCTCCTTTTATGCCCATAGCAGCCAATGACACAGTGGTATTCTTTGCAGCATGAGATGGTGCATTGTCATGCATGAAGATAATTTTGCTACGGAAGGCACGGTTCTTCTTTTTGTACCACGGAAGAAAGTGGTCAGTCATAAACTCTACGTACTTTGCAGAGGTCATTTTCACACCGTCAGGGACCCTAAAGGGACCTACCAGCTCTCTCCCCATGATTCCAGCCCAAAACATGACTCCGCCACCTCCTTGCTGACGTCAGAGCCTTGTTGGGACATGGTGGCCATTCACCAACCATCCACTACTCCATCCATCTGGACCATCCAGGGTTGCATGGCACTCATCAGTAAACAACACGGTTTGAAAATTAGTCTTCATTCTTCGTATTTCTGAGCCCACTGCAACCGTTTCTGCTTGTGAGCATTGTTTAGAGGTGGCCGAATAATAGCTTTATGCACACTTGCAAACCTCTGGAGGATCCTACACCTTGAGGTTTGCGGGACTCTAGAGGCACCAGCGGCTTTAAATACCTGTTTGCTGCTTTGCAATGGCATTTTAGCAGCTGCTGTCCTAACCCTATTAATTTGTCTGGCAGAAATCTTCCTCATTATGCCTTTATCTGAACGAACTCGTCTGTGCTCTGAATCAGCCACAAATCTTTTCACAGTACGATGATCACGCTTAAGTTTTCTTGAAATATCCAATGTTTTCATACCTTGTCCAAGATATTGCACTATTTCACGCTTTTCGGCAGCAGAGAGATCCTTTTTCTTTCCCATGTTGCTTGAAACCTGTGGCCTGCTTAATAATGTGGAACGTCCTTCTTAAGTAGTTTTCCTTTGATTGGGCACACCTGGCAAACTAATTATCACAGGTGTCTGAGATTGATTACAATGATCCAAAGAGCCCTAAGACACAATACCATCCACAAGTTTAATTGAAAAACTAATAATGAAATGTTTATGACACTTAAATCCAATGTGCATAATAATTTGGAACATGGTGTATTAAAAAGAAAAGAGAGCAAGGAAACTGATCTCGTCCATATACCCGAGTACAATACAATAAGTACGGTGCCAACCGGGACATAAAATACCAAAAAGAAAAATAACGCAAAAACTTGGGAAACAAGGCAATCGACTCGTAGGTATAAAATATATCAAAATTGATTAAATCAAGACAAAGAGGAAAGATATTCTTATGGAGATCATCTAAAAAAATACAAATTAAATGAAATAGAAATAAGATGCCTGACTAAGTTAAGAATGTAATGGCCGCGGCCGTAAACCGCCGTCTCCCCTTACCTGCTGACGGCCGCAAACACAGACCTTCCTCCTCTGGCCGACGTCTCCTTCCCCAGAGACGTCAGCGCATCCGGCCGCTCTGTCCTGCAATGTCCACGCGCCAGTTCCCGGCCTTAAAGGGCCAGCGTGCATATGTAATTCATTAATAAATTATTTCCCAGATCACCCTGGACTATAAAAAGGGCCCTGCCCTTTCACTCCTTGTCTGAGTGTTGTTGTTGTCTACCCATGTTCGTATTGCAAATGGTACCATAGTGTTATTCTGCTCCCTGTGTTCCTGTGCCCTGATACCTGTATCCTCTATTCCGTGCTGTGTTTTGTTCCCGAGCCTTTCTAGCATTGGAGTTGTGCTGTGCCGCCTGCTGTTATACACCACGTCTGATGTCATCTGCCACTCCTGGTATCATCCGCCACGTCTGGCGCTACCTACCAAACCTGCTGTTATACACCACGTCTGGGGTCATCTACCACTCCTGATATCATCCGCCACATCTGACGCTACCTGCCACATCTAGCCCCATCCGTGCCAAAGCCTCTGCCACTGTCTGGACAATCTCAGGTACCCCTGTGCTACGAACTTTTGTATACACTTTGCATGGACGGTGACTTGGCCAGCTGCCTCTCCGCTATGGCGGAGCGGCCTAATGTTTCCACATACTCCTAGATCGTGACACAGAAGAACAACATGTCATATCAAAGTACTACATGGCATAGTCAATAATAGCAAAATGCATCATCAAATCGTATATATGCGTATAGATAAATAATGAACAATGGATAACCATGTACTCAGCAGTTAATGATTAACAGAAGAAATATACAAATATATCATGCTGGATAAAATGACTGACATAAATGGTGTATGTGCAGTAGAAATAACACTAAAGTGCACAAGAGTATAGGAGCTGCATAACATTAGGTGGATATTCCTACCGCTGGCAGAGTAGCCAGGGAAGCCTGAGGAGCTAGGACTTTAGCCATATAAGACAATGTCCAGCCACAAGTAGTAAATATAGACAGCCACACGAGAGTAAACTCAATGTTACATATATAGTTGGAGACTCAAATACTTATCGGCCAATCGTATGTCTCAACCTGGGCACCTGCGCTCCAAATATCCCGGGCACTCACAAGGAGCAGGCAGGACAGGTGCAGATAGAATACAGACGAGCTGAACAGTCTAGACCACAAGTCCACCATGGAGACGACAACCGAAACAAGCAGGGCGGTGCTCAGCCAGAAACCCGTCCCCATCAGCAGGCAATCAGGATCCTGGTGAGTTGAGAAATACAAATCAGGCTGTAAGTGTCCAATGAAGGCTACTATTGTGGCAAGCAGAATGGTTCCCAGCAAAAGTTGTGCAATTAGGTATAAAGACTCCACAGTCACAAGGTCGGTGGATCACTACTGGCAGTAATGTAAATCATTTCACCTGTTGTATAGCAAAGAAACCAGCATAACGTGTGGCATAGGGGTACAGGAAAACAGACAAGCCTGTAGTTCCAGGCTTAAGATGTCAGGTATATGTTGTATATGCTGATGCGTTTCGTCCCCATGTGACTTCAGGGTCGGCCTTAGGAGTGTGCGACCTGTGCCTTTGCACAGGGCGCATCACTCCAGCAGGTGAAAGGGGGCACTGCGCTGGCTCCTTTCCTCTGCTTGTTTCAGAAGCGCCCCTGGACCGTCGACTCAGCAGTCGCCTTTCCGCCCGATGTGCGTATTCACTCAGCAGCGTCGCTACTGCTAGTAGCTAGTGGCGACATCGGGCATGAGGGCGCCCGTGCCAGGCCCCCCCATGGGTGCACCTCCGCTGCAGCTGCTACAGTGGCAGCGACGGAACTATAGCAGAGCAGTATAAATTAGTAACAACTTGATAGACTCGTTTTCGTTCTGTTAAATTATAAGTTTACTGCCTGAAATGAACGATTAAAATCAATTTTATTTGATATTCATTAAAATGGGCCCTTAAAGCCAAATATAACAGGCTCAATTATGAGGTCAGCAGCAGAGACATGGCCTCTAAGGCAAAAGGTAGTATTAACCCCTAGACCCGGCTCTCCTCTTATTTTATATTCGCTGAACCAAAATAATTGAATGATAGTTGCGCTGAACCACGCTACACCATGCGCTATACCGTGCTAGTCCGGCTCTTTAAGCCAAATATAGTTATATGGTCAGCAGTAGGGACAGAGCCTCTGGTGATAGGTAGCATTCACCTTGTTAAATGCTTGCTGACACACATTCACTCAATATTTATTGTGCTATACCGCGCTAATCCTACGCGTTTCTGCACCACCAGTGTTTGTGGGGCATCATCAGGGATTATTGGTATTTCAAATTGTTGTTCCACATTATTATTGCCGGATCGCACAGTTGTGTGCTTTATAGAACCTCCCGGCCCGTGCATGACTAAGGTATAATGGTCGCACATGAGCCGGCGAGGTGCCGGTCTTTTAAACGGCATTAGCCCTCCTCCTGCAGTGACATGCCCACGGCCCAGCGCCAATCCAGATACGACATGTCACTAATGACCTGTCAGGACTGCGGCGCGCCTCCCTACATCGGCAGCCAATCAGGTGTAATCCAGACGCCCAGCGTCCCTAGTAACATCGGAGATCTATGAAGCGGATATATTACTCACATGGGGATACAACACTGATACATTAGAGGCAATCCATATGTGGAACATCACTGTGCTTCAGGCCTAACACTATATATAGTGTAGTTATCATCTTAAACAGAGTACTATGTACACACCATCTACGGTGTTCCCGACGTGTTGGCGTCCAGTAGTCATGGCAACCAACACAGCAACATATATACTGCACTAGATATGCCCGTTGACCAGGGGATTATTGACTACAACAGACATGAAGTTACTGTGGTGGGTACGGTCAATTAGGTATGCACCCTAATAATGTTATATATAATGATATTAATAGGTCGATAATGAACAATGACCCCCATTAAAGAATTAGATAAACAGGGGTCTGTTCTTCCAATTTTATGACAGCCTATAGAGATATTTACATAAAAGGTATACAGATCACTTAAGATTCATGAATCTAAGAACTAGGGGTTCCTCCATTGACACATAGGATACAAAATATGATGAACAAATACGTCAACCTTTTATGTAAATCAGTATCAGTGTTGTATCCCCATGTGAGTAATATATCCGCTTCATAGATCTCCGATGTTACTAGGGACGCTGGGCGTCTGGATTACACCTGATTGGCTGCCGATGTAGGTCCTGACAGGTCATTAGTGACGTGTCGTATCTGGATTGGCGGTGGGCCGTGGGCATGTCACTGCAGGAGGAGGGCTAAAGCTGTTTAAAAGACCGGCACCTCGCCGGCTCGTGTGCGACCATTATACCTCAGTCGTGCACGGGCCGGGAGGTTCTATAGAGCACACAACTGTGCGATCCGGCAATAATAATGTGGAACAACAATTTGAAATACCAATAATCCCTGATGATGCCCCACAAACACTGGTGGTGCAGAAACGCGTAGGATTAGCGCGGTATAGCACAATAAATATTGAGTGAATGTGTGTCAGCAAGCATTTAACAAGGTGAATGCTACCTATCACCAGAGGCTCTGTCTCTACTGCTGACCATATAACTATATTTGGCTTAAAGAGCCGGACTAGCGCGGTATAGCGCATGGTGTAGCGTGGTACAGCGCAACTATCATTCAATTATTTTGGTTCAGCGAATATAAAATATAGCAGAGCAGGGAGGTATCTCCCTGCTCTGCAATCTACTAGCGCCACTGTAGCTCGCTGAAGGTGCGGAATCCCCGTGTGGCCGGGGATTCCACTCCTGGAGCGCTCCGCTTGATGTCTCTGTCCATATATGGACAGTGAAATCAGGGGAAACTCCTTAAGCGGAATCCCTGTCCACAGCCTTACTGTGAGTGGGGGGCTGATGGTCATTTTACTGTGAGTGGGGGCTGATGGTCGTTTTACTGCGAGTGGCGGGCTGATTGTCATTTTACTGTGAGTGGCGGGCTGATTGTCATTTTACTGTGAGTGGGAGGCTGCTGGTCATTTTACTGTGAGTGGGGGACTGATAGTCATTTTTCTGTGAGTGTGGGCTGATGGTCTTCAAATGGTTTCCACCTCTTACCTCCAATTGAAATTAAAAGGAGGCAGAAAATACCTGCGGCGCTTATTTGGAGCTTTTTTGCTTGTGCCTTTTGCATTCGCTTCAATGGCTTAAGAAAAAAAAAGGTTAAACAACGCTGTCAATTCCTGAAGGAATTTTAAGGCAGATTTGTTTTGCCTTACATAAAACGCTGTGTGAACATACCCTACGAGTGTAGTGCTTGTTTTTATCCATTTTCTATCTCTCGAAATTTTTGGTAGGGGTGCTCTGAGGAAATTTTATTTTTCCAGTACTACCTCAGGTCCGAAAAGGTTGGGAAACTCTGTCCCGTTGTGGAGCAGCTCAGTTCGGCGTAGGAAAGGGGCCTAGGCGAGTACAATTTTTGTTTTTGTTTGGGGGCACTGTATACAAGGGGGAGGTGGGGGGCTGTATGGCACGATCTACAAGGAGGAGGTGGGGGGATTATGGCAAAATCTACAGGGGGCAGTATACTGTGAGGGGCACTAAGCGCACATTATACTGTGTATGGGTACTACAGGGGGCATAATATTGTGGGCACAATTAGAGGTCAAATACGGTGTCCTTGAAGGGGTTGTAATATATTATATTGTTAAATATTATTATTATAATGCACTAAAGGGGCATTATACTTTTTTTATGGGGCATTTTTTTTAATGATGGGTGTGGGGCACTGAAAGATCATTTCGCGTGGGGCACCATCTATCCTAAGGCCGGCCCTGCGTGACTTCCTCAGAGCGTTGTTCTAATGGGCCTGCCTTGGCTTCGTCTACATGCTTTGGTTCTCGACTGGCGTTCCGGAGAGGTCCTCCAATGGTGATCCAAGTGTATTCACTGCTGCCTGCCATAGGTTCATCCTGTTCTGCCTCAGTCACTCTCTGGACTACCCACACATTATGCCAGCTTTTCAGACGTCTTTAGCAAAAAGTAGGCAGAGGTTCTTTCTCCCTTTCGTTCCTACGATTGTCCTATTGAACTGTTCCCTGACGTCTTACCCCCTCTTGGAAGGGTCTATCCTCTCTCCTTGCCAGAAACCCAGGCAAGATTGGCTTACGTCAAGGAGAACCTTGATAGAGGGTTCATCTGGAATTCTTGTTCTCCGGCCGGAGCTGGATTTTTCTTTGTTAAGAAAAAAGATGGATCACTTCGACCATGTATCGATTACCGTGGTTTAAACCAAATCACGATCAAAAACAAGTAGCCCTTGCTGCTAATCTCAGAGTTCTTCGATCAAATTTGTGGAGCCAAGATTTTTACTAAGCTGGATCTAAGCGGGGCTTATAACCTTATCAAGGTGATGAATGGAAGACCGCATTAAACAGCCGAGACAATCACTAAGAGTATCACGTGATGCCCTTTGGTCTGTGTAACGCTCCAGTTGTATTTCAGGAATTTGTGAACAACATCTTCCGGGATCTTCTGTATGTCTGTGTGGTGGTATATTTGGACGACATCCTGACCTACTCACCAGATCTGACGACACATCGGTAGAGTGTTGGCCAATTCCTGTTGCGGTTAAGGGGGAATCATCTATACGCAAACCTCGAAAAGTGCATGTTCGAGAAAAACTCTGCCCTTCCTGGGCTACATTGTCTCCAATCGTGTACTCAAGATGGATCCAGAGAAGGTGAAGTCCGACTCAGAGTGTACAGGGCCTTCGGGCTATACAGCGATTTCTGGGATTCGCAAATTTTTAACGGGAGTTTATCCCAAACTTCTCGTCTTTGTCTACTCCAATCTCTGCTCTCACTAAGAAGGTGGTGAACGTCTAGGTTTGGACTCCGGAGGCAGAGTCAGCATTTACCAGTCTCAAGAGCGCCTTCACTTCAGCCTCAGTTCTTCACCATCCTGACATGTCTCGACAGTTCTCTCTAGAGGTTGATTCTTCTTCCCTTGGTGCTGGAGCACTTCTGTTTCAAATAAACTTCAAGGATAAGGCAGTGTTTTGTGGCTTCTTCTCCAAATTGTTCTCTCCTGCAGAGCGCAACTACTCCATTGGAGATCAGGAGTTACTGGCGATCAAGTTAGTCTTGGAGGAATGGAGACATCTGTGAGAGGGCGCTATTCACCCCATCATCATCTATATGGACTAGAAGAATCTCACGTACCTACAGTCTGCACAAAGATTAAAGCCTCGCCAAGCCAAATGGTCATTGTTTTTAGCTGATTCCAGTTTCTGCTCCACTTCCACCCTGCAGATAAAAATGTGAGGGCCGATGCCCAGTCCCGGTCATTTGAGACGGATGACTCTAAGTAGGCTCCCCAATATATCATAGATCCTTTCAGGATTATTGCAGTCAACCCTATAAAAATTAGAGACATTCGCCCTGGAAACACTTTTGTTCGTCCTGCAGACAGGAAGAGAATTCTCCTCAGGGGACACAATTCCAAACTGGCTGGGCACTCTGGTGTCTGTAAGACATGGGACTTTATATCTCGTTATTACTGGTGGACATGCTGCCTAGAGATGTTGTGTATTATGTTGCTTCTTGTACCAATTGCACATAAGACAAGTACACTCATCCCAAGCCTGCTGGTCTGCTCCAACCTCTGCCCATTCCTGATGGACCTTGGCAACACATAGCCATGGATTTTATCACCGACCTTCCTCCTTCTGCAGGTTGCACTACTGTCGTGGTGGATCGCTTCTCTAAGATGGCATATTTCATCACACTAACTGGTCTTCCCTCTGCTCCTCGTCTGGCAAATTTATTTATACAGCATATCTTTTGTCTGCCCTGACTGTCCCTCCATATTGTGTCTGACCGGGGTGTGCAATTTACTTCTAAATTCTGGAGAACCCTCTCTAAACTTCTTGATGTGAAATTGGACTTTTCTTCTGCTTATCACCCGCAATCTAATGGCTAAGTTGAAAGGATTAATAAAATGTTTGAGAATTATCTTCGTCATTTTATTTCTGTTCAACATGACAACTGGGTGCAGCACCTTCCTTGGGCCGTGTTCTTCTACAAGAACCACATGAGTGAATCTACTGCCTCTTTCCCATTTTTCATTGTATACAGCCAACATCCACGTGTTCCTCTTCCTGTGCCTGCTACATCCCAAGTACCTGCAGCTAACTCTTCATTTGGAGACTTTCTTCATATCTGGCACAAACCAAGTCCTCTATCCTACAGGCGGTAGACCGCCTGAAGAGAAATGCTGAAAGAAAAAGAAATAGCTCTCCTCAGTTTCTTCCCGGAACTAAAGTCTGGTTGTCATCAAAGAATATTATTTTGAAAATCTCCTCTTACAAATTTGCTCCCTGATTTCTTGGTCCTTTAGAGGTTTTCCAACAGATCAATCCTGTGTCATATAAGCTATGAATGCCTCCGACCCTCAAAATTCCCAACTCCTCCATGTGTCCCTTCTAAAGCCTGTGGTCCTGAATCACTACAGCAAAACTCCTGGCCTTGCAATTTCTCCCAGTAGTGCTTCTGACATCTTCGAAGTCAAGGAGATTCTGGACTATGTGGGTAGGAAGAAAAATCTTCTACTTGGTTGACTGAAATGGGTTTGGTCCTGAGGAGAGATCACGGGAACCTGAATAAGACATTGATGCTCCTGTGCTCATCAAGAGGTTCCTTCTGCGTTCTGGTCCTAAGAAGAAGGGGCGTAAAGTGGGGGTACTGTAGCGCTGGTGGCCTCATTCGCCGCTATCCGGCTTCCCCCAGCGGCCGCCAGCATTGTTTAACTTTGTGCCAGCATCCTCCTCTTCCTCGGGGACTCCGGCATGTACTGCTCCCACCTGTGACTCGCTACTATAGCCCGCGCACGTGCCCTGGTACCACTTAAAGGGCCAGCACACACACACACCACTATAACCGTCCCTACCCTATCCCTGTGCACCCTGCCCTACTTAAATCCGTCCTGCACTCCTTCCTGTGCCTGAGCATTGTTCTGTATACCCATGTTCGTTTAGCAAATTGTCCCTTAGTTGTGTCCTGTTCCCAGTGTTCCCGTATCCTGTTTCCTGTATCCTATAATTGTGTTTGTTCCTGAGCGAAGTCTAGTGTCATCTGTCACGCCAAGTGTCGTCTGCAACGTCTAGTGTCATCTGCCACGCCTAGTGTCATCTGCCACGCCTACTGTCATCTGTGCCAAGGAGTCTGCTACGCCAAAGTGTCTGCCACGCCAAAGTGTCTGCTATGCTATGTGTCTGTCAGAACTTCTATACAGGTACTCTAGTTCTAAAGACTTTCATTGACTGTAGTTTGGCCAGCTGCTACTCTGCTATGGCGGAGCGGCCTAGTGGGTCCACATACCCCACAGGCGTGACAATTGTCATTTACAACCCACAGAGAAGTTTACTGTAACTAACTTTTAAAAACCTTTGAAATGTCAGTGATATGTCAGAACTTTTAATCGGTGGGGGTCCAAGAACTGAGACCCCCAACAATCTCTAAAATAAAGCAGAAAAAGCTCTCGGTTGTATGCTGTGCTGCTTCGTTTCTGATCGGCCTTCCTCGGAGTGATATACGTCCGTACACTGCTTGCTCGGCTTTCCGATAAAAGCAGATCAGAAACGAAGCGGCACAGCGGTTACCTGATCGCTTCTGCCACTTTGTTTAAGTGATCGGTGGGGGTCTCAGTGCTCGGACCCCCACCGATCAAAACTTTTGACATTTCACTATGACATGCGCTAATGGTGACGGAAACGGAAGCTGTGCTGTCACTTTCACTTTCCGTTGCGGGGTTCACCCGACGGAAACCTCAGACGGAACCCCGGAACGGAAGCTGTTTTTGTAACTCCCAACCATGAAGTCAGGAAGAGGCTGGGAGGCACGAGAGCAGAAAGAGGTGGGTTTAGGGGGCGCCGTTCTAGAGATAGGTGCGGGTCCAAGAGGTGGGACCCGCATCTATCTGACATTTATGACATATCCGGTGGATATGTCATAAATGTCCCTCATGTGAAAACCCCCTTATGTAGTCAGACACCCCTCCCATTGTAGTAAAATAACTACTGAGGGCTGTATGGGGGATTGTATTGAAAGGGGAGGTCAGATTGTCTAACTGACTGCTGGGGGCTCTATAGGGGAGTCTGAGTCTCTGACGTCTCCGTAGGGGGAGGTATCCTCAGCAGTTAGTCGCTCGGACCCTCTATAGAGCCCCCAGCTGTCAGTCAGACAATCTGACCTCCCCTTGCAATATATTAGTAACTACTGAGGACTCTATGTGAAGGGGAGGATTATACTGAAAGGGGGCTCTAACCATATATAAGTGTCTGCAGAGAACTCTATGAAGGGGGGAATAATCCCCCCCATCCCCCATAGAGCCCTCAGTATTTATTATACAGCAGGGGTGGTTGAGTTTCTGACTACTGAGTGCTCTATGGGGGAAAATTATTATCCCCCCATAGAGACCACTGCAGTGAGTTAGATGGACCCCCCCCCCCTTGATGTATAATTGATCCCTCCCTAGCGTCGACCGATTAGTTTAAAGTTGGCTGGGGCAAGAGGTGAGTACCACACTAACCTCACCGCATGACCACCACCCTGCTCTCCTGTTCCTTTCTGGAGGTGCGTGCATTGTCAGAGAGGCGTATTCTAACTTCCCCCACTAGCAGACGTTCCTATCATGACACACGTCTGCTAGCCCTATCCCGCCCCAGCAAATTATGTCCCTCCCCCAGGGTTGATTCTAGTTTTCTGCTGCCTGAGGTGAAAATTGAAATGGCGCCCCCCCCCCCAGATTTTTATTAAATCCCCCTGTCTGTTCTACATCACTAGCTGCCTCCTTCAACTTTGTACTGGCATGCGCAGTGCAGCCGTGCAAAGTACACCTTGCTGCATTGTGTGTGCCCAAGTAGTACAGGGCAATGACGCATCCGAGAAAGTTGGAGGCGACTGGTAGTGATGTATTACAGCCAGGGGGGTGTCAATCAAACATGGAGCGATGGGTTTGGAGGCAGGACTATGTTTTTCTTCAGGATAGCGGCACCACCCCATGACGCTTTAATGAGTAATTAGCATATAATATGCACCGTTTTATAAGTTGAATTTATAGATTTTGCTGCATATGAAAAAAACATAGAAGAGAATGTTTGGAAATATTGTCAGGTCATGTATTAACGCATGGTGGCTGTTCAAGGGGTTAAAACTACCTGACAGGTTCCCATTATACAATAAATTGAAAACAATTCCATCTGCCCTGCAATTTTGTTATTATAAATATATCCTACATGATTACAGCATCAGAACCAAGCTCTGACATATACGGCTCCAGAACCGAGCTCAGTACTTATATACAGCACCAGAACAACCTCAGTACATATATACAGCCTCAGAACCAAGCTCAAACATATATACAGACCCAGAACCAAGCTCATACATATATACAGACCCAGAACCAAGCTCAGTACATAAATACAGCACTAGAACCAAGCTCATACATATATACTGTCACGGCGCGGTGTGTGGACCCACTGAGCCGTACCATGTAGCGGTATAGCAGCTGGCCAACTAGGTACAATACAATGTCTATAGTTCAGAAAGGGTACCTGAGGCAATGTAAACAGTAGCGGTGACAAAACTTGACTTTCACTGTAGATGGCACACTAGATGCAGCGGAAGACATGACTTGACTTTCACTGTAGATGGCACAGAGGCATGGTAGCACGGGATACAGGGTACAGGCAGCAGGAACGGGTAACACTGGGAACTGGAAAACACTATGAGACCATTTGCAAGACAAACTTTAGGTATTCAACAACTCTCAGGCAAAGATCAAGTGAGCAGAGCCCTTTTTATAGTGCAGCAGCTTTCTGGGCTTACTACTGATTTTTAACAACTGGACGCGTACTGGCCCTTTAAGGCCATGCACGCGCGGGCGCCCGCGCCCTGCGGGAAACAGTCTCAGTACCCGGAAGTGAGCACCGGCGTCTCCCTGGAGGGAGATGCTGCCGAGAACACAGACGTCCATGGCCGCGGCCATCAGAGGGTAAGTCTGAACGATGTTCCACAGCCATAGACTTTACATATACAGTACCAGAACCAAGCTCAGTACATATATACAGCCCCAGAACCAAGCTCAGTACATATATGCAACACCAGTACAAAGCTCAGTACAAATATACAGCACCAAAACAAAGCTCAATACATATATGCAAAACCAGAACCAAGCTCAGTACATATATACAGCTCCAGAACCAAGCGCATACATACATACAACACCAGAACCAAGCTCAGTACATATATACAACACCAGAACCAAGCTCAGTACGTATATACAGAACCAAAACCAAGCTCATACATATATACAGCACCAGAACAAAGCTCAATACATATATACAACACCAGAACAAAGCTCAGCACATAAATACAACACCATAACCAAGCTCAGTAGATATATACAACACCAGAACAAAGCTCAGTACATATATACAGCAGCAGGACCAAGCTCATACATATATACAGTACCAGAAGCTAGCTCAGTACATATATACTGTAAAGGATCTGCCAGACACAGCTTCTGTGTCGACGCCTGTGGGTAATCAGTCTGCACCTGCTCCAATGTCTGTGAGACTGACTCCATCTTAATCACATGCCCATATATCTAGTCTACCCTGGTCCCTGACACAACTATGGACCCCCTTGAGACCCTGGCTCAGCAAATGCAGGGCCTCTCCCTACAGGTCCAAGCCCTGGCTCAGAGGGACAACCAGCATGATGCTACCCTGGTAGTGCCCCCCACCTCACCTCTTGAACCCCACCTCAAGTTGCCTGACCGGTTCTCAGGGGACCGGAAGACTTTTTTCTAATTTCGAGAGATTTGTAGGCTCTATTTTCGCTTAAAGCCCCACTCCTCAGGTTCTGAGAGCCAGCGGGTGGGTATAATTATGTCCCGGCTCCAGGACGGGCCCTAAGAATAGACCTTCTCCTTGGCTCCTGACGCCCCTGAACTTTCCTCCGTTGATCTTTTCTTTTCTGCTCTCGGGCTCATTTATGACGAGACTGACAAGACTGCCTTTGCCGAGAGTCAGTTGGTGACCTTACGTCAGGGTAAGAGACCTGTTGAGGAGTATTGTTCTGACTTTAGGAAGTGGTGTGTAGCTTCTCGGTGGAATGACCCTGCCTTGAGGTGCCAGTTTAGATTGGGTCTGTCGAACGCCCTGAAAGACCTGCTAGTTAGCTATCCCTCTTCTGACTCCCTAGATCAGGTTATGGCTTTAGCGGTACGACTTGACCGACGTCTCAGGGAACGACGACTTGAACGTTTTTGTGCCTTCCCCTCTGACCCCCCCCATGATGCCTCCCGAGGTTCCGTTGCTTCGTTCTTCCACGGAAGACTCGGATGTACCTATGCAACTCGGGGCCTCCGTGTCCCCCCAACAACGTAGAGAGTTCCGCAGGAAGATGGAGTCAGTCTCACAGACATAGGAGCAGGTGCAGACTGATTACCCATGGGCGTCGACACAGAAGCTGTCTGGCAGATCCTTTACATATACAGTCCCAGAACCAAGCTCAGTACATATATACAACACCAGAACCAAGCTCATACATATATCCAACACCAAACCCAAACTTAGTACATATATATAGCCTGAGAACCAAACTCAGTAGATATATACAGCACCAGAACCAAGCTGAGCACATAAATACAACACCAGCACAAATACAGCTCAATTTAGTGCAACCCCTGCCATATAGGTTTATACGGCGTAAAACTATAGCTCCCAGCAAGACCCGAACACAATGTTAAGGATTTGCTGGGAGTTGTGGTTTCACAAAAAAAAAAATCATACCACCCATCATCTCGCTGCAGATCATATAGTGACTACAGTACTGATTAGATGCAGAATAAACATTTACATTAAGTGACTCACTGGTGACGATCTCAGACTCTGGTCGTTCTTTTTCTCTTTTCTTCCCCATCTGGTCCAGACCTCTATGACGACCTCTCCCGGCCACAGCCCATTTCTGCAGTTTGCCGCTCATATGTCTTCAGATTTTCACTTTTCAAACATTTCTGCCCCTATAAATGAAGACAAAATTCTCATGACACATGTCACACACTACGCCCCTAAATATAATAGCACAATACACTGTGTCCCTGATTATAATAGCACCATACACTGTGTCCCACACACACACACTGCTCCCTGTAGATAGTGGCCCTATAGAGCCCCCTGTACATAGTGCCCCACATACAGCCCCCTGTAGATAGCGCCTCACATATAGCCCCCCAGTAGATAGTGCCCCAAATATAGCCCCCTGCAGATAGAACTCTACATATAGTGCCCCCTGTATATAGTGCCCCACATATAGCACCCCTATAGATGCAGGTACAATTAGTGCAGGAGAAGGGGAGGTGGCTGGTTTCAGTTGCGCCGGTGCCCCCTCAGAGGCAGCAGGCTGGACGGTGCGGCCCTGCCCTCCCCATCAGCAGCGTCGTGAGGCGCTAGCGCGCTGCAATAGAGATTTTTAGATGATGTGCGGTTCGGGCGGCCTTGGGCCCTGGGCAGCCGCCCGAACTGCTTATATGATGATCCGCCACTGCCCTTCGTGCACCAGGACATAATAGCACGTCGTGGTGCAGGGGGTGATGTATGGAGTGGGCTCATGTGCTAAGCCCGATCCATATGCTGTAGGTGTTAGCTGTGTATTACAGCCCGGGGCGTAACTAGGAAAAACTGGGCCCCAAAGCAAACTTTTGACTGGGCCCCCCTCCCCTGGGTGCTCCACACCGCCCCCCTTGTATATAGTGCCCCCCTGTAGATTCTGCCACACAGCGTCCCCTTATAGATAGTGCCCCCTGTAGATAGTGCCATACAGCCACCCCTGTAGATTGTGCTATACAGCCCCCTATGTAGTGTCACGCCCACTTGTAGATAGCGCTCCCTCCTCCCGTTGTAGATAGTGCCATACAGACTCCTCTTGTAGGTAGCGCCATACAGCCCCCCTGTAGATAGTGCCATACAGCCCCCTGTAGATAGTGCCATACAGCCCCCTGTAGATAGCGCCATACAGCCCCCCTGTAGATAGTGCTATACAGCCCCCTCTTATAGCTAGCGCCATACAGCCCCCCTCCTCTAGATAGCGCCATACATCCCACCTCCTCTAGATAGCACCATACAGCCCCCCTCCTGTAGATAGCGCCATACAACCCCCTCCTGTAGATAGCGCCATACAGCCCCCCCTCCTGTAGATTGCGCCATACAGCCCCCTCCTGTAGATAGCACCTACAGCCCCACCTCTAGATAGCACCATACCGCCCCCTCCCTGTAGATAGCGCCATACAGCCCCCTCCCTGTAGATAGCGCCATACAGCCACCCCTGTAGATTGTGCTATACAGCCCCCTATGTAGTGTCACATCCACTTGTAGATAGCGCCCCCCTCCTCCCCTTGTAGATAGTGCCATACAGAATCCTCTTGTAGGTAGTCCATACAGCCCCCCTGTAGATAGTGCCATCCAGCCCCCCTGTAGATAGTGCCATACAGCCCCCTCCTGTAGATAGCGCCATACAGCCCCCCTGTAGATAGCATCATACAGCCCCCCTGTAGATAGTGCTATACAGCCCCCCTCCTATAGATAGCGCCATACAGCCCCCCTCCTCTAGATAGCGCCATACATCCCACCTCCTCTAGATAGCACCATACAGCCCCCCTCCTGTAGATAGCGCCATACAACCCCCTCCTGTAGATAGCGCCATACAGCCCCCCCTCCTGTAGATTGCGCCATACAGCCCCCTCCTGTAGATAGCACCTACAGCCCCACCTCTAGATAGCACCATACCGCCCCCTCCCTGTAGATAGCGCCATACAGCTCCCTCCCTGTAGATAGCGCCATACAGCCACCCCTGTAGATTGTGCTATACAGCCCCCTATGTAGTGTCACATCCACTTGTAGATAGCGCCCCCCTCCTCCCCTTGTAGATAGTGCCATACAGAATCCTCTTGTAGGTAGTCCATACAGCCCCCCTGTAGATAGTGCCATCCAGCCCCCCTGTAGATAGTGCCATACAGCCCCCTCCTGTAGATAGCGCCATACAGCCCCCCTGTAGATAGCACCATACAGCCCCCCTGTAGATAGTGCTATACAGCCCCCCTCCTATAGATAGCGCCATACAGCCCCCCTCCTCTAGATAGCGCCATACATCCCCCTCCTCTAGATAGCGCCATACAGCCCCCCTCCTCTAGGTAGCGCCATGCAACCCCCTCCTGTAGATTGTGCCATACATACCCCTCCTGTAGATAGCGCCTACACCCCCTGTAGATAGCGCGCTACAGCCCCACCTGTAGATAGCACCATACAGCCCCCTCCCTGTAGATAGCGCCATATAGTCCAAACCCCCCCCCCCCCCAAAAAAAAAAAACGGCCTGTAGCCTAATTAAAGGGGTTGTCCCACAAGACACATGTATTCCCTATACACAGGACAGGGGATATATGTGTGATCGCTGGGGGTGCGACCACTGGGACCCCCAGCGATAAGGAGGTCGGGGGACCGAAACTTCCCCGAAGTGCTACATGAGAAGAATGGTACTTCCGGGGGCTGTGTCCGGCATGTGTGTCCGGAAGCTGCATAGAATTGAATGGAGCGCCGGTTACGCATGCGCACAAGCGGGACCGCTGCTCCATTCATTTCTATGAAACTGCCAGACACACAAGCCAGGCACAGACCCTGGAAGTCCCATGCGTCTCATGAAGCACTTCGGGGGAATTTCGGTCCCTCGTTCCCCTTATCGCTGCGGGTCCCAGCGGTCGGACCCCCAGCGATCACAAATGTATCCCCTGTCCTGTGTATAGGGAATACATGTGTCTTGTGGGACAACCCCTTTAATTAGGCTACAGGCCGTTTTTTTTTTTTGGGGGGGGGGGGGGGTTTGGACTATATGGCGCTATCTACAGGGAGGGGGCTGTATGGTGCTATCTACAGGTGGGGCTGTAGCGCGCTATCTACAGGGGGTGTAGGCGCTATCTACAGGAGGGGTATGTATGGCACAATCTACAGGAGGGGGTTGCATGGCGCTACCTAGAGGAGGGGGGCTGTATGGCGCTATCTAGAGGAGGGGGATGTATGGCGCTATCTAGAGGAGGGGGGATGTATGGCGCTATCTATAGGAGGGGGGCTGTATAGCACTATCTACAGGGGGGCTGTATGGTGCTATCTACAGGGGGGCTGTATGGCGCTATCTACAGGAGGGGGCTGTATGGCACTATCTACAGGGGGGCTGGATGCCACTATCTACAGGGGGGCTGTATGGACTACCTACAAGAGGATTCTGTATGGCACTATCTACAAGGGGAGGAGGGGGGCGCTATCTACAAGTGGATGTGACACTACATAGGGGGCTGTATAGCACAATCTACAGGGGTGGCTGTATGGCGCTATCTACAGGGAGGGAGCTGTATGGCGCTATCTACAGGGAGGGGGCGGTATGGTGCTATCTAGAGGTGGGGCTGTGGATAGGGGATACATGTGTTTTGTGGGACAGCTCCTTTAACCCCTTCCCGACATTTGTCGTATGGATACGTCATGGAAAGCTAGTGCTTCCCGCATTTTGCCGTATCCATACGACAATGGTGAACTCTGGCTCAGAAGGGGAGTCAGTGCCACCATCCCCTGTATGTTACAACTGACACCCCGGGGTAATGGCGGGGTTCGAAGTTTACTCCAATCCCCGCCCTTAAATGCAGCGGTCAAAAGCGATCGCTGTATTTAAGGGGTTTGCAGCTCATCGGCACCCCAGCAATTAAATCGCCAGGATGCCGATGGCTGCAAATACAACCCGAGGCCTAACACTAGCCTCCCGGTATGCCTGGTACGGAAGCCTTTCAGAAAAAATTCTTCCGTAGCCGCCGCAAGATGGCGCCGGCTCTAGAGCGGAGTCATCACCTGTGGATGTCAGCTGTATGTTACAGCTGACATCCACTAGTAACGGCAGGAACCGGAGCTAGCTCCGATTCCTGCCATTAACCCTTTAGATGCAGCGATCGCTGCACCTTAGAGGTTGGTAGCAGTTCGGCAGCCCTGCCATACAATAAGGGCTGCCTAACAATGGCCTCTGCCATCACGGAAGCCGATTAGGCCTTGCCTGGAGGCGAAGCCTAATTGGCTTGCTGTCAGTGAATGACTGACAGATCCAATACATTGCACTACATAGGTAGTGCAATATATTAGAAAAAAAATCTAACAGTTGGACCTTCAAGTCCCCTAGTGGGACTAAAGAAAAGTGTAATAAAAAGTGAAAAAATATTTGAAAAAACAGCTGTAAAAAATATAATAAAAGTTTGAAGTAATAAAATAAAACGCAATCGCCCTTTTTCCCTTATCAAGTCCTTTATTATTGAAAAAAAGTAAAAATAAACCATACATATTTGGTATCACCGCATCCATAACGACCTGAAGTATAAAAATATTTATTCATCGTGGTGAATGGCGTAAAAAACAATGCCAGAATTGTTGTTTTTTGGTCACCTTGCACTACAAAAATTGGAATAAAAAAAAAGTGATCAAAAAGTCGCATGTGTCCAAAAATCTTACCTATAAAAACTATAGCTCGTCTAGCAAAAAACAAGCCCTCATACAGCTCCGTCTATGAAAAAATTAAAAAGTTATGGTTCATGGCGACAGGAAAAACACATTCTGTGTTGTAAAATTAAGTATCGCCAGAATTGTACTGACCCGCAGAACAAAGTTAACATGTAATTTGTAACGCATGATGAACGCTGTATAAAAATAACTAAAAAAACAATGCCTCAATTGCTGTTTTTTTGTCACCTTGCCTCCCAAAAAATAGTATAAAAAGTGATCAAAAAGTCGCATGCACCCCAAAATGGTACCAATAATAACTACAACTCATCCCGCAAAAAAAACAGCCCTCATGCCACTACGTCTATGAAGAAATAAAATTAGTTAAGGCTTCAATAAGTCAGGAAATAAAAAATATGCAGTTGCGCAGGCCCTAGGGGAACATTTCTTCTGTTTCATATATCAAGGCCCTAAAATTAGGGAACTAGGAAGAGTAGGGCCCAAACATATCTGCTGGAACCGAGGGTGCCCGTACCAGGACAACACTTTACCAGCAAAATTCCCCACACTGCAACGGTGTGGAGTATGCACCAAAATGGGGATAAGTAGGGACATCGTTTATCAGTGCGACACTGGCCTGTGCAGAAAGGATTGCTTCACCGCGTAACACACATCTATGGATTATTTTATTGGTTATTTTAACACCATTATTATACCACCTGACTATGTCCCTGATGTACTCTGACCAGCTTACATGTATCCCCACATTATGAACTGAAATATCAGTAAAACTCCAAACCAAACTGCTGCCTAGCAAAATCCACGCTCCAAAAGCCAAATGGCTCTCCATTCCTTCTGAACCCTACAGTGTGCCCAAACAGCTGTTTACTTCCACATATATGGCATCGCCATATCCGGGAGAACCCTTTTAACAATTTTTTGGGTGTATGTCTCCAGTGGCACAAGCTGGGCATGACATATTTGGCACTGAAATGGCATATCTAGGAAAAAATTTTTACTTTGCACCATCCGCAGCGCAATCATTTATGGAAAAGACCTGTGGGGTGAAATTGCTCACTACACCCCTTAATAAATGCCTTGAGGGGTGCAGTTTCCAAAATGTGGTCACTTCTTAGGAGTTTCTTTTATTATTTCACATTAGAGCCTCTGCAAATGTGAACCAATACTTTGTAAATCGCCAAATTAGGCCTCAACTTCACATGGTACTCTTTCACTCCTGAGCCTGGTCGAATGTCAAGGCAAAAGATTAGGCCTACATGTAGGGTGTTTCTAAAACCAGGAAACACAGCATAATAATTAGAGAGCGGTCTTGTTATCGTGGCACAAGCTGGGCACCCCACATTGGCATATCTATCTAAAAAAAATCCCATTTTCACTCTGCAACGAGTGCACACTAATTTCTGCAAAACACCTGCAGGGTTAACATGCTCACTACACCCCTAGGTGAATACCTTGAGGGTTGTAGTTTCCAAAGTGGGGTCACTTCTAGGGTTTTTCCACTGTTTTGGTCCCACAGGGGCTTTGCAAATGCGACATAGCGCCCAGAAACCAATACAGCAAAATCTGCACTTTAAGGCCTTGTTCACACTGAGTTTTTGACACGTTTTTTGACGCGGAAACCGCATAGGAAACCGCGCCAAAAAACGGTCGAAAATGTCTCCCATTGATTTCAATGGGAGGCAGAGGTGTTTTTTTACCGTGAGCGGAAAAACCGTCTCGCGGTAAAAAGAAGCGTCATGCCCTATCTTTGGCCGTTTATGCCTCTGACCTCCCATTGACATCAATGGGAGGCAGAGAAGCGTATTTCGCAATGTTTTTTGCCCGTAGCACTCGGTGCGAGCGAAAAACGGGCGCGAGCGAAAAACGCAGTGAAAATCGCGGCAAACGGTGTGCAGGCAGGTCAAAATCTGCCTCAAAATCCCAAACGGAATTTTGAGGCAGAATTTTCCTCCTGCAAAAAACTCTGTGTGAACAGGGCCTAAAAGCCAAATGGAACTCCTTCCCTTCTGAGCCCTACTGTGTGCCCAAACAGCAGTTTACACCACAAATAGGGTATTGCCGTACTCGGGAGAAATTGCTTTACAAATGTTGGGGTTCTTTTTTCCTTTATTGAACTAAAGTCTTATTGAAGAAAAATGTTTTTTTTTTATTTTCACTGCCCAATTCTAATAAGATCTATGAAATACCTGTGGGGGTCAAAATGCTCACTACACCCCTAGATTAATTCTTCAAGGGTTGTTGTTTCATGAATGGAGTCACTTTTGGGTAGTTTCCACTGTACTGGTACCTTAGGGGCTTTGCAAAAGCGACATGGTGTCAAGAAACCAATCCAGAAAATCTGTGCTCCAAAAGCCAAATGGCGCTCCTTCTCTTCTGATCCTTGCCGTGTGCCCAAACAGCAGTTTATGACCACATATGGGGGATTTCTGGAGAAGTTGCTTTACAAATTTTTGGGTTCTTTTTTTCCTTTGTTGAGAATTATTTTTTTTTTTTTTAGATAAAGCTATGTCTTATTGACGAAAAAGGATTGTTTTTATTTTCACGGCCCAATTAAAAAAAAACCTATGAAACACCTGTAGGGTTAAAATGCTCACTACACCCGCAGATGAATTCCTCAAGGGGTGTAGTTTCCTAAATAGAGTCACTTTTTAGGCGTTTTCACTGTTTTGGTCCCTCAGGGGTTTTGCAAATGCGACATGGCCTCCGCAAACCATTCCTGCTAAATTTGAGCTGCAAAAGCCAAATGGCGCTCATTTCCTTCTAAGCCCTGCTGTGTGTCCAAACAGCCGTGTATGACCACATATGAGGTATTGTTTTACTCAGGAGAAATTGCTTTACAAATGTTGCAGTGCTTTTTCTCCTTTAGTCCTTGTGGAAATGAGAAAAAATTAGCGAAACCTAAATTTAAAAAAAAATAATTTAGATTTTCATTTTCACGGCCTATTTCCAATAATTTCTGCAATAAACATGTGTGGTTAAAATGCTCATTATACCCTTAGATAATTTCCTTGAGGTGTGTAGTTTCCCAAATGGGGTAACTTTTGGGGGATTTCGGCAGTTTTGGCACCGCAAGAGCCCTTCAAACCTGACATGGTGCCTAAAATATATTCTAATAAAAAGGAGGCCCAAAATCCACTAGGTGCTCCCATGTTTGAGGCCTGTGCTTCAGTCCATAAGTACACTAGGGCCACATGTGGGATATTTCCTAAATTTGCAGAACCTGGGCAATACATATTGAGTTGCATTTCTCTATTAAAACTTTGTGTTACAAAAAAAAATGGATTAAAAATGAATTTCTGCAACAAAAAAAAAATGAAATTTGTAAATGTCACCTCCACGTTGCTTTAAAGGGTTATTCCCAAGTTGAGTCAAATTTTTTTTTTTTTACATTCTAAGCTGGAATTTAATATTAAAACATTTGCTGTTAAAATTTTTACAAAATTAATTCCCTACCTTTTTTTACACTTGATAACTCAGCTAGTGCTGGTTATCTTTTGGGGCGTTCTGCAGTGTGCACGCTCCCGACGTTGCTAGATACTGTAGTTCTAGCAAAATCGGGAGAATGTTCGTCTCAACCAGGCACGGTAAGCCTGGTTGAGACGAACACAACGTAAATGTCAACAACACTACACTACATTCCCCCCCGTTTCGGCAAACAACTTCTCCACCCCCCCACCCTCTCACTCTCTCACTCTAGCCGCCGCACCGGTGCTGCATCAGCACCCGGCGAACATAAAAAATATTTTAAAAAATAAACTCACCTAAGACGTTCCTACGGAGTTCTGACCGGTCCCGTCACTTGCCATCTTACTTCTACTTGGCGCAGCTAGCATTCATATTAACAATGCGGTGTGGCGCAGATGACGTAATCATTTCACGCTCACGTGATTACTTCATCTGCGCCCACCGCTTTGTTATTGTGAATGGGAGCAGTAAGAAGAAAAGTGACGGGACCGTTCAGATCTTCGTGGGAACGTCTTAGGTGAGTTTATTTATGTTTGTATGTATCTATGTGCATGTATGTATGTATGTATGTATGTTTTCATGTATGTATGTTTGCATGTATGTATGTATGTATGTATGTATATGTGTGTGTGTATGTATGTATATATGTTTGCATGCATGTATGTATGTATGTATGTATATATGTGTGTGTGTATGTTTGCATGTGTGTATGCATGTATGTGCATGTATGTAAGTATGTTTGCATGTATGTATGTTTTCATGTATATATGTGCATGCTTGTATATATGTATGTATGTTTGCATGTTTGTTTGTTTGTTTGTATGTAAGCATGTATGTATGCATGCATGTGCATGTATGTATGTTTGTTTGCATGTATATATGTGCATACTTGTATATATGTATGTATGTATGTATGTTTGCTTGTATGTATGTATGTAAGCATGTATGTATGATGTATGTATGTATGTATGTATGTATGTTTGCATCTATGTATGTATGTATATATGTGTGTGTGTGTATGCATGCATGTATGTATGTATGTTTGCATGTATGTATGTATGTTTGCATGTATGTATATGTGTGTGTGTGTGTGTGTGTGTGTGCGTGTGTGTGTGCATGTATATATGTGCATGTATGCATTTATGTATGTATGCATGTATGTTTGCTGGCCTGTATGTATATATGTGCATGTATGTATGTTTGCATGTATGTTGTCATGAATGTATGTTTGCATGTATGTATATATGTGCATGTATGTATGTATGTTTGTATATATGTATGTATGTTTGTTTGTATATATGTCTGTATGGCCATGTATGATACTGTCTGCTGGCGCCCTGTATCTAAGCCAACTTTACGGCAGGCTTAGATACAGGCTGTTATACATGGTATAACAGTCAGTATCACACATGAAACTGAAACTAAGCCTACGACATGTTTTATTCACTTTTTTTTATAGTGTTTTTTTTACAGGATTGGTCGTTGGACTACGTCGGTTTCGAGGACTACTTTGATGACGGCTTTTTTTTCAACAATAAAATGGTTAATGAGGGTTGTGTTGGGGGTGCTTTATTTCAATAAAATATTGTATCTATATCTTTGTCTTTTCTTTTCAACTTTTATTACTACCACTTTAGTAATGGCCGCTGTCTGAGTGACAACATCCATTACTAAGGCGAGGCTTAGTGTTAGCCGGTGCAGAGGCTAACACTAACCACCATTATTACCCCGGTACGCACCACCACCAGGGGTGCCGGGAAGGTACCCACCACCACCAGGGGTGCTGGCTAGGTACGATCCAGTACCCAACCATCTGTTGTGATGGTCGGGCACTGGGGCGGCCGCAGGCTGATATTATGAGGCTGGGAAGGGCCAAAAACAGTGGACCTTCCCACCCTTGTAATGCTAGGCTACGGCTGCTGCTGCTGCTGTGTTGTATCTGGCTGGTTATAAAAATGGGGGGGACCCCACGTCATTTTTTTTAAATTATTTATTTATTTTTTATTTATTTTTTTAAAAGACATGGGGTTCCACCCAATTTATCATAACCAGCCACATACAACACAGTGTTATTAGCCTGGCAATGGACAAAACCAGTGGCCCTTCCCACCCGTGTAATGCCAGGCTGCTGCGGCCTTGTATATGGCTGGTTACTAAAAATGTGGGGGACCCAACGTCTATCGTTAAATTTGTTAAATTTAAAAAAAAAAAAAACAACGTGAGGGGTCCCCCCCATTTTTATAACCAGCCTGATCCGATACAACACAGCAGCAGCAGCCTAGCATTACAAGGGTGGGAAGGGCCACTGTTTTTGGCCCTTCCCAGCCTCATAATGCCAGCCTGCGGCCGCCCCAGTGCCCGCCCGTCACAACAGATGGTCGGGTACTGGATCGTACCAAGCTCTTCCCGGCACCCCTGGTGGCGGTTGGATACCGGGGTAATAATGGGTGGTTAGTGCTAGCCTCTGCACCGGCTAACACTAAGTACCGCCTTAATAATGGACGCTGTCAATCAGCCAACTGCCATTATCTAAGCACTAATAAAGTTTAAAAAAAAAACACAAAAACAATTTTTTTTTATTGAAATAAGAAATCCCCAACAAAACCCTCGTTAACTATTTTATTAAAATTTGAAAAAACTTAGATATACGCAGTAGTCCAAAGAATCGAAGATGTAGTCCAATCGGTACATCAAAATCTGGAACAACATAAAAAAAAGTTATCAATGTGAACAATACCAATACTTATACTCACCTACATACATATATACACGCACACACAAACAAAAAAACATACACAAACACACACACATATACACAAACACACACACACACACACACATATATACACAAACACACCAAGATATACACACACACACACACATATACACAAACTCACACATATACTCAAACACACATATACAAACAAAAACACACATGTACCCAAACACACACATATACCCAAACATATACACAAACACACCCATCTATACACAAACACATAAACACAAACACATACACAAACACACACACACAAACATATACACAAACACATATACACAAACACACCCATCTATACACAAACACACACAAAAACACACAAAACACACAAACACATATACACACAAACACACACACAAACACACCCATCTATACACAAACACACACACACATAAACACACAAACACAAATATACACACACACAAACACATACACAAACACACACACACACACACACACACACACACACACACACACATAAACAGACAAACACACACACATTTACACGAACTCACACATATACACAAACACACATATACAAACAAAAACACACATGTACCCAAACACACACATATACACAAACACACACATATATACACAAACACACACACACACAAACATATACACAAACACATACACAAACACACCCATCTATACACAAACACACACACAAACACATATACACAAACACAAAAAAAACAAACACACCCATATATACACAAACACACACATAAACACACACACATATACACAAACACACACACAAACATATACACAAACAAACACACACATATACACAAACACACAGATATACACAAACACACACACAATAAATATACACACAAACATATACACATACACAAATACACCCATATATACACAAACACACACACACACACACATAAACATTGTGCAATTTTTCGCTAAAGTTTGGCGTTTTTCACAATTAAATACTTAATGTATTGAGCAAATTTTGGCAGTAACATAAAGTCCAATGTGTCACGAGAAAACAGTCTCAGAATCGCTTGGATAGGTAAAAGCGTTCCGAAGTTATTACCACATAAAGTGAAACATGTCAGATTTGAAAAATCAGGCTCTGTCAGGGAGGTCAAAAGTGGCCAAAGCGGGACAGGGTTAATGGCAGAGCGAGGAGATACCTCCCTGCTCTGCCCTAGTGTTCAATAGTATCTGCGTCCTAAGGACGCAGAGACTATTAAATGTGGCGTCGCTACTGCTGTAGCAGCCATAGCTGCTGCTAGTGGCGCCACCGGGCATTGGGGGGCCGTGACGGCGGGCGGCGCGGTCCCCCTCATGCCGCGGGCACTGTTGTAGCTGCTATACCTGCTACAGCGGTAGTTACGCCACTGATTACAGCTGACACCCGGGACTAACGGACAGGAACATTGATCGCGCTACAGAAGCCTATAAAAATGACAATATATGGCAATGCATTAGTATTGCAGTGTATTGTACCAGTGGTCTAATGATCGCTAGTTTAAGACCCCTAGGGGGGACTATTAAAATTTGTAAAAAAAGGGTAAGTTATTAGTAGTGAAAAAAATCAATATTACAAGGTTGAAAAACCTTCTTTTTCCCATTTTTCCTCTAAACTAATGTAACATTTTTAAAAAATAAACAAAATTGGTATCGCTGCATACGTAATCGCACAGTGAACGCTGTAAAAACCCCAAATTCACAGTTTTTTGGTCACCTTACCTCCCAAAAAACATGTAATAAAAAGTGATCAGAACGTTATATGTACCAAAACATGGTACCGATAAAAACTACAGCTTGTCCCGCAAATAATAAGCCCTCACACCGCTCAGTTAACCAAAAAAACACAAACAGTTATGGCTCTCAGAATGTGGTGAAACAAAACAATAATTTTTTGAACAAATAGTTTATTCGTTGTAAAAGTAGAAAATAGAAAAAAAAACGATATAAATTTGGTATCACCGTAATCGTATTGAGCCGCAGAAAAAAGTTAAGTAGTGGGTTTTACCGCACGGTGAAAGCCGTAAAAACGAACCCCAAAAAACAATGTAATCACAGTTTTTTCCAATTTCAAGCCGCAAATAATTTTTGATCAGTTTCCAAGTACATCATATGGTACTTTATTGGGGGTTTGTTTTACTATTGGACCTCAGAGCCCTGCATTTGTGGACCAATGCTGTGAAGATCACCAAAATAGGCCTCAAATGCACATGTTGCTCTTCCCTTCTAATGCCTGTCATATGTCCAGGCAAATGATAAATGCCTTGAGGCAGTGGCGTAGCTATAGGAGTCGCAACGGTCGCAGTTAAGCCTGGGCCCCCCCCTAAGCCTGGGGGGCCCACAGGGAGCTGACCAAACTGGTCCCGCTTCCAACTGCATCTGCGTCCTCAGGACGCAGATACGGTTCAATTCAATGCTGGAGCTTCGCTCCAGCCTTCACTACACCGTGAGCGACTCGGCGCAGGCAGGCGCGATGTAGCGAAGTTATCGCACCTGTCTGCGCCCAGTCACTCACAGCACAGAGGAGGAGAAGGATCTCCTCCACCCGTCATGGGAACAGGGATACGTAAGTAATTATGCTATTATCTTTCTATAAGGCACATATGTGGGCATTACACTGGGTATAGGAGACGGGCTGATATGGTGACTGCTGAGGGAGCATTATACTGTATGGGGCAGCTATGGGTGCATTATACTGTATGGGGGCACTATACTGTATGGGGCAGCTATGGGGGGCATTATACTATATGGGGGCATTATATTGTATGGGGTGCATTATACTGTATGGGGGGCATTAGATTGTATTGGGGCAGCTATGGGGGCATTATACTGTGTAGCCAGCTATGGGAGCATTATGCTGTGGGAGGCAGCTATGGGGGACATTATACTGTGGGGGCAGCTATGGGGGGCATTATACTGTGTGGGGGCCGCTATGGGGGCATTATACTGTGTGGGCAGCTATGGAGAGCATTATACTGTATGGGGCAGCTATGGTGGCATTATACTGTGGGGGCATTATACTGTGGGGCAGCCATTGTGGGGCATTCATGGGGGTGCATTACACTGTGGGGGCAGCTATGGGGGGCATTATACTGTGTGGGGGCATCCATGGGGGTTGTTGGGCAAGGCAGCTGGGCATAGGCGTGCTCAGGCACCTGGTGGTGTTGGGGAGGGGTAGGGGGGGGGGACAAGCTGAATTTTTGCACCACTGCCCATGAGCCTTTAGCTATGCCCCTGCCTTGAGGGGCCATTTCAATTGGGGTCACTTCTTGGGGCTTCCACTGTAATCTGTTACCTCAGGGGTTTTTCAAATGTGACATAGTGCCCAAAAAACAATCCAGCAAAATCTTCATGCCAAATAGCGCTCCCGCCTTTCTGTGCCGTGCCGTGTGTCATAAGAGCAGTTTATGACCACATATAGAGTATTGCCGGATTCGGGAAAAATTGCTTTACAAATGTTGGGGTGCTTCTTCTCCTTTATCCCTTGTGGAAATTAAAAAATTCAGCATTTTATTGGAAAAAAATGTGATATATATCTTCACAGCCTAATTCAAATAAATTTCGCAAAAAACCTGTGGGGTCTAAATGCTCACTGTACCCCAGAGAGATTCTTTAAAGGGTGAAGTTTCCCAAATGGGGTCACATTTGGGGTGTTTCCACCATTTTGGTCCCTCAGGGGCTTTGCAAATGCGACAGTGACACCCGAAAACCATTCCAGCTAAATTTGAGCTCTAAAAGCCAAATAGCGCTCCTTCCCTTCTAAGCCCTGCCATGTGTCTAAACAGCAGTTTATTACCACATATGGGGTATTGCCGTGCTCAAAAGAATTTGCTTTACAAATGTTGGGGTGATTTTTCTCCTTTAGTTATTGTGAAAATGGAAAAATCTAAAACGACATTTTATTAGAAAAAAACTTTGATTTTCATTTTCACGGCATAATTCCACTAAATTCAGCAAAAAAATTGTGGGGTCAAAATGCTCACTATGCAGCTTGATAAATTCCTTGAGGTGTGTAGTTTGCCAAATGGTGTCTTTTTGGGGGGGGGGGGTATGTACTGTTTTGGTACCATAAGACCTCTTCAAACCGGACATGGTGACTAAAATATGTGCTAATAAAAAGGAGGCCCCAAAATCCACTAGTTGCTACTTTGCTTCTGAGGCCTGTGTTTCAGTCCATTACCACACTAGGACCACGTGTTGGATATTTCTAAAAACTTCAGAATTTGGGCAATAAATATGGAGTTGCATTTCTCTAGTAAAATCTTCTATGTTACAGAACAAAATAGATTTTCTAAAAAAAAAAAAGTGATATTTCTAAATTTCACCTCCACTTTAATTCCTGTGAAACACCTAAAGGGTGTAAACTTTCTAAATACTTTGAGGGGTGCCGTTTTTAAAATTGGGTGACTTATGTGGGCGTGGGCTTCTAATATAGAAGGCCATCAAAGCCACATCAGAACTGAACTAATCCCTAAAAAATAGGTTTTGGAAATTTTCTTAAAAATTTGAGAAATTGCTGCTAAAGTTCTAAGCCTTGTAATGTTCTAGAAAAAGAAAAGGGTGTTTAAAAAATGATGGCAACATCGTAACATGCCAATTAGACAAATGCGAAACGTTAACTAGTAAATATCTGTTTTAAAAGGAGATACATTCAAAAATGTAGAAAAAAATGCACATTTTTTCAATTTTGGTGTTGTCCACAAAGAAATACAGAATTTATCGACCAAATTATTCCACTAATATAAAGTACAATATGTCATGAGAAAACAATCTCAGAAACGCTTGGATAAGCAAAAGCATACCAAAGTTTTAACCACATAAAGTAACACGTCAGATTTGAAAACATCGGCTGTGTCCACAAGGCCAAAACAGGTTGTGTCCTGAAGGGGTTAAAGTGTTTACTATTTTAGACCATATTGTAAAGCTCTTATCTGTGTTATTCTTCCTTACATCCTTACATAACCCCTGATATATCTTAGAGGCCACTTTCTTTCTATTCTGAGAGATAGATATTAAAGGGGCTCTGTCACCACATTATAAGTGCCCTATATTGTACATAATGTGATCGGCGCTGTAATGTAGATTACAGCAGTGTTTATTATTTAGAAAAACTATCATTTTTGATGGAGTTATGACCTATATTAGCTTTCTGCTAATGAGTTTCTTAATGAACAACTGGGCGTGTTTTACTTTTTGGCCAAGTGGGCGTTGTACAGAGGAGTGTATGACACTGACCAATCAGCGTCATACACTTCTCTCCATTCATTTACATAGCACTAGCGATATAGCTATATCGCTATGTGCAGCCACATAAACACACCATAACATTACTGCAGTGTCCTGACAATGAATATACATTACCTCCAGCCAGGACGTGATGTCTATTCAGAATCCTGTCACTTCTGTAGCGTCTCTGTGATATTTAGTTTCATTTGCATTTATTGGTATATATAGTTATAAATTAGATATACAATCATGTTAAAAATAAAGAGGATAATACAGAAGAAAGAAAAAAACAACAATCCCCACGCAGGAGGATATAATGAAAAGTGCTTGTATCAAATGGGGAGACACATACAGGGAAAAAGGGACATCGGGGGAAATAGCGCGGGTAAATAGAAACCAAACAATTGAGGCAGAACATAAAAATGCACATATTAGTCACAGAAATGTGGAGCAAGCACAGTATCACATTAGAGGATTACACATTATAAGGTAATGGTATACCGGAAGTCGGGTGCATGAGGGGAGGAATGCCATGGATCCCACACCGCACGATAGAGGCGGAGTAAGTCAGTTCTCACAGCCTCCAACTTTTCAAAAATAGCGATACGATTAACTCTATTAATAACCATAGAGAAATCAAGATCCGCTGTACGCCACTTGGAAGCTATGTAGATTCGAGCAGCCAGGAATATAAACTGGGCAAGCTTAAATTTGGAATTAGACATTCTGGGAGGAAGAGCCCACAATAGACACGTAGGTAGCCGTTTTGGGACAGTAAACTGGCAGACATTGGAGAGTAAAGTACAGACATCTGACGAAAAAGTCGACACTCGAGGGCAAGACTACCAAATATGATACATAGTACCATCAAGGCTACAGCCTCTAAAGCAACCGGCCGAAACCGTAGGATAGATGGTGTGAAGCGTTGCTGGAACATAGTAAGCTCTATGGAGCAATTTCGTGGACGTCTCAACCAATGATACCGGACAGCTACCCTTACTTATCGTGTCACAGCATTGTCTCCACTGTGCAGGTGAGAGCGTGGCACCCATGTCCCCCTCCCACTTCAACATATACAGCAATTTGGTGTCAGGATGTGGTGTATTAAAAATACCATATAACATAGACAACAAACCCAGTCGAGAGGGTGAGTAAAGTAAAAAAAATTCCATAGGGGTGTATGACGTATTAACTTGGGCAGGAACTAATTTGTGCAAAAAAGATAACAGCTGGAGAGCCCTGTAGTGCTCAGTTACAGGGGGGGCATGGGTGTCAGTGAATCGCACGTATGAGATCAAACGGTCATCCTCAATGAAATCATGAACCTTGGTTAAATGTTTAGAGTACAACCAATGAAAATTTGAGCACTGGAGACCCAATGGGAACCCCGGATTCCCAAACACAGAAGTCAACAGGGAGCATCGGGATTGCAAACCATGTCTAAATCTAACGGAACGCCATAGGAGTAGGGAATGGTAGGAAAGAAGAGAGACATTCTTTAGAGTAGCCGGCAGGGGCAATACCATCCACATCAGTGTGCCCCAAGAATATGGTGCAAACTGAGCCAGCTCTAAGGAAACTCACACTGGTGCCCTATCTGGTGGGAGATGTGTCAATAATAGTTGAGCTACCCTAGCCGCCTTATAGTATTTTAGTAGGTTAGGGACTGAGAGACCCCCAATTCTTTTATGATACATGTCGATATCCTGGGACGTTTATTATTCCAAATGAATCTAAAAATATCTTTCAGTAGGATTTGTAAATCACCCTTCTGAAGGGGGATAGGAAGGGTTCTAAATAAATACAGCAGTACGGGGAGGGTAACCATTTTGATCGTATTAATTCTGTCCACCCAGGAAATCTGTAATTTAGTCCACTTAGCCATATCAGCCCTAATAGCCTTAAACAATGTGAGGTAATTATGTTTATAGAGTGTATCAAGGGAGGGAGTCAGAGCCATGCCCAAATAGGGAAGATAATGTGTTTGGGTGTGAAAGCCAAAATTCAGCTCCACTAGTTTTTGCAGGGGAGGTGGGACATTACAATAAAGGGCCTCCGACGTGGATGGATTCACATGAAGACCTGAGACTGCGGAGAAGGAGTCGAGAGCCGCCATCAGATTTGGGAGGGTAGTCAACGGTTTAGTAAGAGTGAGGATGAGATCGTCAGCAAAGAGACAACTTTTGTTCCTTGTTCCCCACATGATGACCCGTAATATCGACATTTAGGCTGGGTTCACACGACCTATTTTCAGGCGTAAACTAGGTGTTTTACGCCTCGAATTACGCCTGAAAACACGGCTCAAATACGTCGGCAAACATCTGCCCATTCATTTCAATGGGTTTGCCGACGTGCTGTGCCGACGAACTGTAATTTTATGCGTCGCTGTCAAAAGATGGCGCATAAAATAACAGCTTCATCAAAGAAGTGCAGGACACTTCTTGGGACGTAATTTGAGCCGTTTTTCATTGACTTCAATGAAGAACAGCTCCAAATTACGGCCGTAATTGACGCCTCGCAAAACGCGAGTACGAGCAATTACGTCTGAAATGCAGGAGCTGTTTTCTCCTGAAAACAGCTCCGTAATTTCAGCCGTAATTGTCGATATCATGTGCACACACCCTTACAGCAAGGCAAGCGTAAACTCGTTTGAAATGACAGTTTACAGTGTAATCTCGCGAGATTATTACGCTTGATGTGCTGTAGTGTAGGGATTGTATTAGCGAAGTGACAGGATTCTGAATAGAATTCACATCCTGGCTGGAGGTAATGTATATTCACTGTCAGGACACTGCAGTAACGTTATAGTGTGTCTATGTGGCTGCACATAGCGATATAGCTATATCGCTATCTGCAGTGTAAATGAATGGAGAGAAGTGTATGATGCTGATTGGTCAGCGTCATACACTCCTCTGTACAACGCCTACTTGGCCAAAAAGTAAAACACGCCCAGTTGTTCATTAAGAAACTCATTAGCATAAAGCTAATATAGGTCATAACTCCGTCAAAAATGATCGTTTTTCTAAATAAAAAACACTGCTGTAATCTACATTACAGCGCCGATCACATCATGTACAATATAGGCCACTTATAATGTGGTGACAGAGCCTCTTTAACCCCTAGGCGCACCACGACGCAACTGTACGTCCATGTGGCCAGTGTCTTAGCGCACAGGGACGTACAGCGTGCACCGGGAACCCAGCTGTCCCTGACAGCTGACACTCCACTGTATGCCGATCAGCGGCTTATTTCCTCTGTATGCCTCTGTATGCCTCTGCTGGTCCTCGTAGACTAACTGTCAGAGTGACTGTGACGTCACACTGACAGTTGGAACACGTTACACTACCTAGGTAGTGTGATGTATTCTAGCAGCAATCAGAGCTGCAGGTAAAAAAAGAAAGTGTAGAAAGTAAAGAAAAAAGTTCAAAAAAGATAATAAAAATGTTTTACAAAAGTGTAAAAATAAAAGATTTTTTTCCTATTTCCTAAAAAATGAAACCGTTAAAAAACAGTACACATATTTGGTATCACCGCGTTCGTAACGACCCAATCTATAAAACTATAATGTTATTTTATCGCACGGTGAACGCCGCAAAAAAACCAAACTAAAAACAATGCCAGAATCACTATTTTTTGGTCACCACCACACCCAAAATAGAATAAAAAGTGATCAAAAAGTCGCATGTACCCGAAAATAGTATCAATAAAAACTACAGCCCGTCCCGCAAAAAACAAGCCCTTACACCGCTTTTTTGACTGAAAAATAAAAAAGTTACGGCTCTCAGAATATGGTGACACGTTTCGGTCCCTAGCTCCCCTGAGGCGACCCTTTTATTTATGTTCCCTATGCCACTACCCATCTATAAGCGCTCTCTCATTAGGCACCTTCTTCAGGCTGCTAAAGCGATCATTCCTCGCAAGTGGAGTGCGGTAGCTCCTCCACTTTTGGATGACTGGTTTCAGGAGATTGCCTTGATGCAGCGTATGGAACGCCTCTTGGCTCAGTCCCCAGCTGCCTCTGCACGGTATACAAATACGTGGTCCCCGTGGCTTCAGTTTCTCTCCTCTCCCACCTACCGCACTGTGGTGGCTTGAGGTCCAGCACCCATCCCTTCCCACGTGATTGCATCTGAGAGGGGACTGCGTGCGAGTGTGAAGGAGATTGCTGGTTTGCTCGGCTCGCTCAGGTATTTATTATGTGCATAGCGGCCTTTTCTTACTTTTAGGTATTCATGAGTATCCGGAGATGGAGCCCAGGCTCGCCACAACCCACCCTGGTCTCTTCCCTGCTTTCTTTGTCTCCTATGCTATTCTTTCCCTTTCTTCCTTGTGTCTACTCTGAGTGGTTCTTTCTCCCTGTGATGGTGCTCCCATGCTTTGGCCATTGCATCTCAGGTTATACAGGACGTTGAATTATTGCACATTGTTTGGTTCTCCTCACCATTTCCTTTTCCATCATGCTCCTTCCCATTGTGATGCCCAGATGGCTGTGGTGGTGGGGGCTCTTCATGGGTTGTGATGTTTACCCTTTTTGTTTGGGCTGCGCCCTATTTTCCATGTTATATTATGGGGACACATTTTCTATGTATGTTTTTGTACATGTTTGTATTAAAACTAATAAAAAACTTTGAATTGGAAAAAAAAAAAAGAATAAGGTGACAGAAAATAAATTATTTTATAAAGAAGTGACTTTATTGTGCAAACACTGCAAAACATTAAAAAAACTATATACATATGGTATCGCCGTAATCGTACCGACCCGCAGAATAAAGTAAAATAAGCCCTCACACTGCTCAATTCATGTAAAAATAAAAAAGTTATAGCTTTTGGAAGGCGGGTAGTGAAAAACTAAAATGGAAAAGCAAAAAAGGATCAGTCCTGCAAAGGTTAATTAATTTCTATTAAAAAAATAAATTATTACCACATGTGGGGTATTGTCATACTTGGGAGAGATTGCGTTACAAATTTAGGGCGACTTTTTCTCCTTTATCCCTTGTGAAAATGAAAAAATTCAACATTTTAGTGGACAAAAATGTTTATATCAATTTTCACAGCCTAATTCTACTAAATTCTGCAAAAACCCTGTGTGGTATAAATGCTTACTATACACATAAAAAAATTCCTTGAGGGGTGTAGTTTCCCAAATTGGGTCACTTTTGGGGTGTTTCCAGTGTTTTGTTCCCTCCGGGGCGTTGCAATCGCGACATGGCACTAAAAACCAATCCAGCAAAATCTGCGCTCCAAAATCCAAATGGCGCTCCCTCCCTTCTGAGCGCTGCTGTGGGTCCAAACAGCAGTTTATTACCACATATGGGGTATTTCCGTAATCGGGAGAAGATGCTTTACAAATGTTGGAGTGCATTTTCTTCTTTATTCCTTGTAAATATTAAAACTTTCTATGTTATTTCAGAAAAAAAGTAGATTTTCATTGACTAACTCCAATAAATATAGCAAAATACCTGTGGGGTCAAAGTGCTAACTCTACCCCTAGATAAATTTCTTGAGGGGTCTAGTGTCCAAAATGGGGGTCACTTTTGGGGAGTTTACATTGTTTTGGCACCACAAGACCTCTTCAAACCCGACATGGTGCCTAAAATATAATCTAAAAATAAGCAGGCCCCAAAATCCACTGGGTACTCCTTTGCTTCTGAGGCCGGTGTTTCGGTCCATTAGGGCACTAGGGCCACATGTGGGATATTCCTAAAAACTGCAGGACCTGGGCAATAAATATTGAGTTGTATTTCTCTGGTAAAACCTTTTGTGTTACACAATTTTTTTTATTACAAATGAATTTTGGCAAAAAAAAGAGAAATTTGTAAATTTCCCATCTACTTTGCTTTATTTTCTGTGAAACGCCTAAAGGGTTAAGAAACTTTCTGAATGCTGTTTTGAATATTTTGAGGGGTTGTTTTTAGAATTGGGTGATTTATTGGGGGATTCTAATACATAAGGCCCTCAAAACCACTTCAGAACTAAACTGGTCCCTGTAAAAATAGCCTTTTGAAATTTTCTTGAAAATGTGAGAAATTGCTGCTAAAGTTCTAAGCCTTGTAACGTCCTAGAAAAATAAAAGGATGTTCAAAAAACAATGCAAATATAAAGTAGACATATGGGAAATGGTAACTAGTGACTATTTTGTGTGGTATTACTATCTGTTTTACAAGCAGATACATTTAAATTCAGAAAAATGCAAATTTTTGCAAATTTTCTCTAAATTTTGGTGTTTTTCATGAATAAATATTGAATTTAATCGACCAAATTTTTCCACTATCATAAAGTACAATATGTCACAAGAAAACAATCTCAGAAGTGCTTGGATAGGTAAAAGCATTCCGGAGTTATTACCACATAAAGTGACACGTCAGATTTGAAAAAATCAGCTGTGCCACAAGGCAAAACAGGCTGCGTCCTAAAGGGGTGAAGTAAAAAAGTATATGATTACAGAATACAAATGTTTTACAATCTACACGTGCCATGTTGTATGTTTGCAGAGTATAATAATTCCTTCTCAGTAACACCAAATTCCAATTTAATCTCTGAAAAGGTTTTCAGCTTATTTTCTATAACCTATAGGTGCATTAACTTGATGCCCTTGTTTTTCCAAAATTGTTCACTTTGTAATGTCTCAAAATTATAATTAACATTCCTCCATACAGGAGTGAAGGGCAAATATTTTTAAATTCCATGGAGTAATTTAAATCTTTTCCAAAATTTTTGGGATCATTTGCCATTTAAAAATGCAAAATATTTTTTGTTTTGGAGAGTATTCAGTTCAATGTAAAATCCAATGGGGTTGTGGAACCACTGGGCTACTCCGCCACAATGGAGTAGCTGCTGGCCAGATGAGAAGTTGACTCTCTAATGAACCCTCTCTCAAGCTTCTCCTTGACAAATGCTGACATGGCTTTGGTCTCAGGCAGAGAGGATATACCCGTCCCAGGGAGCAACTCGACTGGACAATCGTAAGGACAATGCGGAGGCAGAGTTTCGGCCTTTTTCTTGTTGAATACGTCAGCATAGCAAGCATACTGTGGAGGCAGACCAGGAAGATACTGAGGTACAGGAGGTCGGACAGGATTACTGAGGACACAGACAGACTACAATGTTACATAGAGGGAGATTGCACAGGTGCAAAAATACTGATGAACAGACACTCTCACCACCGAATCATTGAAATTACAAGCGGGAGCTCTACACACTGAACTGATAGTCTTTTATGTTCTTCCTGAAGCTATTAATCCAATGCTGCTGGGTCTTCCTTGGCTTCGTAAGCATGCTCCAATTCTTGACTGTAATTCTGGAGAAATTCTCCAGCGAGGACCTCTGTGTCTACATAATTGTCTGTTCTATATGTTGAAAGTTTGTAAATTACCCTCTTTTAACCGCACACCCACCTAGTTTGAAACCATGCTATCAAGCCCCTTATACCTAATAAAACCAATATCCTCATTGTATAAAAAATTGTCCTCTCCTTCCACGGTCTCTATTCCACCGTTTACTCAAACGGGGAAAAATTATTTGGGTAAGAAATTTACTGAACAAAAAATTCTAACGATTCCCCGCGCCCTACAGAAAAGATCTAGGTGCGTAAGAATATAAGAAAACAGTTATAAAATCTTGACGAATTGGTACAAAACCCCAGACAAAATTGCACGTGTTGCAAAAGACGTGCCCAACCGTTGCTAGAGATGCATAGAAGAGAAAGGCTCTTTCTACCATATCTGGTCATCATGAAAAAAACTACAACCTTTGTGGTTAGAGATCTTTGAGAAATGTAACCATGTCTGTAAAGCGGACCTTTCCCCTCATCCTGAGTTGGCTCTGCTTTCCATTTTTGACAAAGGTATAAAGAAACAAACTATTGCTGATTGCAGCCAGACTACTCATACCACGTTATTGGCTGTCTGATAGTTTACCGCCTATAGAACAGTGGATCAACAGAGTTGATCAGTTATATAGATTTGAAGAAATCTCTCACTGGGAACTACATACCGGACACAACTTCGTTTCTCTGTGGGAACCTGGAAAGCATTTTGAAACTTTGGTTGACTATATTGATCCTTCTCCGCTATGCCTTGGTAGGGACATTATAGGCCCAATTGTATTTACTTCTGCCAAAGTGTCACAATGAGCTTTCAGGAGCAGACTTGTTTCTTTGTCTTCGCTCAAGGTTTACTTTGTATTTTGTGTACTATAAACAGAAAATGTATAGTGATGCATCTCGACGTTCTCCAATTTTGTATTACATGTTTTTGTCACATTGTTATAACAGAAAATCAATAAAAATAATTTGAAAAAACAAAAACAAAAAAGCCTGGGCCTTTTCATTGAGACCTGAATGGAATTCCAGTAATCCGTCACCAGCTTGCTTTCAGTAATCCGACACTAGCCTGCTTCCAGTAGTCCATCACCAGCCCTCTTCCAGTAATCCGGCACCAGCCTGTATACGATACCTGCTATCTGACTGTGTCCAGCTGCCACCAAGATATCATCTACCAGTGACTGTATTACATCTGTCTACCCAGCAGCTACTCCGTTGAGGCAGAGTAGCCCAGTGGTTCCACGACCCCATTGGAGGTTACAGTTTGCTCAGTCCATGGACCCTGCTTGCAAACCCAAAACTGGTGTTCAATGTTGTTCAAGTCATGCAAGTCAATTTATAAATTTCCCCACAGCCCTAGCGAGCCAACCGGCCAGTACCTTCGCCAATATTTTGTAGTCGGAGTTTAATAATTATATCGGGTGGTAGGACTCAACATTCAAGGGATCTGTCCTCTCCTTGAGAATCAGCACTCATTGCTTCCACCATTGAACACAGTAGAACACCCACTGCTCTCGACATGTTAAAGAGCCTAACCAACATTGGGGCAAAGACCCCTAAATATTCAAGATACATTTCCCCCAGTAGTCCATCCAACCCCACCGCCTTATTCGGTGGAAGGGACTGAATAGCTATCTCTACTTCCGCAATCTTCACAAGGGCGCTTAGTTTCTCCTTAGCCTGTTCAGAGATCAAAGGCAATTTAACCCTATTTAGATACCCTTCCTTCTCTTCTTTTGAGGAATTATATTCAGACTGGCATAGGGAATTATAAAAAAAAAACAAAAAACATAAATTCGGCTTTAATAGCATTCTCATTGTTTGTAATCTCTCTTTTTTTTTTCTTTCCTAAATGCTCTTATGTCTTTCTTAGCTTGTATGCTATTAGCAAGGATAAGAAAGCCGGGGAGCAATCTCCCATCTTCAACCACTCGATTTTTTTCAATTTTTGCCTTACATTTATGTCCTCATATAAGAAATTATTTTATGTATCCTGGGCCTTACACCATTCTAGTCGGTTGGCTTCAATAGGATATTTGATATATTTAACTTCCTATACCATGAACGTTATTTTTAAGATTATTCAATACTTTACCCATTTTTTTTTATTCCCACTACCTTTTTTAACAATATCCCTCTAAGATAAGACTTAAAGGCAACCAAGACAACATTCACTTCTGAATTTTCCAAATTTCCTTCCAAAAAGCTCATAATTTCTTGTTGGGTATCTATATGTTGATCAACCAATAAGGGTTAAATCTATAAAATCTCAGACCCCCAGGGAGAGTTGTTTTAATATTAGCAACTATGATTATATTATCAGAGACGCTTCTGGGACCATATTTTGTCTTCTCAATATACGACATTGTCTTTTTTATTAATCAATCCTTGACATTGCTTCTCCTCCTGTCGACGAACATTAATAAAAACAACCTCCTCCGGGTTTCGAACCCTATTCTATTGAAGTCCCCCAACTTAAATAAAAGGAATATCCCCCTTATCTTCAATACATTTTTGTAAACAAATTAATGGTTCAATAGGGGAAGAAGGTGGAAGATAAACTAAAGCTATAATGCATTTTACCTTCTCCAACATCCCATATAGAAAAAATATATTTCCCCCCTGCATCAACCCTCCCATCCAGTTCTTGGAACCTCACTTTTTTATTATTTAGAATTGCCACACCTCTTGAGTAAGCCAAATAGCAAGCATTATAACAATGGCTCACCCACCTTTTCTGTAACCATAAAACAGTTCCCCCCATCAGGTGAGTCTCTTCGATACATAAAACATCTGGGGCATAAGACTCACACAGCTTAAATACAGCCGAAAGCTTTAGAATAGAATCACACTAACCATAATTTACTCGCTCCACACTCTCTCCCACGTCTCCCCCTCTGATTTGAGGGGGAGGGAGGGGAAGAGAGTATAGAGAGCAGGGACCCACAACTCCCAAGGAGAAAATGAGAAGAGAGGAAAAAAAAAGAACAAATCCCCTTCTCCAGAGGGTAACCCCATTTCGCCCCATTCCCACCATAACTGGCTCCGTCACCTTAACCTGTCATTTGGCTCCAAACTTCCGACCCAACCCTACCCATCCAGCAAAAAAAAATAAATAAGAAAAAAATATATCCTATATACCCACGTAACCCCTATAAAACGGACTAAATATAGTCCAACCAGTCCTCCGCATCTTCTGGAATAGCAAAGAACTTGGATTGTCCCTTATAGGAGACTCTTAATCTGGAAGGAAATAGCATTGAGTATTGGATTGCTCGTTCTCTTATCTTCCAAAAATGATGCTCTTTTCTTTTCTCAGGCACATAGTCAGGAAAGATGTGAACTTTAATTCCATCAAATAAGTAACGTAGCCCTGTTTCCAGAGGTCAAAAACATTACCCACATATGTCTAGGCCGGCCCCCCACCATTACTTTCCGTAGGGGTACTCTATGCGCTCTTTCAATGTAGAGAGATTCCGAGAATTATTCCTTCCAAAAGTGTCAATTATCCAGTCAGATTTTTCCCCACGCTGTCTTCTGGGATGCCAATAATTCTTACATTATATCGTCTGGATCTATTCTCTAAATCCAAGGATCTAAAAAATTTTGAGCGATAACAATTCTTTTTGTGTTATGGTGTAAACATCCTCCAATTCCTTCACTCTGTTTTCAACCTCCTCCACTATCTTTTTGATTTTTTGCACTTCATGTTGTAGAATTTTACACATCATTTTTAATATAACCAATTTGCTCTGTTTCGTATTTCAACTGGGAATTACAGTACCTGATTTCCATAAGAACTTCTCTAAGGGAGGGTTCTGACTCTCCCTGCTCTTTTGCCCCATTCAATATCAGCGATTGGGAAGGATCCACATAGACTGAACCCTCCATGCACTCTGCCCCTCTCAGGCCATCATTTTCTAGGGTTATCACTTTATTCTCAGAGTGTCTTACTTTGGTCTCTCTCTGTTTTTTATCCTGCGTCAGATCTCTTTTTACCTCCCCCCCCCCCATTTTAGGGGAAGTGAGATATTTGTCACAGTTTCCAGCATCAGTCTACCTCGTTCAGCCATTTTACCTTTCATTGGAGCCAGGGAAGTTACTTTACCCTTTGTAGCGTTTTGTGTCTGGGTCATATTCATCCAATAATCAGGAAATCCTAACGATCAGGTACAACTTCATATGGACCCTGCCTTTTAACCTCTAATGTTTAGGTCAAGATCTAGGAGGCCTAAATTCTCGCCCACTTAAAGGGGTTATCCGGAAACCAAAAATTGAATTGCATTAATATTATTTTTATGTAAAAAGAAGTCACTTACTAATGTACTTTAATTTAAAATTCGTTATTAAATGGTGCCATTCTAACCCGGTGAATTGTTCCCAGAAGTCCTGTAGCTTTTCTAATATTGATGACGCGCCAACATGGCCCCACGTGACTGAGGGCTTGCTTCCTGTGCTGTTCGTGTCAGTGTGTTATCAATGGCATGACCGCAAGGGGCTGTCACATTGCCTATTGTTGGAGTCCCCGAGCAGAGCATCAGCTAGCGCTTTGCTCGGGACTTCAGCACTGCTCCCGACATTTTGTTAGTGACTTTCAGGAGTTTCCTATCGCTGGAGTTACCGAGCAGAGCATCAGCTGATGCTCTGCCCAGGGACTCCATCACTGCTGCCAACTTCACTGTCCATATATGGACAGTGACGTCTGCAGCAGTACTAAAGTCCCCGAGCATTGCATCAGCTGATGATCTGCTCGGGGACTCCAGCGATAGGAAACCCCTGATGTCACTGACCATATATGGAAAGTGACGTCGGCAGCAGTACTGGAGTCCCCGAGCAGAGCATCAGCTGATGATCTGCCTGGAAACTCCAGCACTGCTACCAACGTCACTGTCCATATATGGACAGTGATGTCGGCAGCAGTACTGTAGTCCCTGAGCAGAGCATCAGCTGATGCTCTGCGTCGGGTCTCCAACGTCACTGTCATTGTCCATATATGTCAGCAGCAGTACTGGAGTCCCCAGGCAGAGCATAAGCTGATAGGAAACACCTGAAGTCACTGACCATATATGGACAGATTGTCCTGCAAAAACTAATCCCTCACACAGCTACATTGGCAAAAAAATAAAAGATTTATGGATCTCAGAATATGGCGACACAAAAGGTGCAGGGTATTTTCCAAGAAGGGGATAAGATCTGCCACCACTTATCAGTGCAACACTGGCCACACATCAATGAATTATTATTTATTTACCCCATTATTATGCCACCTTAATATGCCATATATATACTCCGTACAGCTTACATATGTCACCACATTATAAACTGAAATAGCAGCAAAAACCCCAAACAGAACAACTACCAAGCAAAATCTGCGCTACAAAATCTAAACACTGCTGTAATGGTTCGGGGTGGGGAGACGACAGGGCCCTAATCTACCCGCAACTCAGTCCCTGCCTACTTGCACGGCCCGTCCTAAGTGACGGCGTACAACTGGGCGACGGTCCCTACGCTCAGTAAGTGCAAAGACAGACAACACAAGACAAGGGCACAGAAGCAAAAGGAGAGTAAAGGCAGTTGCCCACGGAAAACTGTGAGCAACAGGCAGTGATGAACGAGCCAAATCAAACCAGGAGAGTACGTAGTAGCAAAACAGAGCAGGAGAATAGTCAGGCAAGCCAGGGTCAAAAAGTAACAGCGGTCAATCAGGTAAATAGCAAGAAAGGCAGAGCCAGGAAACAAGAGAATCACAGGCAAGGAACATGCTAGAACCGTCAGGCCAGGCTGTGATAGGTTCTCCCTCTCCTCAGCCTGCAAGCCTGAGTGGTAACAGATCGCGTCACTCTAGCAGACCTTGGAGCTGATGAAGGCTGATTAACCCTGGGCGTCGATACAGAACCTGTGTCAGGCAAACCCTTTACAACTGCTAATGGACGCCGCGAAAAACGTGTGCACTTGCAAAACCGTCTGAAATTCAGGAGCGGTTATCGCCTGAAAACAGCTCCGTCATTTCAGACGTATTTTACGTTTGCGTGTGAACATACCCTAAGAGGCGTAACTTGTTACTTTTGGACCCAATGCAAAATCTGTAGCAGCCCCCCACCTACCATGTAGCATTTATAATAATGGTGTCTTATGTGGCAAAGGGGTCCTTGGGCCCTCTTAGGCTTCAGGGTCTGGGTGCAACTGCTACCTCTGCATCCCCTGTAGCGATGCCCCTGCGGAGTGCTGGTTTGGAAGCAGAGATTGGGTCTACATACACTGTGCATGTTTGGAATCATTGTGCAAATCGGTTTTTCTACAGAATTGATTATCGTCTTGCAAATTTACTACGAATTTTGCCTAGACACATTTTTCTGTGTCTGATTTTACTTCTACAACAAATAGTATAGAAAAACTATTAGGGTATGTGCACACACACTAATTACGTCCGTAATTGACGGACGTATTTCGGCCGCAAGTCCCGGACCGAACACAGTGCAGGGAGCCGGGCTCCTAGCATCATACTTATGTACGATGCTAGGAGTCCCTGCCTCGCTGCAGGACAACTGTCCCGTACTGTAATCATGTTTTCAGTACGGGACAGTAGTTCCACGGAGAGGCAGGGACTCCTAGCATCGTACATAAGTATGATGCTAGGAGCCCGGCTCCCTGCACTGTGTTCGGTCCGGGACTTGCGGCCGAAATGCGTCCGTCAATTACGGACGTAATTAGTGTGTGTGCACATACCCTTAGAACTAAACATTTTCCTTATGTGACTATGTATGGATTGTTAATATTGTAAGATAAGTTATCGCTACAGCCAGCTTAAAACGCAGTTAGTCTTCTTATTAATAGTGCTAGACTTAAGCTGGCCATAGACATAAAGACGTGACCAGGATCTCACCATCGTTCCACTTTTTAATCAGAACGTTTTTTAGAAGCGGCTTAATTTTTTATCATTCGTCTATTGCCCTTATGCATTTTCTCAGATGATAGTGAACTAGAGACTATTGTAGCATTTATTACTAAAAATATTAATTATTTGGAAGCATGAATGATCATAGTTTAGTCAGAATAGGTTTTGCTTCAATTTACGCAGCGATCGGTTGGATCATCAAGGATTAACCTTATGTCTATGGCAAGCTTAGTGCACTCTCTAGGCTGCGTTCACATCTGCGCTAGGGCTCCGTTCCGACGGAACTTTCTGTCGGAACGCAGCCCTGACAGACACAAACGGAAACCATAGGTTTCCATTTCCTTCACCATTGATTTCAACAATGACGGATCCGGCACCAATGCTTTCCGTTTTCTCCGATGTGCAAGCGTTCTGTCGTTTTGACGGAATCAATAGCGTAGTCGACTACGGTATTAATTCCGTCAAACCGACGGAACCCTCGCACAACGGAAAAAACGGAAACCATTGGCGCCGGATCCGTCATTGTTGAAATCAATGGTGAAGGAAATGGAAACCTATGGTTTCCGTTTGTGTCTGTCAGGGCTGCGTTCCGACAGAAAGTTCCGTCGGAACGGAGCCCTAGCGCAGATGTGAACGCAGCCTAATTTTGTAACGTATTGTATTGTAAAGAACAACTTAGTTCCCAAATGCTAATCCGTTTTTATGGGCCGATAGTATCCACGCCAGCTCCTGCAGGGACACGATACACTCACTGGACTCGTCTACATAGCAGCCCAAATGGATGTGTGGAAGTAGACATTTCCCTAAATGAAAGCCTTCAAGAATAACTCCCCATTTTTATATAAGGCTACCGCTGCTCAAGTAACTTTGACTGAATCATTTTTCCATCCTTTATAAACGATACAACGGATTCAATAATGACTTCAGTCGCTATTTTATTGCAGTTTGCTTCTTAAATTACCAAGAGTGTATGTTGTTTTCAGATTTCTCAATGTAAACTGTCCGATTTATACTTCGGTTTTATACATTACAATAATCTACCAGAACATTATTTTCGGCCGTATCATATGGCGGAAGGAGGAAAGAGAGAAAAAAAAAAAAAAGCTAAGGCTTTCCGCCTCTCCTTTAAGAAAGACAAACCTGGCTCTGACACAACCAAAGCTCTGCAATGAATTGACCAATTAAACGTCCTAGTCGACATCACGTGTACCTCAGAACGCTCTGAGTTCTGGGAGTTTATTGTGTGAGACAGCCAATTAGCTATCGCTGTGTGAAGCCCATCCCACCCTGCGTGACTCCTCCCACTGGAGGCGTAGCTTTTCCTTACTATCGTGTTGCGTCGTTTCCGGCTGCTACTGCCGAAGCTTCCCTGAGCGGAGTGAAGAAACAACAGCCGCCATTTTGTTTGTGTGTGAGGGACGGAGCCCCGACTTGAATTGGATACGGACCACAAGATCCTAGAGAGACAGAGGAGGCTAAATGAGAACGGGAATGTTTCCTTGTCGTCTGCCGTGGACCCCCAATCTCTAATTGCGAGCTCCTCCCTGTTTTCATCCCTTGGCGACCCGGGATACCGCTACCCCTTAGATCCCAAGAGAGCCGCAGCGGCGACACCGGCTTCAGGCAGTTTTAGCATCTAGTCTTTTCATTTATACGTCGTTTGCTTCTCTTCCAAATCTGCGCTTTGGTTTGGACCAGAATATCTGCGCTCTCTGCCGGACAGCGGGAGAGGCCGCGGAGGAGGCTAGAGAACAATCCTAACCTGGAAGATAATTGAAGGGGCCCTGATCTGTGGGAGCGCGCAGTGGAGGTCGTACAACCTCATTGCACTTAGTCTAGCTCCAGAGACTAGCGCTAGTAAGCAGCTATGTAAGCTCCACAGCGGGGCGACTAGTCAATTCACGGGGTGATCTATTGGTGCAACGATGCCGCCCTCTCATGGGGGGAGAGACCCAGGTCTGCGCCTCTAAGTGGCCGTAAGGTAGTGGGATTCCCGTTTCCCCCACCCCCCATAACCACTTCATTCCCTTTGTACCAAACTGCTGGGCGCCCGGAATCAAATAATTGGGCTCAACGTTCCCGATCCTGATCTACTAGTTTGATTCTTTGTGTAGGATGACGTCTCTGGAGAGGCCCACATACCGTGCTGTACTCAGCATCAGGAGCAGACAGGCAGGAGCACTCCGTGCGGGGATGGGGCGTCTGAGCACTTAGGGCCGTTACCTGTCCAGCTTGGAAGGAGCTCTATAGGAGCCCTTGCGTCTTATTGTCCCTCTTAGGAAGAGGATCGCGAGTGTGGAGACATTCGATGAGACTTCGTGTAGACATTTCTTGTATGTGTATGTTTTAGCGACTGCTGTTTAACAGACGTCCAGCAGAGCTTTGGAGCACGACAAAAACACTTGCAGCCATGGCCGAAAATCTGGTTGATACGGGGCCACCGTCAGCCAAGAAGCCCAAGATCTCCTCTCCTGCCCTGTCTTCCAGCGATGGTCCAGGTAACTTCTCCACTCACTTTACATTACACTTCTGCAGGGGTTAAATGACAAGTACTTGGCATCATGGGAGTTCCAGCGTGTTGGGGGAATAATGTCATCGTCCTCGATCTATTGGTGTATGATTGATTTGTCGCTATTTCTTCAGCTTTGCTTAAACTATTATTGACAACGCCATACGTTTTTGGGGAAAAAAAAACCTTAAAAAAAAAAACTAGCGGCGTTAAATGCAGTTGTAATTTTTGTCCTGAAGAATGTTCCTCATTTTACTTCCAATGTTTTGTATTAGGCCCAATGACGGTCAGAATAATCAGCGTTCTTGTAAATTTGTGTCCACGTGAATAACGAAAAGGTGACATCAAAACTAGTGCAAAGGAGAGGGGAGCCCATAGCAACAAATCTCCCATTTCACAGGCCCTGAAAGCAGAAAGCGGGTTACTATGGGTTACCTGAACCATTCGTTCGTGTTTTTTTTTTTTTTTAAGAATGGACAAATATCCCCCTTTGTTTATTTGGGTAGACTTAGGCTAGCCAGGTTTGTTACGGCAAATCGCTACAAGAGCGAAACACGAGGAAATAAAACGCACGCGATTGGACCGATATGCCCACCATTGCTGCTGTGAATGGCCCAGGAAGACCCAACTAGAAATGTGCAGTGTCACCTGTTTTGAGTGATGGGTTTAGTCTAAATCTGTGATCTAATCTAGATTTATACAGATGGTCATTGATGTGGGTGATTCGTGTAACGGGCAGCGCACATTCGCTCACAATTCTGCGCCGATGAAGTGAATGTTACTTTCCATGTACCCAGATCAGTCTGGAGGCTCCGCGTGCAGTTTTTTTGCTCTGATGCCCACGATTCACTGTGTATAAGATGGTGGTTCACTTTATTGTGAGCTACATTTCACTTCTGAAACTGTGTTAGCAAAAGGCGGCAGATATTCTGTTCCTCTTGGGTTCTTAACTTTTAAATTAATAGGAACTCCGATGTTTGTTAGAACTCAGAAGCAATGAGATGCCATTCATAATCCTCACACTAAAACCCCAATAGAAAAATGAGTTTTCTTTATGATGGACAAACTCCCATCTAAAATATGCAACCTTATGTACTGTAATGGGGTTTGGACTTATAAATGAAGGATTTTGGAGCAATATATTGTCACCTGCTTATAGAGATCACATTGTAAAGACTACCAATTTCAAGAAAAGATCTTGGTCAATTTTGTTTTACCACTTTAAAGGGACACTACGGCCAAAACAAAACTTTCCCATGTGCACCCTTATTGTATTCTATGTCAGTCTCTCACCTGTTACGCTTCTATCTATCAGACTGGGATGGTTGCTTAGCAGCAGTGGGAATCCGGCTCGGTGACACGCTTTCTCTACGTGAGTCTATGGAGATCTATGTGTCACCCATCACAGGCTTCAGCAGTTCCTGGACCACACTAGTTCTGCACAGGGGGGCGGGGGGCAGAAACTTCTATCATCCGCTGACACCGGTTTCGGTCACACCGGTATAATGTAGAAGAATTTAGTGCAGCCTCCCTGACTTTATACCTATGGTTTCTCCGTTTATTTAGGAGAATATTGAGCGAGTGATAATCAGTGTCCCCAGCATGCAGGAATGGTATGGTCTTTAGCTGGTCATGTGATCCTGTGCTGAAGCATCATGGGATTGATAGCATAACAGAGAAAGCTGGGGAAATCTAAGAATCAAGATGGAGGCTTTTTTAAAGCACAGACAAGGCAGCAGTTCAAAATAAATAGAGTATATATAGAAGTGTAGAGTTGTATACAGTCAGGTGGGGAATGCAGACATGGAAAGTTGTATTTCCACTGGAGGTGGTCTTTAAAGATTTCCACCCAAAGTGTAAAAATGGCCGTATGCCAGCAAAGCAGCAGTTAGAGTGGTCGCCAGTTTTTTATTTTTTTATTTTAATAAACTTTATCGGCTGCATTTTTGTATCTGTATTAAGTCAGCAACACCTCTACTGAACAGACCTTCAAGTTTTAGGGTGATTTTTGATGGTGAAGTTCAGTAGAGCCATGGAGTACAGGTGGTTTGGCCGCAGGGATTGCCTCTACGGTTGCTTTGCTAGCGCTGTTTTAAGGAAAAACTCCGTATCCTTGAGTTTTTCCTGGAGTTTTCTGCGGCAAAAAACGCTGCAGCCAGGTGTTGGCTTTAAGTCAATGGGTTAATGTAAAACGCACTACAAATATGGCACTTTTTATTTTATTTTTTAAATTGGCCTTGAATTTTTGGGTGTCGGTGGCATTTTTTTAAATTTTTCGTGGAATGTCTATTCACTGTCTAAACACTTCAGTATTGTTAATGTGTTAGTATAAGACAGCACATAAGGATCTAGCAGGATCCCTAAGCGCTGAGTAAATGAATGGAGAGGAGTGCATGATGCTGATTGGTCAGCGTCATACACTCCTCTGTACAACGCCCACTTGGCCTAAAGTAAAAACACGCCCACTTGTGCATTAAGCAACCCGATTAGCATAAAGCTAAAAATTGCTAATAAAGTGGTGAAAAGAGATCGTTTTTTAAAAATAAAAAGCACTGCTGCCACCTACATTATAGCGCCCATCTCCTTATGTAGGAGATAGGGCACTTATAATGTGGTGACAGAGTCTCTTTAAGTGGTGTTTTTCTCCCATAGACTTTAATAGTTTTAATTTTTTTAAAAAACTCATGTCCAGTGTGTGCAGTTTTTAAAAGCTGCCCGGCCCAAAAAATGCCTCTGCCTCCCATTAAAAACCATGGGGGACAATTTCGGCAGCTTTTTGGCGCTGATTCAGACGCGGTTTCGGTGTCAATCGGCGCCAAAAAAACTCAGTGTGAACAGTGCCTTACAGAGACTTATGTTTTCGTTCTGTTCTTGCAGCCATACTTTTCATTAGTGATCACATTAAAGAGGCTCTGTCACCAGATTCTGAAATCCCTATCTCCTATTGCATGTGATCGGCGCTGCAATGTAGATAACAGTAACGTTTTTTGTTTTTTTTTAAACGTTCATATTTGGCCAAGTTATGAGCTATTTTATATATATGCAAATGAGGTTTGAAATGGACAACTGCGCGTTTTTTTTTCGTTATGTCCAACTGGGCGTGTTTTGTGTTTTTAACTGGGCGTGTTTACGTGTATGACGCTGACCAATCAGTGATCAGTCCGCATCATACACCTCTCCATTGATTTATACAGCAGCGATGTGCAGCCACATAAACAGAGATTAACGTTACTGCAGTGTCCTACACGTAAACACGCCCAGTTAAAAACACAATACACGCCCAGTTGGACATAACGAAAAAAAAACGCCCAGTTGTCCATTTCAAACTTCATTTGCATATATATATAATAGCTCATAACTTGGCCAAAAATGAACGTTTAAAAAAATAAATAAAAAGTTACTGTTATCTACATTGCAGCGCCGATCACATGCAATAGCAGATAGGGATTTCAGAATCTGGTGACAGAGCCTCTTTAAGGGCTTGTCCACACGTAACGGAATTGATGCAGAAAATGGTGCGTATCTTGCTGCGTTTTTTTCAATGCTGGGAAATGGTGATATCCTGAAAAACGCAGCAATTCGGTCCACTTTCCGCAGCAGGAATTGACATGCTGCGGTACGAAAAATATGCACCATAGGCGAATTTCTCCTGGGAAGTTTTACGCAGCGGGTGGATGAGATTTGTTAAATCTCAGCCACTTTGCTGCTACTCTATTCTGCTGTGTATTTCCTGACCGCAATTCCAGACGAAAAATATGTGTGGATAAGCCCTAAGGCTACATTTACACAACCGTGAAAAATGGCCGTGTGATGGTGTGTTGTTTTTTTAACTGCTGTGAATACTGGCCATCAAAAAATAGAACACATTCTATTTTTGTCCATTTTCACGGCCCCCATAGTCAATGGCTCCATTTTTAACAGCTGTTTTTCAGGAATCAATTTTTGTGATGGCCGTTAAAAACTGATCCTGGCCCTCGAGGACTCCCCAGGCACAGCACTACTTTAAGCACTGAGCCTGGGGAGGCCGGTATATGGACAGTGATGTCAGGGCTTTCAACTATGGAGTCCGGGGGGACAGCGCATTACAAGCTCTCCTATCTTGGGAAAGCCCTTGACATCACATATATGGATAGTGATGCCAGGGGTTCCTCCAGGAGTGGAATCCGTGGCCGATGCTCTAGCTGGGGTTTCCACTCCTAGAGGGTGCCCCCATGGTGCTATCTACAGGCTGGGTGGGTTGTGTGTGGAGCGGTCTACAGGGTGGGTTGTGTGGGTGGCGCTGTCTACAGGGTGGGTTGTGTGTGTGGCGCTGTCTACAGGGTGGGTTGTGTGTGTGTGTGGCGCTGTCTACAGGGAGGGAGTGGCACTGTCTACAGGGTGGGCGGGTTGTGGATGTGGCGCTGTCTACAGGGTGGGTGTGGCGCTGTCTACAGGGTGGGCGGGTTGTGTGTTTGTCTGTGGCGCTGTCTACAGGGTGGGCGGGGTGTGTGTGTGTGTGTGGCGCTGTCTACAGGGTGAGCGGTTTGTGTGTGTGTGGCGCTGTCTACAGGGTGGGCGGGTTGTGTGTGTGTGTGTGGCGCTGTCTACAGGGTGGGCGGGTTGTGTGTGTGTGTGGCGCTGTCTACAGGGTGGGCGGGTTGTGTGTGTGTTTGTGTGTGGCGCTGACTACAGGGTGGGCGGGGTGTGTGTGTGTGTGTGGAGCTGTCTACAGGGAGGGTGTGGCACGGTCTACAGGGTGGGCGGGGTGTGTGTGTGTGGCGCTGTCTACAGGGAGGGTGTGGCACGGTCTACAGGGTGGGCGGGGTGTGTGTGTGGCGCTGTCTACAGGGAGGGTGTGGCACTGTCTACAGGGTGGGCGGGTTGTGTGTGGCGCTGTCTACAGGGTGGGTGGGTTGTGGGTGTGGCGCTGTCTACAGGGTGGGTGGGTTGTGGGTGTGGCGCTGTCTACAGCGTGGGTGGGGCGGTGTGGTGCTATATACAAGGGCACTTTGGCACTATATGGGCAGTATCTACAGGGGACACTGGCGCTTACTACATTGGCACTGTTTCACTTTTTACGTGGGCACTGTGGTACTATCTATAGGGTCATTGCGGCACTATTTACATGGGCACTGTGGTGTTTTCAGGTGCTTGGGACAAAGAAAAACCCTGACAAATGAAATCCATCCAGTTTTTAAACGGCCATGAAAATTGGATGACCACTGGCCGTTTAAACGATCAGCCTGGAAATGGATGAAAATTCGGAGACACTGATGCAAAATGGCCATGGAAAACGGACAGTTGATCCCTTTTTAATTCCCATTTTTTTCACTGTTGTGTGAATATAATTTTAGGCTACATTCACACGACTGAAAAACGGCCGTGTGACTTTTTTTGAACGGCCGTCTTCAGAATTATGAAGTTCTATGGGTGTATTCACACGGCCCTTTTTTTAATGGCCCATGAATACTGGCCGTCAAAAAATAGGACGTCCTATTTTTGGCCGTTTTCACGGCTCCTATAGAAGTCAATGGATCAGTTATTAACGGACGTTTTTCAGGAATCAATCCTTGTAACGGCTGGTAAAAACGAATCCTGACCGATCACGGGGAAGCCCTTGACGTCGCTGACCATATATACGTCAGCTGCTCTGTCGCATCAAAGCAGACAGCGCAGCTGTAGCTCCCTGTAGGAGCGGAATCCTCAGCCAGACCTGGCTGGCCGGGGATTCCGCTCCTAGGAGCCCCTGACGAGTCTGTTTCAGTGACGTCAGGAGCTTTCTCCAAGAGCGGAATCTCCTGCCAGAGCATCGGCAGCGCTCTGGCTGGGGATTCCGCTCTAGGAGCAGCCCCTAACGTCACTGTCCATATATATCGCTAAGGCTACATTCACGAAAAATGTCCATTAAAAACTGATCAACTGTCAGTTTTTCATGACCATTTTGCATCCGTTTGTCTCCAAACTTTTTTTTATCCATTTCCAGTCCGTATGTACGTTTTTAATGTCCATTTGCCATCTGTTTTTCATGGGCGTTAAAAAAAGTGCCATGATGCCCACAAAGTGCTAGTGCCACAGTGCCCACTATAGAAAGTGCCAGTGCCCACATAGTGCCACGGTGCCCATTGTAGATAGTGCCATATAGCCCACATAGCGCAACAGTTTCCTCTGTAGATATTACCACAGTGTCCCCTGTAGATAGCGCCACTGTAGGAGCGGAATCCCTCTGGCCGGGGAGTCCGCTCATAGACTGAGCCCATGACGTCTCTGTCCATGTATGGACAGTGACATCAGGCGAGCGGAGTCCCCCGCCAGAGCGGGCCGGGGATTCCGCACCAGGAGTAATACCTTTACGTTATGGATACTGTAACACTGTCCATTTATGGATAGTGACGTCGGGGGCTTCTCCAGGAGCGGAATCCCCTGCCAGAGCGGGGTCTGGCCGCCGGGGATTCCGCGCCTACTCCTACAGGGAGCTACATTGGCGCTATCTACGGGTGATGGGGGGGGGGGTTGCATTCTTCAGTCAGGGAGTAGCTATCTACATGGAGGGGTGCTATCTATAAGACTTGAGTCCCCGGCCAGAGATCTTGCGATGCTCTGGCCGGGGATTCCATTGTTAAAAGCCCTGACTTCTCTGTCCTTATATGGACAGTAATGTCAAGGGCTTCCCCTTGCTTAGCGCTGGGCGTTTTTACCGGCCGTTACAAGGATTGTTTCCTGAAAAATGGCCTGTAAAAATTGATCCATTGACTTCTATGGGAGCCGTCTAGCTGTGAAAACGGCCAAAAATATGACATATTCTATTTTTTGATGGCCAATATTCACGGGCCGTTGGAAAAAATGGCCATGTGAATACACCCATAGAACTTCCTTGTTCTGAAAATGGCTGTGTGATGTCCGTTAAAAAAACGGCCATCATGCGGCCGTTTTTCACTGTCGTGTGAATGTAGCCTCAGGCTAGTGACTTTTGGCTGCGCGACATAAGATTACAATGTCATCCTGCTACATCTCAACTAATGTTAGAGAATGTGGTCGCATTGTGATCCGCATGTTACTGACCCACGGTAATCAAAACCTGCTGGATTTTACATACATTATCATTAGTTTCGATTTTAGCAGCATATCATTGCGATCTTATGTCGTGCGGCCACAAGTCGCCATGTATCACTAGCCTAAATGGTTATTTTTACTGTTGATATGACCCATCCCAGATCTGGCACCTGCATACTACAGACATTTATGGCATATCCTGTGAATATTTACCACTACAATACATGCCACGATATATTCAACTTTTCCAATACATTTAAATTTTATTCACTATTCCTTTTTTATACGTGTGTATTTTTATGTGCATGGCGCAGCATGTTCTAGCGGATACGCATGGGCACTGTCTTTAGCCCATAGAAATCGACACAACGTTACACAAACAGCAAAAAAAGTTAATCCCTTAACAAAAAACGTAACAAATCCGGATGAAAGACTTAAAAGATCAATATGGATCATAAATTAATACTATATTGTATATTGCCTGAAAAGGCACAATTGTAAACAAACCCAATCCATGTTTGATCCGTATTTTCTTACAAAAGTGTGATTTAGCCCAGATAGATATTAGCCTGTTTGACCTTGTTGGCTGGGTCCTGGGCTTCCTTATCTTAGTATGGGCGTGTATTGTTAAAATCTACCTCTTGTGTAAATTGGTGTTATGCAATATTGGTAGATATGAAATTTTTGGTTTTTGATATTCTCTGGTCAAGCACAGATCTGTGAGTAACAATACTGCTTTTTGGGGTAACGGCGGTGAATGGCAGGTAGAATCTGGTGATTTATTTTGTGTAAGATTAATTGAAACCCGTAATCTTCTAAGAACAATGGGCAAATTTTGTAGACCGTTTTCTCTTGGTCTTTTTAATGTCACTAGTTTATAAGCAAAGTATGCATTTTCAAGCTACTGGCAGTATAGGTGTCTGTGTGGTCATTATGTAAATGACCGGTTACAAGGTTGCTTAGGTTGATCATTTTGGTCTAAATATGCCTTAAATGGACACTAGGGGTACTATTACAATGCCCGACGTGGGCTATGTAAACGAGCGCCCATCAACGAGACAGCTCGTTGATCGACGCTTGTTTGCTCCTTTCATACGGAGCAATGATTTGCTATGTATAGGGACCAGCACTTGTTACTCCAATCGGTCGCCCCTATACATTTTCATAATGTCGGCAGCACATCTCCCTGGTTACACTGGGGCAGATGATATCGACAAAGATGATTTTTAATTCTGCATAAAAGAGCAGATCAGCCAGCTGATCGTTTCTCTGATTACGCAGGCCAATGATCTGGAACAAGTGTTCATATTGCCCGTGTAATAGGGCCTTAACTTTTCAAACAACTTATGCTAATCTTATGGTGTACCTGATGTAGATCTACTTTGTAATTTACTTACTGTTAAAATGTAGTTATTTTATCCATGCAAATTCTGTGTGAAGTTACTGCCACTAGGTGTCTTCCTTCATGTAATCTGCTGTCCACCTCCTAGTTACAGAGCAGAGAAGACAGACTGCAGGAAGGGGCTGTGTGTCTTTTCACTGCCTGACTATACAAGTCTATGGGGAGGGGAGAGCAGGAGAAGATAACGAGACAGACATGTTGCCCATCCAAGTTTTATGGAGGGGGAAGTGCAGCAGGAGGAGGGAACAGAGAGAGAGGAGAGACACAGATGCTGCTACCCACAAAAGTCTATGAAGAGGGGAGCAGGAAGAGGCAGACTGCAGTAAGGGGATGTCTCTGCCAAAGCACACTCCAGTCTCTTAACAGCTTGTCTATGTAGGGGGAGACACTTCTGCTACTAAGGCTCTGTTCACATCACGTTGTAGTCTTGTCAGAGGTATACGTCTATACGTCGGGAGGACTCCTGATGTATACCTCTGACGGAAGGCTGAAATGTAGCCCACTGGATAGGTATTTGTAGCTACATATAGGTATCTGAATGGGAAAGCTCCATATATGGAAAGTAATGTCAGGAGCTACAATGCTGGAGTTCCTGGCCAAAGCATAGCAAGCCCTCTGGTTCAGGAGAAGCCCTGACGTTACTGTCCACATATGGCACATTATCCCCGGCCAGATTGTCCGAAACGAACAGTGATGTTAGAAGCTTTCTGCGGCCAGAGCGCTTCCGATTCTCTGCACGGGTACTCCGGCATTGGGAAGCTCCTGACATCACTATCCATATATGGACAGTGATGTTGGGAGCTGCCCAACATATATGTTTAACATCTGCCTATGACTGATGCCATACAGTGGCATCCACCACCCATAGTGTCTCCCATGTTAAAAAAACAAACAAAACCCCAAAAAAACAAAACTACAACGTACAGTTGCTTTCCTGACGTACATGCTAAACGTAGGGCTAAAACGTGATGTGAACAGGGTCTAAGGATTCACACAAACATGTTCGGTCTGTAAAGGACGGAACGTATTTCGGCTGCAAGTCCCGGACCGAACACACTGCAGGGAGCCGGGCTCCTAGCATCATAGTTATGTACAACGCTAGGAGTCCCTGCCTCTCCGGGGAACTACTGTCCCGTACTGAAAACATGATTACAGTACGGGATAGTTGTCCCGCAGCGAGGCAGGGACTCCTAGCATCGTACATAACTATAACCACTTATAATGTGGTGACAGAGCCTCTTTAAGGCAACTCTGTGAATTTCCTTGAGTGGCTCAGCCAGAACCCTGACTTAAACCCAACCGAACATCTCTGGAGAGACCTTTAAAATGGCTGTCCACCCACTGTCCCCATCCAACCTGACAGAGCTTGAGGATCTGCAGAGAAGAATGGCAGAAAATCCCCAAAACCAAGTGTACAAACCTTGTGGCATCATACCCAAGAAGATTGGAGGCTGTTATCGCTGCCAAAGGTGTTTCAACGAAGTACTGAGAAAAGGGTCCGATTACTTATGTCAATGCAAGATTTTAGTTTTTCCTTTTCGATAAACTAGCAAAGAACTAACATTCTGTTTTCACATTGTCATTATGGGGGTATTGAGTGCAGAATGATGGGGAAAAACGTACATTTTGTTTAGGGTATGTGCACACGGTGAGAGGCTTTAACGGCTGAAATGACAGACTATTTTCAGGAGAAAACAGCTGCCTCGTTTCAGCCGTAAAAGCTCCTCCTCGTATTATGCGAGGCGTCTGAGACGCTCGTAAATCTTGAGCTGCTCTTCATTGAGTTCAATGAAGAACGGCTCAAATTACGTTGCAAAGAAGTGCCCTGCACTTCTTTGCCGAGGCAGTCAATTTACGCGTCGTCGTTTGACAGCTGTCAAACGACGACACGTAAATTACAGGTCGTCTGCACAGTACGTCGGCAAACCCATTCAAATGAATGAGCAGATGTTTGCCGACTTATTGTAGCCCTATTTTCAGGCGTAAATCGAGGCATAATACGCCTCGTTTACGCCTGAAAATAGGTCGTGTGAACCCAGCCTTAAGCACAAGGCCTCAACATAACAAAATTTGAATAAACTGAAAGCATCTGAAGACTTTCCGAATGCACTGTATGTGATAGACAGGAGAGCAGATTCTCCTCTTTGCGTGCTGTGTATAGAAGAGAAGATAGCAATTGGAATCCGCCCGCCCACTAGCTCCGACAACAGATAAGGCCTCGTGCACACGACGTTATTCGGTCTGTGATATATGGACCGCATGTCGGTGGCATTTCCTGGAACGAACACCGTTCCGGGCACCTAGCATCATAGTTATGTATGATGCTGGGAGTCGCTGTCTCCCCGTGGGACTACTGTCCCATACTGAAAACATGTTTTGGTACGGGACAGTAGCGTCATACAGAACTATGATTCTGGGAACCCGGCTTCCTGAACTGGTGTTTGGTCTGGGAAATGCGGCCGACATGCGGTCCACATATCACGGACTGAACGCGGTCGTGTGCATGAGGCCTTAGAGAGAGCCTGCAGAGGAAAACTGCTAAAAAAGCCATTTGCAAGTCATACAATGGCCAAAAATAGTGTTGTTCTTTATGTATACAGAGTTTTCACAGCAAATCCGCCTTGTGCCAACACACCCTAAGGGTACCAACACACGTGGCAGATTTGTCTTGCTGATTTTTCCGCATCAAATCTGCGTTGTGTGGATTTTATCCCTTCTGCACGGAAAATGGTGAAAGGTGCTGTGCGCGTCCAGGACATGAGATTGCTGCGGCTTTGAAAAATCTGTGTGGAAAATGTTTTACAGTATGTGGATGAAATTTTTTTTCAATCCCACCTGCTTGCCTGTAACAGTCGTCCTCTGCGGATTTTCTGCATGCAAACTGGAATGAAAATCTGCAACTAATCGGCTACGTGTGCAGGGGGCCTAAAGCTGTATTCTAGTTATTTGTAACCTAAGCCTATTCAGTGTATTCTCAAGTGTGTTCAGTTATGCATCAATTCCTTAGTTTTCAAAATCCACCATTTGGCAGTGGATCGAAACGTTGTTCCTATAATTACTGGTTAAGGCCCCATCACATGACCGTAGAATTTGTCCGTAATTGTGGACCGTTATTAGACCCATTCTTTTCTATTGCTACGGACACCTTCCCGTATACGTGCCATAGAAAGGATCCTAGAATGTCTTTTACTTAAAGGGATTCTCCAGGACTCTTATGTTGGCCTACCCTATATCAGATTGTTGGGGGTACGACTTCAGGCACCAATCGCTGGACCTTTACCAGGAACAGGACTGCTCTTGTATCGTTGGGATAAGAGCACAAGTGGCAAACTTCACCCTTCTACATTTTACATGTAGTAATTTTCAATTTGTAAACCCCCAAAAATTGTGGCTCCCAATGTTTTTTTTTTCTTCTTAGAAGTCTGGGGCCCGTGCATTGATGGCATTTGCTAGACATCCATGTTATTCCTATCACATACAGTGTTACCATATTGCTAGGATATGACATCACTTTATGAACGATGTGAGTCCGGCCTCTGGGACCCCAACTAATCGTGAGAAGGAATGGGGCCTTGCTGCAGGTTGCTGTACAATGAGTGCCGGGAGTGCCGCTATTCAGGCAAAACTTTGAAGGGGACTCGGCTCTTAACCAGCACTTAGACGCCTTCATTCTCGGGATTGGTTGGGGTCCCAGAGGTCAGACCTCCTTAAATCAGAAAGTAAAGGCATATCACTGGATAAAGTAAAGAAATTGAGAGCGCCGCACTTTCACGCCTGACTTTTTGTATTCTGTTTGAAACATCTGCAGCAACGTTCCTTTTATGATGAATAGGAGAGTGAGATTTTATAGAAGTCTTACTGCAGTTCAATTTCTTCACTTTATCCAATGTTGCAGTTTCTCTGAAGTTTGTAGAAATCCAGAGTTTTTTTCTATTCCTAAAATTCTCCCCAAGATAGCACCTGCGTTATATTTTTTTTTTTTTGGGGGGGGGGAATTTTCACACTGCAGAGGAATCCACATTACATATAGAGTAATTTTTACCATCTGTATTGGCATGGGGGTACTTCGCCACCCTTTGTTGGTGAAATTGAACATCTGCATTAAGCCAAAAAATATGCACAGGTTTTTTTTTTCCCCCCTGCAATGTGTCAGTGGGGCCTTATTCATCTAACTTACTGTTTTCTATGCAGAATCCGCAGCAAATTCCCCTTGTGTAAACATTCCCTAAAGAAGTGAGAGAGACACTTTTAACAAGTTGTGCTCCCGTTAGCGCGCATTCTGCGCAAGCTTTTAATTTATTCAAAAGCTGCATGGTTTTTCTTTATACAATGAATAACCTTTTTCAGATGACTTCAGAAAACAGCTTTTAAGTAATATGGTTATGATTGGTGGTTTGCATATCAGAATCTGACCAATCGATTGTTAATGCAAGCACACGAAGACTGGGTTCTCTTGTCGCGGTTTAAATACAGTTTTTGCCGCAATTTTCATAAAACCGCTGCAAAATAATGTGATTTGGCTGCCATTTGCCGCAAAAAAACACATTTACACTGCGACGTGGGATCCCAGCATTTGCACTAATGCTATTGTGCACGAGCATACAGAATGCAAACATGTTTGAAACTCAAGGGTTTCTATGGGATTAGAAAAATATCGCTGCTTTCTTCCAGAAATACCACCACACCGGTCCATAGTTTCTGTTATTGCAGATCCGTGTTACTAAAGTGAATAATAAAACACAGTTGTGTGGGTGGTATTAGACATTCATCATCCGAGCACTGGAGTCTAGGTTAGAAGGGAGTGGACGTGACCTCCGGGTCGGACTACACCAAACGAGGTTGCACCTCGGAGAAAATAGGTTTTGCATTTTGCGGCCTGGTGCTCACACCCAGTGCTGAATGCATGGAGCTGTACACATTCAAGGACTGCAGCATGCTCCATCTTTCCCAGCACCGTCATCCTCCCCCCACACCCTACTGCCATTAAGAAAGATCACACCATGGCTTTCATAGGACCGTGCTCTGTGCTCCATCTCCATAGGGGAGGAAAGCCCAATACAGTAAGCTGCTTCCTGCCAGCAGAGGGCACATTGCTGGAGCATGAGGAAGGTGGGTATGTGGTGAGGACGATGACATTGCTATGACAACTGGGGGAGGGGATTAGGATGGCCATACTGCTGTGTGCCTACAGAGGAAGCAGTTGGTGACCCTATTATGATTACTAGTAAGAGTGGGACCTAATGTGACTATTGTGGGGGGTAGCAGGCTCTGGTTACTGGGAATGTGAGGGGAAGGGGCAGCATGACCGTTAATTTGTAGTTGGTAATCATGGGGACATCCATCTGTGCACAAAAGTAGGATATTTGCAAGTTGTGTTTTTTTAAACATACAGTTGAGCAATAAAGTTTGATGCCAAAGTTAACACATCCTTTAAAAAAGAAAAAAAAGAATAAATCTGAATTTGTGGTATGGTATAAATGACAATTTCTCAATGTAACTTTTGTAAATGCTTTTTAGCTTTAGGACCGTTCCACTCATGACTTACAGGCAGCCTTCATAATGCAGACAGATGAGCAGAACTGCTGGGAAATCTGACATTCTGCCCCGCTCGTCTGGATATTATCCAAAAAATTGTATCTGTATAGTGAACTTTTCTAACTCTCTATTGGGATGCTCTATAAGTAATTTCTCAATGTTAGCGCGCTCTAGTATTTTTCTAATTTTGTGTGTTATTGGAAATCAACTATGGATGTATTTTCCCTCTTTTTTTTAGATTTTGGATCCTTATTTGACCTGGAGCAAGATCTGCCTGATGAGTTAATTAGCTCCAATGAATTTGGCGCAAGCAACGGTGGAGAGATCGGTCAGTTGCACACCAGCATGGGTATGGTACCTGACGCAGCTGCTAAACATAAGCAGCTTTCTGAACTTTTGCGAGGTGGTAGCACAAATATGGGTATGGGCCTTGGTCAGCAAACACCCCAAACCAGCCCAGGTATTGGACTTCTAAACAACATGGTGAAGGGCCAAATGACCCAAACCGGATTGTCACCTACAAGTTTCAGTTTAGGAGGTAATGGAAGCAATCCAGGACAATCCACTCAAAGCCTGATCCCCTCCTCGGCAGCTGGAATGATGCCTTCCCTAAACAATCCAATGAACCAGTCTAGAATGGGCATGAATACAGGTATGATGCAAGCTGGAAATGGACAAAACATGATGCAGGGGCAAATAATGAATGGGTCACTTGGTGCAGGAAGAGGTAGACCTGGAATACCATACTCGAACCAAGGCATGGGAAGTTGTAGCAACCTTTTAGCAGAGACTCTTCAGCAAGGGGGGCCACCAATGGCAGGACAGCCAGGAATGAGAAGCCCACAGCCAACCGCTATGAACAAGGTAGGCTGTTTTTCAAAACTTGTTTTTGTAAGCATATTTTCTGCTTTAAATGCTATGTAAACTTTTGAAGGCAAATTTTATTTTCTTTAAGGAAAAAAAGTTTTTTGTTTCATTTTGAACAAATTCTTTTATGTCCAAATCCTCCTGCACTTCATGCTGCAAGCTCCTCCCCTCTGCTCAGTGATGGCTCATGACTCGCCGCTAGAGCTGGCATTCAGAGCAGAGTGGCATGGGAGAATCAAGTTTCTCTGTCATGTAACTTGCATGACCAAGGAAAAAGCTGTTTCAGTTGCCTTCCTTCTCCCCTATATTACCCTGTCAGCAGTTTTGGGGCCTCAAAACTTGTGACCAATTCCTTTTTTTAAAGGACCTGTCGCCACACATAGGGTCCCTGTTATATTAGAACAATCATTGGCCCCTTAAAGAAATATTTTTCTGAATACATGTAATTAAAGCAAATGTGAAGGAACTACTTTATAAGACTTGCAAAGGTGGATATATTCTGAGGTTCCCAAAATAACTGACTGGGAAAATAAGCGAATACAAGGCATAGGGTTTGAAAAGTATATCGGATTAAAAATCAAGTTCTCAGATTTGAAGTGATATGAAATACGTGGATGGTGCATTTTTGATATATTTATTTATTTATTTATTTTTTTATTCTTCCTGAACTCTCGCGGTCTGGTGGGGGGATTTGGGGTTATAAGCGACTGTATAATGGAATGGCTTAGATAATACTGATATTTGGATGGTGTTTCTGATATATAAAAATACAATTATTACTAAAAGAAAAACAACTTTATTTGATTATGGAAATGACCGACTCCCCAAACTTCCTGGTTAGGGGATCCTGTCATCTCCTGCGTTATCCCTAACACTGCGACAGCATACAGTCTCCGAACGCGAGGCCTCACTGGTTATCGCAAGATCTTGCATTCTGTCTAAAAGAGCTCTATCTACTGTATTAATACGGCAGTCATCGATCGATAGTTGCTGTATTAATGCTTTTAGATCGATAGCTGCTGTATTAATACCGTAGATAGCGCTGTTTTAGACAGAAAGCAAGATCTCCGTTTCTGAGACTGAATTCTGCCGTGGGGTTTTGTGGGAAGATGCAAGGGATGAATGGATCGCTTAACCAGGAAGTTCGGGAAATCAAATCATTTGCCTAATGATGCAAGTCTCTCAAAAAGGTTTCTTTACATTTGTTTTAACTGTATATAAAAAAAAATAATATATATATATATATAATTTTATTTATTTAAAGGCCTAATTATGTTTCTAATAAAACAGGTTCCCTATGTGCGGGGATAGGTCCTCGTTGATACTGGGATACTGGTTTCAATTATAATAAAGGTGTGGGTCCCAATATTGGGTCTCTTAAAACTAGAGCGCACTTCACCCGCTGTCACCTACGTTTTTACTATGAAGTGAGAGAATCCCAGTTGTATTTTTCGTACTGATTCTAAGATCAGCAGAGTATTGAATTTATTTTGTAGCGTGCATTTCCAATCTGCTTTTAAGACCATGTAAAATGGAATTAAAATTCTATTCTTCTCGAATAAGGCTTCATTCACATCTGGGTTGGAACCGCCGTCAAAGATTGTATTGAATGCCGGAAAAAACTATGCAATGTGGGAAAGCGGTCTATGCTGTTTTCCTTTTTCTGTTCCGATGACTGAACGGAGAAATGAAAATAAAGACGCAGATATGAACTGAGGCTAAAGACACTTAGTTTTGCAAAATAAGTCACTTGATTAAAATGGTGTGTATACCATAAACTAATTGGCAATTATTCACTGGCAAAGACACGTCCGTTTTCAGTCACCATGTAACTATTACACTTTTCAGTATTACAGTCAACTTTTTTTTTTTCTAGCTTGGGATAATGAACAACCCTAATCCCTATGGGACATCTTATGGTCAGAATACTGGTCCCCCGCTGGGAACTACAGGGCTTGGTTCCCAAATGCAGAACAAATCGGCTTTACAAAACAGCCTGACCCAATTTTCTATGGACAAAAAATCTGGACCTGGCATGCCAAATATGGTAAGTATTTTAAAATTGTTGTCTTCCTAGTTTTTTTTTTCTTTCCAAAATCTAAAAATTCGGTATTTTGAGATTTTATAAAAAATTAAAAATATTTTAAGACCAGAGAAAAAGTTACAGATGATTAGTATGCAAGCGAGCTGTAATGATAGAAATCCAATATATACTAATTTTGGATGTTTTCAATATCCTAGTATTTTTGGCCTGTTCCTCACAACCAAGAATTCATCCTACTGATCTAATCAGAATGATGTCAGGAGTGTTGCAAAGTATAGTTTAAAGGGAATGTGTCGCTAGAATTTTTTTTATTCTTTTTGCAGTTAAACAATTTGTATAAAAGTGATTACCCATTGTTTTAATTTTTTCACAAGTCAGGAAATATTATAAATTAGATTTTAACTTATAACATTTCCATGTGCTGGCCACTAGAAGGAGCAGTTCCCAAAATTGCAGCATGGTCACTGTGGTAAAGCAACTTCATTGATTAATCCTGCAAATTTGGGGTGAACACACTCTCCTCTAGTGTCCTCACACAATACCCCCTCCCTTCTTCTGGCTAGTGCCAGGAGAGGGAGGGGTTTGAATGTCTTCAAACCTCCTACACTGTGTGCCGCCATTTTCTGAGCGACTGCACAGTGGTAGGAGGTTCTCAGCAGACCGTATCACATACATGTACATAAATTACCTGCTCCTACCGCCTTCTCTGCTGGTCTAACAAAGTTCTTGCCGCCTACACTCCTCTTCCTTGCGCCTTCGCTTCGTTGAACATATGGCCAGAAGCCGCGGCCGGAAGTCGTCCTCTTACTGTCCGGCAGCGGCTTCCATTCCACATGAAAATGGTGCCGGATTTCGCTCTACGAACGAGCTTAGTTTTGGTCTGTGACTGAGCACGCTTCTGAGAATGGAATGGCTCCCGTTCGCATTCTCTATGGGGTTGTATGTGCCGTATTCCATCTCTGTATGTGTCGGCAGCCCCCATAGAGAAGTAAAAGTATGTAGACAGTAAAAAGTAGAAAGTGACAACACAAATAAATAAAATTTATTAAAAGTTTATATTCTATTAAAAGCAATATAATAAAAAAATAAAAACATGACACCTTCCCTTTAAAGGGAATGTGTTGCTAGAAAAAAATGTTTTTTTTTTAGTTAAACAGTTAATGTATAGGTGATTAAACATTGTTCTAATTTTTTTTGTTTTTTTCACGAGTCAGGAAATATTATAAATTAGATTCTAATTTATAATATTTCCCAGTGCTGGTCACTAGATGGAGCAATTCCCAAAATTGCAGCATCGCATGTGGTAAAGCAACCACATTGCTTTATGCTGCAAAATTGGGAAAAAACCTCTAGTGAGCTCTCAGAATCCCCCCTCCTTTTATCCTGGCTAGTGCCGGGAGAAACGAGGGGATTGAACGGTCTAACCTCCTACACTGTGTGTCGCCATTTTTTGAGCTAACACACAGTGTAGAAGGTTTACATACAGTAGTAAACACACACTAAAACACGAACATACATAGAAATAACTTACCTGCTCCTGCCGCCGCCGCTCCCTCCGGTCCGTCTGCTGCCGCTGCTCCAAGTGCACAAGTCCGGAAACCGCGACCGGAAGTAGTAATCTTACTGTCCGGCCGCGACTTCCGGTCCACTGGAAAATGGCGCCGGACGGCGCACAGTTCAACTTGGACTGTGTGGGAGCGTCGCATGCGTACAGCATAGTGGATGGAACGGGCCCCGTTCGCATTCACTATAGAACTGTATGTGCCGTATTCCATGTCTGTATGTGTCGTTAATCGACACATACAGAAATGGAAAAAAAAATGGCAGCCCCCATAGGGAAGAAAAAGTTAAAAAAAAGTAAAACACAAACACACAAATATAAAAGTTTTTAATGAAAACTAAAATCAAACTGATGTAAAAAAAATTTTTTCGGTGACACTGGTCCTTTAAGTCTACTGCTGTGATGCTCAGCAGTTCAGTAGTTAGCACTATTGACTTGCCGATCTGGGGTCCTTGATTTAAATCCAACCAAAGGCAACATCTGCATGGAATCCCTGTGTTTGTGTGGGTTTCCTACCACACTCCAGAAAAAAAACGTACTGATAGGTTAGTTGGCATCCTATAAAATTGGCCTTAGTCTTTGTTTAAAACAGGGATTAGATTGCGAGTTCCTTTTTGAGGACAGGTACTAATATGTAAATGGTGATTCTCTCTCTGCAGCGATGAGGAATATGTTGGTGTTTATAAGCATGTATAAGCGATGGAGAATAAAAAAATGCATGTGCTGAAGTATTTGTTTCGGCTTGGCCGAGAGGGCCTGGCTTGCAATCTCTGTTCTGGTTCTTCCTGAAGGAGTTCAGATCAGGGCTCTCGGCAGGCCACTTGAGTTCAACCACATCAAACTCTCCCAACCATGTTTTTATGGACCTTGCTTTATACGGGCGCAATCATGCTGGAACAGAGAAGGGCCTTCCACAAAATTGGAAGTCTACAATTGTCTAAAGTATATACTGTAGCATTAACTTTACCCTTCACAGAAGGGGCCTAGCCCAAACCCTTAAAAACAGCCTCAGACCATTATCCCTCCACCAAATTTTGCATTCCGGTAGGTAGCATTTGCCTGGAATCCACCAAACCAATACTCCATCAGTCTGCCAGATAGTGAAACGGGAATCATCACTAGAGAACATGTTTCCACTTTTTCAAAGTCCAGTGGCGGCAAGTGCGTTACACCACTCCATCCAATGCTTGCATTGTCCGTGGTGATCTTATGCTTGTGTGCAGGTGTTCGACCGTTGAAAACCCACTTCATGAAGCTCCCAATGCACAGGTCTGGTACTGATGTCACTTGCAGAGACAGTCTGGGACTCTGTAGTCTGTGATGCAGCAATTGGTGGCCTCGCTCTGAGTCTCTGGTGTCTATCGCTTTGTGGCCAAGCTGTTTCTCCTGGACGTGTCACGATGATCATCTTTATTTAGCACCAACGTATTCCAGAGCACTTTACAATTCAGAGGGCACAGGTACAGGTACAGGAACAAAGTGACAAACTACTTCAAACTAGGAGAGTGAGAACCCTGCTCGGAAGAGCTTACAATAGGGCTGGGCAATTATTTGGGGAAAAAACACCTGCAATTCAGCGCAGATAATCGTTATCTTGTGCATATTGATTTTTTCATTCCCCCCCCCCCAGTTTCAACTGTATCTGCGTTCTCAGGACGCTGATACAGTTGAATCCAATGGTAGAGCAGGGGGCCGTTAGTGAATGGTAGAGCAGGGACCTATGAATCGCCGGTCGCTCACGGGTTGATGCAGACCGGCAGGAAGCAGTGACATCGCCACGCATGTCTGCGCCAAGCCACATAGGCCGGAGGAGCAGGGGGATTACCTCTACTAGTCTTTGGAACGGAGTTAGGTGAGTATGTATTTTACTATTTGTATTAGGCACTTTTGGGGCTGTGT